>NC_084619.1:2393213-2555713 GCF_033978795.1 Nerophis ophidion
CATATTCCTCAACACCCTTCATGCCATACCATGCTGTTCATTCATTCTGTACATGCCAAGTAAGTTTTTGTTATTCATGCCACAGTACAAGTGTTTGTTTCATGTTTATAGCTTGTAGCCTTTGTGCTAGTCTTTTGTTTTTTCATTAGTCAAGTTTGTTCTCCGCAATTGTGCGCGCCATTTGTTTGCCCTTTTGTTAGTTATAGTGTGTAAATAAATAAAATGTACTCACATTCATGTCTGGCTCGTGCCGATTTTCCATTGCGTCGAGGAAACAGTCCAGGTCACAGTCCTAGTCCTGACAATTAATAGCTACAAGATAACAAATAAAATAAAAATAAAACAAGCAGCGTTGGTCGGGCCCGCTTTGGCTGCTGCCCCCGAGACCCAAGCCCTGGTCTAAGTCAGACCTACATAGAGGTTTTTGTTTCATATCTCTACGACATTCCTAACAAAAGTTACAAGTAGTTTTGTCTGTGTTTTTTCCTGGGGGGCGCTAGAGCACAATTTTAATTGATGTCCCAATACTTTTGCCTAGTGTTGGTCCTAAGTGTCCCAATACTTTTGTCCAGTGTACTTACCTTCTCTGCATTGTGTGGGCACGCTAGTCCAGCCATCTTGAGACAACAGCAGTGCAGCAGCATCAGCGCAGTGGTTCTTTGAAGGGACATAAAATCCAAACCGGAGCAGTAATCAAAACTCTTTCGATAACTTTTAATCAAAAGGGTTCAATCTCTCTCCTGTGCGAGTTTGAAGCCGAAACGACAAACGCGCTCTGAGGAGATAATGTTTGAAGAAAGGTGACGGGTTTTTACAAAACTTTTGTTTTGAAGGGGTGATTGCCAACTTCCTATTGATTTTTGCTGAAGGATGTCGATTATTAAAATGTAGGTCTAAGTAAGACCTACATAGAGGTTTTTGTTTCATGTCTCTCCGACATTCCTACCGGAAGTTACAAGCAGTTTTGTCTGTGTTTTCTTCCTAGGAGCAGTTTTTTCTGTGTTTTATTAAAAAATTGCACTACAGCGCAATTTTGAGTTTTTTATTTTTTTATTTTTTTTTATTAGATTGCAATTTTCGCCAGTCCTGATGTTTTTGTGAAGTTTGGTGAGTTTTGAAGCATTTTAAGGGGGTCAAATTACAGCGCAAAGAGACAAAAATAGAATTTTGCTTTGAAGGGGTTTTTGCAAAATTTTTGTTGATTTTTGCCCCAGAAGGTAAAATTATGAAATGTAGGCCTAAGTCAGTCCTACATAGCGGTTTTTGATTCATGTCTCTACAACATTGCTAACGGAAGTTACAAGCAGTCTGTTTTTTGTTTTTTTTCCTAGGGGGCTCTAGAGCGCAATTTTGATTTTTGGGGTTTGGTTGCTTAATAAGTTGGGAAGGTTTGCCATACCGATGTGTGTGTGAAATTTGGTGAGTTTTGAAACATGTTAAGGGGGTCAAATTATGGCGCGAAGGTGCGGAATACGAAATACAATAGGGTCCTCTGTCCCTATTGTACCAATAGGGACATTGTGGCCCCTAAATACTAATTGTGTGTTTTCAGGTGTGTAGTGTATAGGAGGAAAATGTTTGGACAATTCCAAAGGCCTCTGACTGGAAAAATAGCTAAAATATCAATTGGAATATATATATATATATTTTTCAACTTTTGCCAAGCCTGTGTTTCGGGTGTGCCTTGGACTCTGGACCTGATCTCCCTGACCCAACTACACTTTCCACGCCATTTCACTCCTTGCCACCAACTCCTCATCTATTATAAAACACCCATTGGGTGGTGAATTAAAAATGCAACATTATTTTTTTCTTCGCTGTCTCACTCCACAAAACAAGCCCTGCAGTTTTTTTTTTTTTGGTCTGGGCAGGCGGGCCTGGGAGTCCCCTCTCGAGTTCTCTCGAGAAGGGAAAGTCTTGAAAGAATGAAGGAGCCCTTGAATTATGCAAAGCAGATTAATAAGCGGAGAAATTGCCAGTCGGAGCAACTTGAGAAGGTCGGACGTGCAAATTGATTGACGGAGGGTCGCCTTTAGAACAGGATCGGGGATAATGTGACGCTGATGTCGGAGGAACCTTCTTTAGAAGTTTGCATGCCAGAAATTGCTCTAAAAGTTAAAAAAAAAAGGTTGACTTTTTGTCACTTTTTGTTTACAGCATAGAACTCTAAAAATCGGTTCGTGTTTCATTGTGTAAGCTCTGCAAAAAAGGGTGAAAATGTGTCAAAACATGCACCCTGTAATATTATTTTCCAACCAAATACACCTCATGGTGGTGCTGGTATTGAACACCAAAAACCAAACTGACCTGAGATGTCTGACACCAGGGTTTTTCAACCTTTTTAGCAGAAAACTTTGAAAAATGAAACTGTGACGCTAAGTGGGCATAACGATGCCGGATTTGTTCTTCCGTGGATGCGTCGGGCAAGAACACAGCGTAAGGTCAGAAATAAAGGTTTTATATCACTAATCAAAGGCTAAGAACAAAAATACTGGTGCTAGGCGGAAAAGGCAAACAAAAGGCGCTAGCATGGAAGCTAGGGAAACTAATAGAAACACTAACACTTGGCACAAAGGCACAAAAAGGGAAAACAAAACAACTAGTTTGAGAACTAGGAATAAAATAAAGCGTAGCACGAGAGCTAGCGAGTAGAGCATGGAAAGCAGTCGTCACTTGTTGCATCAGAGCAAATTAGGAACCGAGGACGAAATAACAAAAGGGGCAGTTTTAATTTCTGTTTACTTTTGGAGTCAGTTCAGTTTTACTTTCAATTTGCATAGTCATCGCCTCTTCCTTTCCCTTTGGTTTATTTTTGGTTTAAGCGTTTAAGCCTCCCGCATATTGGGTTCACAACAAACCACCCTCGTCTCACCCGACACATTCTGACTTTTACACAGCAGTTAACTACCTTACCATGAATTGATTTATGTGGACCCCCGACTTAAAGAAGTTGAGAAACGTATTCGAGTGTCACACATGTGTAAGTTACCCATGCCTTGTTCACTAATACACCCCCATAAACAATTTGAAATGTGGACTCGTCAGACCAGAGAACACTTTTCCACTTTGCATCAGTCCATCTTAGATGATCTCGGGCCCAGCGAAGCCGGCGGCGTTTCTGGGTGTTGTTGATAAATGGGTTTGGCTTTGCATAGTAGAGCTTTAACTTGCACTTACAGATGTAGCGACAAACTGTATTTAGTGACAGTGGTTTTCTGAAGTGTTCCTGAACCCATGTGGTGATATCCTTTAGATATTGATGTCGGTTTTTGATACAGTACCGTCTGAGGGATGGAAGGTCACGGTCATTCAATGTTGGTTTCCGGCCATGCTGCTTACGTGGAGTGATTTCTCCAGATTCTCTGAACCTTTTGATGATATTATGGAGCGTAGATGTTGAAATCCCTAAATTTCTTGCAATTGCACTTTGAGAAAGGTTGTTCTTAAACTGTTTGACTATTTGCTCACGCAGTTGTGGACAAAGGGGTGTACCTCGCCCCATCCTTTCTTGTGAAAGACTGAGTGTTTTTCGGGAAGCTGGTTTTATAGCCAATCATGGCACCCACCTGTTCCCAATTAGCCTGCACACCTGTGGGATGTTCCAAATAAGTGTTTGATGAGCATTCCTCAACTTTATCAGTATTTATTGCCACCTTTCCCAACTTCTTTGTCACGTGTTGCTGGCATCAAATTCTAAAGTTAATGATTATTTGCAAAAAAAAAATGTTTTTGAGTTTGAACATGAAATATGTTGTCTTTGTAGCATATTCAACTGAATATGGCTTGAAAAGGATTTGCAAATCATTGTATTCTGTTTATATTTACATCTAACACAATTTCCCAACTCATATGGAAACGGGGTTTGTAATTTAGTGCATGGAAACGATATGCAGGTATGTGTGCGAGCATGCCTGCCAAAGTATTTTCAAACACCTCCCACGGGAGCGTCACAAACATCATCTTTATAATACTATGTTTTACGACGTCTGTGTCCTTCATGAGAGCTCCTCACCGAGTCACAATGTGTGAGACAGGTGCTCTGATGTCCAGACCCCCTCCCCCATTGTATTGGATCAACAGAGGCTGCTTACACAGGAAGTGGCGAGGAAACAATGGTACAGGTGAGTATGGAAGAATTAACCCCCCCCCACCCCCACCCCCCCCACCCCCCCCGGGGGCTGCCCACCTGACGACTAACAAAGCCTGCCTGTGTTTATGGTTTTGCAACAGACTGAGCATACACATTTGAGGTAGTGCAAACAACGTTGTAAAGCGCATGCAGAGGTAGATAAGACTGAAGATTAATGACCATTAATGCTACTTTGTATACAGCTACTGCCATCCTAGGGAGTCAATTGAAGATTCTAATTACAAAACATTAAACCAGTGAAGTTGGCAGGTTGTGTAAATGGTAAATAAAAACAGAACACAATGATTTGTGATCCTCATCAATCTATATTCAAGTGAATAGACTGCAAAGACTCAATACTTGCTTCTTTTTTGCAAATATTAACTCATTTGGAATTTGACGCCTTCAACATGTTTCAAAAAAAGCTGGCACAAGTGGCAAAAAAGACTGAGAAAGTTGAGGAGTGCTCATCGAAACACTTATTTGGAACACCCCACAGGTGAAGAGGCTACTTGAGAACAGTCAATCAATCAATCAATGTTCATTTATATAGCCCTAAATCATAAATGTCTCAAAGGACTGCACAAACCATTACGACTACGACATCCTCGGAAGAACCCACAAAAGGGTAAGGAAAACTCACACCCAGTGGGCAGGGAGAATTCACATCCAGTGGGACGCCAGTGACAATGCTGACTATGAGAAACCTTGGAGAGGACCTCAGATGTGGGCAACCCCCCCCCTCCCCCCTCTAGGGGACCGAAAGCAATGGATGTCGAGCGGGTCTAACATGATACTGTGAAAGTTCAATCCATAGTGGCTCCAACACAGCCGCGAGAGTTCAGTTCAAAGCGGATCCAAGACAGCAGCGAGAGTCCTGTCCACAGGAAACCATCCCAAGCGGAGGCGGATCAGCAGCGTAGAGATGTCCCCAACCGATACAGGCAAGCGGTCCATCCTGGTTCCCGACGAGCGGTCCATCCTAGGTCTCGACTCTGGACAGCCAGTACTTCATCCATGGTCATCGGACCGGACCCCCTCCACAAGGGAGGGGGAGACATAGGAGAAAAAAAGAAAAGAAGCGGCAGATCAACTGGTTTAAAAAGGAGGTCTATTTAAAGGCTAGAGTATACAGATGAGTTTTAAGGTGAGACTTAAATGCTTCTACTGAGGTAGCATCTCGAACTGTTACCAGGAGGGTTCACAAACAAGAATAGGGCGAGGGTCTCTACTTTGTGGACGAATGCGTGCGCAAATTGTCCAACAGTTTAAGAACAACATTTCTCAACGAGCTTTTTGCAAGGAATTTAGGGATTTCACCATCTAAGGTCTGTAATATCATCAAAAGGTTCAGAGAATCTGGAGAAATCACTGCACGTAAGCAATCAATCAATCAATCAATGTTTATTTATATAGCCCCAAATCACAAATGTCTCAAAGGACTGCACAAATCATTACGACTACAACATCCTCGGAAGAACCCACAAAAGGGCAAGGAAAACTCACACCCAGTGGGCAGGGAGAATTCACATTCAGTGGGACGCCAGCGACAATGCTGACTATGAGAAACCTTGGAGAGGACCTCAGATGTGGGCAACCCCCCCCCTCTAGGGGACCGAAAGCAATGGATGTCGAGCGGGTCCAACATTATACTGTGAAAGTTCAATCCATAGTGGCTCCAAGACAGCAGCGAGAGTCCCGTCCACAGGAAACCATCTGAAGCGGATCAGCAGCGTAGAGATGTCCCCAACCGATACAGGCGAGCGGTCCATCCTGGGTCCCGACGAGCGGTCCATCCTGGGTCTCGACTCTGGACAGTCAGTACTTCATCCATGGTCATCGGACCGGACCCCCTCCACAAGGGAGGGGGGGACATAGGAGAAAGAAAAGAAGCGGCAGATCAACTGGTCTAAAAAGGAGGTCTATTTAAAGGCTAGAGTATACAAATGAGTTTTAAGATGAGACTTAAATTATAAATGAAATTACGGACCTTTGATTCCTACTGCATCAAAAAGTGACATCAGTGTGTGTCTCAGGAACACTTCATAAAACCACTGTCAGCAACTACAGTTTGTCGCTACATCTGTAAGTGCAAGCTAAAACTCTACTATGCAAAGCGAAAGCCATTTATCAACAACACCCAGAAAATCCGCTGGCTTAAATGGGCCCGAGCGCATTTAAGATGGACTGATGCAAAGTGGAAAAGTGTTCTGTGGTCTGACGAGTCCACATTTCAAATTATATTTGGAAACTGTGGACGGAACAAAGAGGAAATCAACCATGCGGATTGTTCTAGGCGCAAAGTTGAAAAACCAGCATTGTTTGATGGTATGGGGGTGTATTAGTGCCCAAGGCATGGGTAACTTACACATGTGTGATGGTATGGGGGTGTATTAGTGCCCAAGGCATGGGTAACTTACACATGTGTGATGGTATGGGGGTGTATTAGTGAACAAGACATGGGTAACTTACACATGTGTGATGGTATGGGGGTGTATTAGTGCCCAAGACATGGGTAACTTACACATGTGTGATGGTATGGGGGTGTATTAGTGCCCAAGGCATGGGTAACTTACACATGTGTGATGGTATGGGGGTGTATTAGTGCCCAAGGCATGGGTAACTTACACATGTGTGATGGTATGGGGGTGTATTAGTGAACAAGACATGGGTAACTTACACATGTGTGATGGTATGGGGGTGTATTAGTGCCCAAGACATGGGTAACTTACACATGTGTGATGGTATGGGGGTGTATTAGTGAACAAGACATGGGTAACTTACACATGTGTGATGGTATGGGGGTGTATTAGTGAACAAGACATGGGTAACTTACACATGTGTGATGGTATGGGGGTGTATTAGTGCCCAAGACATGGGTAACTTACACATGTGTGATGGTATGGGGGTGTATTAGTGAACAAGACATGGGTAACTTACACATGTGTGATGGTATGGGGGTGTATTAGTGAACAAGACATGGGTAACTTACACATGTGTGATGGTATGGGGGTGTATTAGTGCCCAAGGCATGGGTAACTTACACATGTGTGATGGTATGGGGGTGTATTAGTGCCCAAGGCATGGGTAACTTACACATGTGTGATGGTATGGGGGTGTATTAGTGCCCAAGACATGGGTAACTTACACATGTGTGATGGTATGGGGGTGTATTAGTGAACAAGACATGGGTAACTTACACATGTGTGATGGTATGGGGGTGTATTAGTGAACAAGACATGGGTAACTTACACATGTGTGATGGTATGGGTGTGTATTAGTGCCCAAGGCATGGGTAACTTACACATGTGTGATGGTATGGGGGTGTATTAGTGCCCAAGACATGGGTAACTTACACATGTGTGATGGTATGGGGGTGTATTAGTGAACAAGACATGGGTAACTTACACATGTGTGATGGTATGGGGGTGTATTAGTGAACAAGACATGGGTAACTTACACATGTGTGATGGTATGGGGGTGTATTAGTGAACAAGACATGGGTAACTTACACATGTGTGATGGTATGGGGGTGTATTAGTGAACAAGACATGGGTAACTTACACATGTGTGATGGTATGGGGGTGTATTAGTGAACAAGACATGGGTAACTTACACATGTGTGATGGTATGGGGGTGTATTAGTGAACAAGACATGGGTAACTTACACATGTGTGATGGTATGGGGGTGTATTAGTGAACAAGACATGGGTAACTTACACATGTGTGATGGTATGGGGGTGTATTAGTGAACAAGACATGGGTAACTTACACATGTGTGATGGTATGGGGGTGTATTAGTGAACAAGACATGGGTAACTTACACATGTGTGATGGTATGGGGGTGTATTAGTGAACAAGACATGGGTAACTTACACATGTGTGATGGTATGGGGGTGTATTAGTGAACAAGACATGGGTAACTTACACATGTGTGATGGTATGGGGGTGTATTAGTGAACAAGACATGGGTAACTTACACATGTGTGATGGTATGGGGGTGTATTAGTGCCCAAGACATGGGTAACTTACACATGTGTGATGGTATGGGTGTGTATTAGTGAACAAGACATGGGTAACTTACACATGTGTGATGGTATGGGGGTGTATTAGTGAACAAGACATGGGTAACTTACACATGTGTGATGGTATGGGGGTGTATTAGTGAACAAGACATGGGTAACTTACACATGTGTGATGGTATGGGGGTGTATTAGTGAACAAGACATGGGTAACTTACACATGTGTGATGGTATGGGGGTGTATTAGTGAACAAGACATGGGTAACTTACACATGTGTGATGGTATGGGTGTGTATTAGTGCCCAAGGCATGGGTAACTTACACATGTGTGATGGTATGGGGGTGTATTAGTGCCCAAGACATGGGTAACTTACACATGTGTGATGGTATGGGGGTGTATTAGTGAACAAGACATGGGTAACTTACACATGTGTGATGGTATGGGGGTGTATTAGTGAACAAGACATGGGTAACTTACACATGTGTGATGGTATGGGTGTGTATTAGTGCCCAAGGCATGGGTAACTTACACATGTGTGATGGTATGGGGGTGTATTAGTGAACAAGACATGGGTAACTTACACATGTGTGATGGTATGGGGGTGTATTAGTGAACAAGACATGGGTAACTTACACATGTGTGATGGTATGGGGGTGTATTAGTGAACAAGACATGGGTAACTTACACATGTGTGATGGTATGGGGGTGTATTAGTGAACAAGACATGGGTAACTTACACATGTGTGATGGTATGGGGGTGTATTAGTGAACAAGACATGGGTAACTTACACATGTGTGATGGTATGGGGGTGTATTAGTGAACAAGACATGGGTAACTTACACATGTGTGATGGTATGGGGGTGTATTAGTGAACAAGACATGGGTAACTTACACATGTGTGATGGTATGGGGGTGTATTAGTGCCCAAGACATGGGTAACTTACACATGTGTGATGGTATGGGTGTGTATTAGTGAACAAGACATGGGTAACTTACACATGTGTGATGGTATGGGGGTGTATTAGTGAACAAGACATGGGTAACTTACACATGTGTGATGGTATGGGGGTGTATTAGTGAACAAGACATGGGTAACTTACACATGTGTGATGGTATGGGGGTGTATTAGTGAACAAGACATGGGTAACTTACACATGTGTGATGGTATGGGGGTGTATTAGTGAACAAGACATGGGTAACTTACACATGTGTGATGGTATGGGGGTGTATTAGTGAACAAGACATGGGTAACTTACACATGTGTGATGGTATGGGGGTGTATTAGTGAACAAGACATGGGTAACTTACACATGTGTGATGGTATGGGGGTGTATTAGTGAACAAGACATGGGTAACTTACACATGTGTGATGGTATGGGGGTGTATTAGTGAACAAGACATGGGTAACTTACACATGTGTGATGGTATGGGGGTGTATTAGTGAACAAGACATGGGTAACTTACACATGTGTGATGGTATGGGGGTGTATTAGTGAACAAGACATGGGTAACTTACACATGTGTGATGGTATGGGGGTGTATTAGTGAACAAGACATGGGTAACTTACACATGTGTGATGGTATGGGGGTGTATTAGTGAACAAGACATGGGTAACTTACACATGTGTGATGGTATGGGGGTGTATTAGTGAACAAGACATGGGTAACTTACACATGTGTGATGGTATGGGGGTGTATTAGTGAACAAGACATGGGTAACTTACACATGTGTGATGGTATGGGGGTGTATTAGTGCCCAAGACATGGGTAACTTACACATGTGTGATGGTATGGGTGTGTATTAGTGCCCAAGGCATGGGTAACTTACACATGTGTGATGGTATGGGGGTGTATTAGTGCCCAAGACATGGGTAACTTACACATGTGTGATGGTATGGGGGTGTATTAGTGAACAAGACATGGGTAACTTACACATGTGTGATGGTATGGGGGTGTATTAGTGAACAAGACATGGGTAACTTACACATGTGTGATGGTATGGGGGTGTATTAGTGAACAAGACATGGGTAACTTACACATGTGTGATGGTATGGGGGTGTATTAGTGAACAAGACATGGGTAACTTACACATGTGTGATGGTATGGGGGTGTATTAGTGAACAAGACATGGGTAACTTACACATGTGTGATGGTATGGGGGTGTATTAGTGAACAAGACATGGGTAACTTACACATGTGTGATGGTATGGGGGTGTATTAGTGAACAAGACATGGGTAACTTACACATGTGTGATGGTATGGGGGTGTATTAGTGAACAAGACATGGGTAACTTACACATGTGTGATGGTATGGGGGTGTATTAGTGCCCAAGACATGGGTAACTTACACATGTGTGATGGTATGGGGGTGTATTAGTGCCCAAGACATGGGTAACTTACACATGTGTGATGGTATGGGGGTGTATTAGTGAACAAGACATGGGTAACTTACACATCTGTGAAGGAACCATTAATGCTGAAAGGTACATACAGGTTTTGGAGCAACATATGTTGTCATCCATGCAACGCTATCATGGACGCCCCTGCTTATTTCAGCAAGACAATGCCAAGCCACGTGTTACAACAGCGTGGCTTCATAGTAAAAGAGTGCGGGTACTTTCCTGGCCCGCCTGCAGTCCAGACCTGTCTCCCATTGAAAATGTGTGGCGCATTATGAAGCGTAAAATAGGACAGCGGAGACCCCGGACTGTTGAAGGACTGAAGCTCTACATAAAACAAGAATGGGAAAGAATTCCACTTTCAAAGCTTCAACAATTAGTTTCCTCAGTTCCCAAACTTTTACTGAGTGTTTTTAAAAGGAAAGGCCATGTAACACAGTGGTAAATCATTGTATTCTGTTTATATTGATGCATTACACAGCGTGACAACTTCACTGCTTTTGGCTTTTCTACATCCTGAGGTTGCCTACAGCCACAGCATTAAAAGCTTCAAAATGCAACAAAAAATGGTTTTGAGCACCACACACCTATTTGAATAGGATCGGTTTCCAGCCGAGTGTGAAGCGACCGGAATGAGAATCAGCACCTCCAAGTCCGAGTCCATGGTTCTCGCCCGGAAAAGGGTGGAGTGCCATCTCCGGGTTGGGGAGGAGACCCTGCCCCAAGTGGAGGAGTTCAAGTACCTAGGAGTCTTGTTCACGAGTGAGGGAAGAGTGGATGGTGAGATCGACAGGCGGATCGGTGCGGCGTCTTCAGTAATGCGGACGTTGTATCGATCCGTTGTGGTGAAGAAGGAGCTGAGCCGGAAGGCAAAGCTCTCAATTTACCGGTCGATCTACGTTCCCATCCTCACCTATGGTCATGAGCTTTGGGTCATGACCGAAAGGATAAGATCACGGGTACAAGCGGCCCAAATGAGTTTCCAGGTCTCTCCCTTAGAGATAGGGTGAGAAGCTCTGCCATCCGGGAGGAACTCAAAGTAAAGCCGCTGCTCCTCCACATGGAGAGGAGCCAGATGAGGTGGTTCGGGCATCTGGTCAGGATGCCACCCGAACGCCTCCCTAGGGAGGTGTTTAGGGCACGTCCAACCGGTAGGAGGCCACGGGGAAGACCCAGGACACGTTGGGAAGACTATGTCTCCCGGCTGGCCTGGGAACGCCTCGGGATCCCCCGGGAAGAGCTAGACGAAGTGGCTGGGGAGAGGGAAGTCTGGGCTTCCCTGCTTAGGCTGTTGCCCCCGCGACCCGACCTCGGATAAGCGGAAGAAGATGGATGGATGGATGGAGGTACTTGAATAGGGGCATTAATTGCAACTTTTACGGTAAATACTGTATATTATGCACTGCATTGACAAACACAAAAAATCCGCCAATGATAAAGAACACAGTAGTCGTACAGTAAACATATTACAAAAAAAAACCCCCAACTGATTATAAAAATTCCTGCATGAGCAACTGAGGCCCAACACTAACCCTGTTCTATACCATCAGCTCTGGACTGTTCCGGGTCATTAGTGAAGGAAGGTCTGCCGACGTTGAGCTGTCATTATTTGCGGATTAGTGCTGCTGGCCTTCACTTCCTTTCGATGTGGACACGTTTTACACTTCCGTCCTATTGAGCGCCGGCGGGGAGAGGAGCGAGACATGACCTGCAACACAACAGCACGCAGAGGAATGCATCTTGCTATTAATGAAGTCTGCACATGTGAGCAGTCACCCAAGGATGGCTTTACAGCAGGGTGTCCAAAGTGCGGCCCGGGGGTCAGTTTTTAACGGCCCCACGGCACATTTAAAAAAAAAAATTTAAGCGTAAAAAGTGATATAAAAGAGAAAACGGGTGAAATGTAACAAGAAAATGTTGCAATGTTTACTCTAATAACACAAAGATGGCATGCAGGCCAATAATAATGAATCAAAATCAATGTCATTATGAATTATTGACCTATTCAAGGCTACGATTCCATCCATCCATCCATTTTCTACCGCTTATTCCCTTTTGGGGTCGCGGGGGGCGCTGGCGCCTATCTCAGCTACAATCGGGCGGAAGGCGGGGTACACCCTGGACAAGTCGCCACCTCATCGCAGGGCCAACACAGATAGACAGACAACATTCACACACTAGGGACCATTTAGTGTTGCCAATCAACCTATCCCCAGGTGCATGTCTTTGGAGGTGGGAGGGGCCTATCCCCAGGTGCATGTCTTTGGAGGTGGGAGGGGCCTATCCCCAGGTGCATGTCTTTGGAAGTGGGAGGGGCCTATCCCCAGGTGCATGTCTTTGGAGGTGGGAGGAAGCCGGAGTACCCGGAGGGAACCCACGCATTCACGGGGAGAACATGCAAACTCCACACAGAAAGATCCCGAGCCTGGATTTGAACCCAGGACTGCAGGAACTTCGTACTGTGAGGCAGACGCACTAACCCCTCTGCCACCGTGAAGCACTCCGATTCCTTCACGTTAAATTTTCCACTTTGAGATATTTTTGGGGGAAAATGTTGCATATTTTGTGTTTGCCATATAAAAACTGAGCTGTTTTTTTTTTTAAAAGAAGGGCCTAAAACGAACAAACAACATAAACAACAATAAAACTTATAATTGACGGATGGATCTGAAGTAGATCTCGAGATTATTGTGTTAAAAGTAAACAGTAAAACAAATTTATTTTTAACACTTTAAAGGGGAACATTATCACCAAACCTATGCAAGCGTCAATATATACCTTGATGTTGCAGAAAAAAGACCATGTATTTTTTTTTAACCGATTTCCGAACTCTATTTTGGCAAATTAAATGCCTTTCTGTTTATCGGGCTTTTAGGGATGACGTCAGAACGTGACGTCACCGAGGTAACACACCCGCCATTTTCATTTTCACATTACAAACACCGGGTCTCAGCTCTGTTATTTTCCGTTTTTTTGACAATTTTTTGGAACCTTGGAGACATCATGCCTGGTGGGTGTGTTGTCGGAGGGTGTAACAACACTAACAGGGAGGAATTCAAGTTGCACCACTGGCCCCAAGATGCCAAAGTGTCTGCCGCCAGACCCCCATTGAGTGTACCAGAGTGTCTTCACATTTGAGCGGCGATGCTAAGACAGACATGGCACAGAGATGTATGGATAACCTGCAGATGCATTTGCAACCATTAAGTCAACGAAATCACAAAGGTGAGTTTTGTTGATGTTGACTGCCAGCTAATCGATGCTAACATGCTACGCTAATCGATGCTAACATGCTATTTACCGGCGGTGCTAAAGCAGACATGGCACAGAGATGTATGGATAACCTGCAGATGTATTTGCAACCATTAAGTCAACCAAATCACAAAGGTGAGTTTTGTTGATGTTGTTGACTTATGTGCCAATCAGACATATTTGGTCACAGCATGACTGCCAGCTAATCGATGCTAACATGCTACGCTAATCGATACTATCATGCTATTTACGCTAGCTGTATGTACATTTGAAACTAGATACCCACATTTAATGCGAAACAAACACTTACCAATCGACGGATTTAAGTTGCTGCAGTGTCACAAGATGCGAAAGTCCTGATCGTTTGGTCCGCACATTTTACCGGCGATGCTAATAAGGCAGCCATGCTATGGGCCACTTCATTAGGTACACCCACGCTATGGCCGAATGGCGTCAATAGCTATTCGCTCAATAGCTTCAATTTCTTCTTCACTTTCGTTTTCGCTATCTGCCTCCATACTCCGACCATCTGTTTCAATACATGCGTAATCTGTTGAATCGCTTAAGCCGCTGAAATCCGAGTCTGAATCCGAGCTAATGTCGCTATATCTTGCTGTGGTAACCACCATGTTGTTTGTATTGGCAGCACTGTGTGACGTCACAGGGAAATGGACGGTCGCATCGCAAATAGCGAAAATCAAGAACTTTAAAGCTTTTGTTAGGGATATTCCGGGAGGTGTAAAATTAAAAAAAAAAACTTCAAAAAATACAACAAGCCACTGGGAACAGATTTTTATTGTTTTTAACCCTTTTGAAATTGTGATAATGTTCCCCTTTAATGAGTAGGACCCTTTTGGAAAACCCCAATAATTTTAGTGTGATTTGTTTTTAAGTGTCATTGCTCAAAAAATAATGGTGTTATGAGTTATTGACCTTTTTATTGCTCCAATTACATTGATTATCGTTTATTACTTTGGTACTCTTGTCTTGTTCTGTATATTGTACAGTATTTTGTATTTCTATAGTGTTTTGTATATTGTACAGGATTGCTTGTTATTTTTATTGGATAGTAGTCTGTTTATTTCAATTGTTAGTTTTTCCTTTATTACCTCTTGTGTTATTTATCTTACACCATATTTGTTCCCACAACCGCACCTTATGTTGGAGTCTTTAATCTCGTTATTTGCAAATATAATGATGATAAAGTTATTCTATTCTATTTTATTATATAATCTCAAATATTCCACATAAAAAAATTATTGGATGAAAATATTGCATATTTGGGTATTTTTCCATTAAAAAAAATGTTTTTTTTGTGACAAAAATAGCAACTTAAATCTTTAAAATCATTATATTGACGGATAGACCTAATGTTGATCTAGAGATTTAAAACGTAAATAATAATAAAAATAATACTAAATAATGACACTTTTTTTTGTTGTTGTTTTTGACCAAAACCCTTTGGATCTAGCTTGGGTGTAGGCCAAAATTTTACATATATTGTATTAAAATAAAGAAATGTCAAAATGGCCCCCACTTGTTTGGATTTTTCAGTCTGCGGCCCTAAGTGGAAAAAGTTTGGACACCCCTGCTTTACACACATGTATACATAATAGGCATTATGCCACGTGGTTCTGCTGCCCTCTGCAGGACAAACACGCAATAGCAAGACATTCACTGCAAAAAGTCAGTGTTCAAAAACAAGAAAAAAAAAATACAAAAATGAAGGGTATTTTATTTGAAGTAAGCAAAATAATCTGCCAATAGAACGAGAACATTCGGCTTGTCAAGACTTTCCCAAACAAGTAAAATTAGCTAACCTCAATCAACCCAAAAAATACCTTAAAATAAGTATATTCTCACTAATAACTGTACTACTTTATGAGGTCGTATTTTCTATTGTTTCATTGGAAATAAAACAGCAAAGTCCATTTGGCTGTCATCTGTTTTAATGAGACACAACTGTGTCATGCTTTTGTACAAACCCCGTTTCCATATGAGTTGGGAAATTGTGTTAGATGTAAATATAAACAGAATACAATGATTTGCAAATCATTTTCAAGCCATATTCAATTGAATGCACTACAAAGACAACATATTTGATGTTCAAACTCATAAATTTTTTTTTTTTTTTGCAAATAATAATCAACTTAGAATTTCCTGGCTGCAACATGTGCCAAAGTAGTTGGGAAAGGGCATGTTCACCACTGTGTTACATCACCTTTTCTTTTAACAACACTCAGTAAACGTTTGGGAACTGAGGAAACTAATTGTTGAAGCTTTTCAGGTGGATTTCGTTCCCATTCTTGTTTTATGTAGAGCTTCAGTCCTTCAACAGTCCGGGGTCTCCGCTGTCCTATTTTACGCTTCATAATGCGCCACACATTTTCCATGGGAGACAGGTCTGGACTGCAGGCGGGCCAGAAAAGTACCCGCACTCTTTTACTACAAAACCAAGCTGTTGTAACACGTGGCTTGGCATTGTCTTGCTGAAATAAGCAGGGGCGTCCATGATAACGTTGCTTGAATGACAACATATGTTGTTCCAAAAGCTGTATGTACCTTTCAGCATTAATGGTGCCTTCACAGATGTGTAAGTTACCCATGCCTTGGGCACTAATACACTCCTATACCATCACAGATGCTGGTTTTTGAACTTTGCGCATATAACAATCCGGATGGTTATTTTCCTCTTTGTTCCGGAGGACACCACGTCCACAGTTTCCAAATATAATTTAAAATGTGGACTCGTCAGACCACAGAACACTTTTCCACTTTGCATCAGTCCATCTTAGATGCGCTCGGGCCCCAGCGAAGCCGGCGTCGTTCCTGGGTGTTGTTGATAAATGGCTTTGGCTTTGCATAGTAGAGTTTTAACTTGCACTTACAGATGTAGCGACCAGCTGTAGTTACTGACAGTGGTTTTATGAAGTGTTCCTGAGCCCATGTGGTGATATCCTTTACACACTAATGTCGGTTTTTGATGCAGTACCGCCTGAGGGATCAAAGGTACGTAATATCATCGCTTACGTGCGGTGATTTCTCCAGATTCTCTGAACCTTTTGATGATTTTACGGACCGTAGATGGTAAAATTCTAAATTCCTTGCAAAAAGCTTGTTGAGAAATGTTGTTCTAAAACTGTTTGACAATTTGCTTACAAATTGGTGACCTTCGCCCCATCCTTGTTTGTGAATTACTTAGCATTTCATGGAAGCTGCTTTTATGTCCTCCCCGTGAATGCGTGGGTTCCCTCCGGGTACTCCGGCTTCCTCCCACCTCCAAAGACATGCACCTGGGGATAGGCCCCTCCCACCTCCAAAGACATGCACCTGGGGATAGGCCCCTCCCACCTCCAAAGACATGCACCTGGGGATAGGTTGATTGGCAACACTAAATGGTCCCTAGTGTGTGAATGTTGTCTGTCTATCTGTGTTGGCCCTGCGATGAGGTGGCGACTTGTCCAGGGTATACCCCGCCTTCTGCCCGATTGCAGCTGAGATAGGCGCCAGTGCCCCCCGCAACCCCAAAAGGGAATAAGCGGTAGAAAATGGATGGAAATGGATGCTTTTATAGCCAATCATGGCACCCACCTGTTCCCAAGTAGCCTGCACACCTGTGGGATGTTCCAAATAAGCGTTTGATGAGCATTTCTCAAGTTTATCAGTATTTACTGCCACCTTTCCCAACTTCTTTGTCACGTGTTGCTGGCATCAAATTCTAAAGTTAATTATTAGTTGCAACAAAAACAATGTTTATGAGTTTGAACATGAAATATGTTGTTTTTATTAGCATATTAAACTGAATATGGCTTGAAAATGATTTGCAAATCATTGTATTCTGTTTATATTTACATCTAACACAATTTCCCAACTCATATGGAAGGTTGGAGACCACTGCCATACATTGACTCTTGTATGGCGTTTAGGCAAGTCCATGGATTTGTTGAATCCGATGAATTAGTTTGTTTTCTCATTGCAGGCAGCCAGGACTTCCATGCATGGCTGGCAAAAGAGTCCAGCGAACACAAGGCCTCTCTGTCCGCCAAAACAGCTCTGGACCGAGGCACATGAGACCATGCAGTGTTCCAGACCCACCACAGGATTTATTTACCTTCCATGCAGCCAAGAAGATGAAGTACGCTTAAATAAAGGTAGGGCTGCAGCTTGTGTGTGTGTGTGTGTGTGTGTGTGTGTATAGTCTGTGTGTGTGTGTGTGTATAGTCTGTGTGTGTGTGTGTGTGTGTGTGTGTGTGTATAGTCTGTGTGTGTGTGTGTGTGTGTGTGTGTGTGTGTGTGTGTGTGTGTGTGTATAGTCTGTGTGTGTGTTGACTGTGGGCGGAGCTGTGATTTATTTGTGATATTGCGGTCTCAGGCACGTATCAACCCGGGTGTCACCCTTGAAATAATGCACAAAGTTATCAAGGACCTACTGAAAGACACCACGTCGCCACCACGCCAGGGGGCGGGGACCTTTTTGGCTGAGAGAGCCATGAAAGCCAAATATTTCAGAATGTATTTCCGTGAGAGCCATATTATATTTTTTAACACTGAATACAACTAAATGTGTGCATTTTTAAGTAAGACCAACATTTTTAGAGTATAATAAGTCTCTTATTCTTTTTAATAACATTGTTATTCTGAAGCTAACCAATAATAAATAAAATGTCATGTCTGTTGATCATGTTTTTGTTTGGCCATGTGCTGTTTGTCCTTTGGACTCTTTAAGTTCCTGTTTTTTCCACTCCCTTGTCTGGTTTCCTTGGTTACTCATTTTGTCCACCTGTCTCTGGTGGACAAAATGCCCGCTCACCTGCTTCCCGAGCACTAATCAGAGGCAGTATTTAAGCTCGTCTTTGCCAGTCAGTCCCCCTGTGCTGACTTGTTTCATGCCTTGCCATAGTTTCGTGCTTCATGCCATGCCAAGTAAGTTTTGTTTGATTTATGTTCTTAGTCTGTTTATGTGTTAGCTTTGTTCTTTAGCCCAAGTTGTGCCTCCGCTGTGAGCAATTTTTGTTTGTATCTTTTTTTAGTTCAAATGAAATCATGTTTTTACCTAAATGCCATGTCCTGAGTAGTCCGTCTGCCTTCCTGGGAGAACGACCCCACAGCAAGCTGCAACCCCCCCATCATGACATAAAATACTTCTTACCATTAATGCGACTTCTTGAACAGGTGTGGTAGAAAAAAGGATGGATGGATTTAAATGCATGAGAATGTTTTATATTTTGCACATTATTTTTAGCACTGTGATTACCAGCGAAGTTATTCATAATTATCGCGTTAAGCAATGTCAGCTAAGATTTATCCGAGAGCCAGATGCAGTCATCAAAAGAGCCACATCTGGCTCTAGAGCCATAGGTTCCCTACCCCTGCACCACACAGTCTGATAGTTTATATATCAATGATGAAATATTAACATTGCAACACATGCCAATACGGCCGCTTTAGTTTTCTAAATTACTATTTTAAATTGAGTTTCTTGTTGAAAACGTCACGGAATGATGTGACGTCTCAGGTTGGAAGGACATATTAGCCCAGCACCACTTACAACTAAAAGTTGTCTCTTTTCATCGCATAATTGGACAGTATTTTGGACATTTGCGTTGCTGAATCATTTGCAAAATTGGTTCAATTAATAATGGAGACATCAAAGAAGAATGCTGTTGGTGAAAAGCGGTGGATTGCAGCTGCCTTTAGCAACCGAAACACAGCCGGTGTTTCTTTGTTTGTTGTGAAGCTTTAACACAGAGCGGTCAAGCGAGCATGTGTCTCTACGTCAGGGGTAGGGAACCTATGGCTCTAGAGCATGTTAGACCCGCTCGACATCCATTGCTTTCCTCCTCTCCAAGTTTCTCATAGTCACCATTGTCACCGACGTCCCACTGGGTGTGAGTTTTCCTTGCCCTTATGTGGGCCTACCGAGGATGTCGTGGTGGTTTGTGCAGCCCTTTGAGACACTAGTGATTTAGGGCTATATAAGTAAACATTGATTGATTGATAGAGCCAGATGTGGCTCTTTTGATGACTGCATCTGGCTCTCAGATAAATCTTAGCTGACATTGCGTAATACTGTAAGTACTGCATAATTACGCTGGTAATTACAGCGTCAAAAATAACGTTCAAAATATAAAATATCCTCATGCATTTTTAATCCATCCATCCGGTTTCTACCGCACATGTTCAAGAAGTCGCATTAATGGTAAGTCGTATTTTATTTATTGATGGTTAGCTTCAGAATAACAATGTTATTAAAAAGAATAAGAGACTTACTATGCTCCAAAAATGTTGTTCTTACTTAAAAATGCACGCATTTAGTTGTATTCAGTGTTAAAAATGTATATATTATAAGGCTCTAACGGAAATACTTTTCAAAATATTTGGCTTGTATTGCTCTCTCAGACAAAAAGGTTCCAGACCGCTGCTGTACGTCAACCAGAACGTTTTTGGATAGGAAAATTGGGATAGTAAGTCGGCTCTTACTGGAGACTTGAGTGGATTATGCGACCTCCTCCTGTAGTTGTCAAAAAGGCAGCTGTGATCTTGGCTCCTCCATTGGCTTCTCTGAGAGACACTGGCGTTCACCGCAGCCCGTCCGACTTTAAGGTATGACTTTATAATCTCACTAAAACACTAGTAACACAATAAGCAGATAAGGTATTTTCCAGAATTATCCTAGTAAATGTGTCTAATAACATCTGAATCGCTCACACTGCCGTCGCCTTTCCTTTTTTTTTTTTTAAGTGCTTCACTCTAACTTTCCTCATCCACAAATATTTCATCCTTGCTCAAATTAACGGGGAACTCATCACTTTCTCGGTCCGAATCGCTCTCGCTGCTGGTGGCCATGATTGTAAACAATGTTCAGATGTGAGGAGCTCCACAACCCGTGACGTCACGCGCACATCGTCTGCTACTTCCGGTACAGGCAAGGCTTTTTTATTAGTGACCAAAAGTTGCCAACTTTTTCGTGGATGTTCTCTACTAAATCCTTTCAGCAAAAATATGGCGAAATGATGAAGTATGACTCATAGAATGGAGCTGCTATCCCCGTTTAAATAAGAACATCTCATTTCAGTAGGACTTTAAAGTGGTTTACCAGGAGATGTTTAGGATGGTGTTTTGTGACCTTTTTTGAGCCAAAGCATTGGAAAAAATCCGGAGACAAACCACCTGCAAAATCATTAAAAGATGAAACTCTGTTGACAGTAAAAATTTGTTTCAATTGTTGGATATGACTTTAAACCAGAAGCAACCAGGTGTACTGTCACAACCTGTGTAGTGTTTTAGTTCTTGTTTTGCGCTCCTATTTTGATGGCTTTTTCTTTTTTTTTTTGGTATTTACCTGCAGCAGTTTCATGTCTTCCTTTGAGCGATATTTCCCGCATCTACTTTGTTTTAGCAATCAAGGATATTTCAGTTGTTTTTATGCTTCGTTTTGGGGACATTGTTGATTGGCATGTCATGTTCGGCTGTACATTGTCTTTGCTCCACAGTAAGTCTTTGCTGTCGTCCAGCATTCTGTTTTTATTTACCTTTTTAGCCAGTTCAGTGTTAGTTTTGTTCAGTTTCATGTCTTCCTTTGAGCCATATTTCCCGCATCTACTTTGTTTTAGCGATCAAGAATATTTCAGTTGTTTCTAACCTTCTTTGTGTGGACATTGTTTATTGTCATGTCATGTTCGGATGTACATTTTGGACGCCGTCTTTGCTCCACAGTAAGTCTTTGCTGTCGTCCAGCATTTGGTTTCCGTTTACTTTGTAGCCAGTTCAGCTTTAGTTTTGTTCTGCATAGCCTTCCCTAATCTTTAATGCCTTTTCTTAGGGGCAATCACCTTTTGTTTATTTTTAGTTTAAGCATTAGATACCTTTTTACCTGCACGCTGCCTCCCGCTGTTTCCGACATATACAAAGCAATTACCGACTGCCACCTACTGATATGGAAGAGTATTACACGGTTACTGTGCCGAGTTCTAGACAGCACCGGCACTCAACAACAACACATTATTTACAGACTATAATTACTGGTTTGCAAATAATGTTTTTAACCCAAATAGGTGAAATTTGATCATCTTCCAAAGCACAATAGATTGAAACCCAAAAGAGTGACAAAAGAGGAAATAATCAATAATGGGAAAATAGATCAATCCAAGACCTCAGGGGACACCAGACTACATGTCAACACTGGTTTAGGAGACAAGGAACTTCGATGAGAGCCAGATGAGGCCAATACAAGAGTGGGTGTAAACGTTTCCTGTTTCCTTTGCCCCCCCTCTCTTGCCTTAGCTTGCACAAACACTTTCATTGAATGTGCTGTTGCAGACATGCCCGCTGTGCCCGTCTACTGGGTCTACAGAGTCTCAGACCCAAGCCAGTCTCTCCCTCTGGGCAAGCGGTGCCAAGAGGTTCAATTTTATGGCCAACTAAAGTGAGCTATGGTCTTATGGAATACCCTTCCATCCATCCATCCATCCATCCATCCATCCATCCATCCATCTTCTTCCGCTTATCTGTGGTTGGGTCGCGGGGGCAGCAGCCTAAGCAGAGAAGCCCACTCTTCCCTCTCCCCAGCTACTTTGTCCAGGTCTTCCCGGGGGATCCCGAGGCGTTCCCAGGCCAGCCGGGAGACATAGTCTTCCCAAAGTGTCCTGGGTCTTCCCCGTGGCCTCCTACCGGTTGGACGTGCCCTAAACACCTCCCTAGGGAGGTGTTTGGGTGGCATCCTGACCAGATGCCCGAACCACCTCACCTGGCTCCTCTCCATGTGGAGGAGCAGCGGCTTTACTTTGAGTTCCTCCCGGATGGCAGAGCTTCTCACCCTATCTCTAAGGGAGAGACCCAAGCTTCTCACCCTATCTCTAAGGGAGAGACCCAAGCTTCTCACCCTATCTCTAAGGGAGAGACCCAAGCTTCTCACCCTATCTCTAAGGGAGAGACCCAAGCTTCTCACCCTATCTCTAAGGGAGAGACCCAAGCTTCTCACCCTATCTGTAAGGGAGAGACCCAAGCTTCTCACCCTATCTCTAAGGGAGAGACCCAAGCTTCTCACCCTATCTGTAAGGGAGAGACCCAAGCTTCTCACCCTATCTGTAAGGGAGAGACCCAAGCTTCTCACCCTATCTGTAAGGGAGAGACCCAAGCTTCTCACCCTATCTCTAAGGGAGAGACCCAAGCTTCTCACCCTATCTCTAAGGGAGAGACCCAAGCTTCTCACCCTATCTCTAAGGGAGAGACCCAAGCTTCTCACCCTATCTGTAAGGGAGAGACCCAAGCTTCTCACCCTATCTGTAAGGGAGAGACCCAAGCTTCTCACCCTATCTGTAAGGGAGAGACCCAAGCTTCTCACCCTATCTCTAAGGGAGAGACCCAAGCTTCTCACCCTATCTCTAAGGGAGAGACCCAAGCTTCTCACCCTATCTCTAAGGGAGAGACCCAAGCTTCTCACCCTATCTCTAAGGGAGAGACCCAAGCTTCTCACCCTATTTCTAAGGGAGAGACCCAAGCTTCTCACCCTATCTGTAAGGGAGAGACCCAAGCTTCTCAACCTATCTCTAAGGGAGAGACCCAAGCTTCTCACCCTATCTCTAAGGGAGAGACCCAAGCTTCTCACCCTATCTCTAAGGGAGAGACCCAAGCTTCTCACCCTATCTCTAAGGGAGAGACCCAAGCTTCTCACCCTATCTCTAAGGGAGAGACCCAAGCTTCTCACCCTATCTGTAAGGGAGAGACCCAAGCTTCTCACCCTATCTGTAAGGGAGAGACCCAAGCTTCTCACCCTATCTGTAAGACAGGGATCCAAGCTTCTCAACCTATCTCTAAGGGAGAGACCCAAGCTTCTCACCCTATCTCTAAGGGAGAGACCCAAGCTTCTCACCCTATCTCTAAGGGAGAGACCCAAGCTTCTCACCCTATCTCTAAGGGAGAGACCCACAACAGAAGAAACTCATTTGGGCCGCTTGTACCCGTGATCTTGTCCTTTCGGTCATGACCCAAAGCTCATGACCATAGGTGAGGATGGGAACGTAGATCGACCGGTAAATTGAGAGCTTTGCCTTCCGGCTCGGCTCCTTCTTCACCACAACGGATCGGTACAACGTCCGCATTACTGAAGACGCCGCACCGATCCACCTGTCGATCTCACCATCCACTCTTCCCTCACTCGTGAACAAGACTTCCAGGTACTTGAACTCCTCCACTTGGGGCAGGGTCTCCTCCCCAACCCGGAGATGGCACTCCACTCTTGTGGACTCGGACTTGAAGGTGCTGATTCTCATCCCGGTCGCTTCACACTCGGCTGCGAACCGATCCAGCGAGAGCTGAAGATCCTGGCCTGTTGAAGCCATCAGGACCACATCATCTGCAAAAAGCAGAGACCTAATCCTGCAGCCACCAAACCGGATTTATGAAAAATACATTTGAAATATCTTTTAATATCGATGTAACTTACATTTTAGTTCAAAGGAAGAGCGGCATGTAGATCTCTGCGAGCATGCGATGACATGTTAGTTGGTTTGATCGACAAAGTCCTAATTTACCGTATTTTCCGGACCATTGGGCACACCGGACCATAAGGCGCATTCCTGGTGAATAGTCTGTTTTCGATCTTTAATCATTAAAAAAAATAGAATGCAAAAAAAACCCCCCAAACAACGTATTGTCTCTCATAATAATTTTGAACGATAGGCAACATTTAAAAAAGAAAGTGCAGTTTCCCTTTAAGGAACGGATCTCAGAGTTTTCACAAGGCGATCACCGCCAAGGGAAGACATCGTACAAACTCCAATGAGTTCTAGTCTTGACTGTATTCTCTGCCTTTTTAGATGCAAGGCCTTGATATGTTACATTATGTCCCGGCAAGAAATCTGCTTTCAAAGAACTCCGGCTCATTAGTGATTCCCAAAGCCCAAAAAAAGTCTGCGGGCTACAGAGCGTTTTCCGTTCGGGCTCCAGTACTCTGGAATGCCCTCCCGGTAACAGTTCGAGATGCTACCTCAGTAGAAGCATTTAAGTCTCACCTTAAAACTCATTTGTATACTCTAGCCTTTAAATAGACTCCCTTTTTAGACCAGTTGATCTGCCGTTTCTTTTCTGCTCTGCCCCCCTCTCCTTTGTAGAGGGGGGGTGGGGGGGGACAAGTTCGGTGGCCACAAATAAAGCGCTGGCTGTCCAAAGTCGGGACCCGGGGTGGATCGCTCGTCTTGCGCTGCTGACCCGTCTTGCTCGGGACGGTCTCCTGCTGGCCCCACTATGGACTGGACTCTCACTATTATGTTAGATCCACTATGGACTGGACTCTCACTATTATGTTAGATCCACTATGGACTGGACTCTCACTATTATGTTAGATCCACTATGGACTGGACTCTCACTATTATGTTAGATCCACTATGGACTGGACTCTCACTATTATGTTAGATCCACTATGGACTGGACTCTCACTATTATGTTAGATCCACTATGGACTGGACTCTCACTATTATGTTGGATCCACTATGGA
This sequence comes from Nerophis ophidion, assembly GCF_033978795.1. Taxonomy (NCBI): domain Eukaryota; kingdom Metazoa; phylum Chordata; class Actinopteri; order Syngnathiformes; family Syngnathidae; genus Nerophis; species Nerophis ophidion. The sequence continues at coordinate 2,418,512 of NC_084619.1, forward strand.
CTGGACTCTCTCACTATTATGTTAGATCCACTATGGACTGGACTCTCACTATTATGTTAGATCCACTATGGACTGGACTCTCACTATTATGTTGGATCCACTATGGACTGTACTCTCACACTATTATGTTAGATCCACTATGGACTGGACTCTCACACTATTATGTTAGATCCACTATGGACTGGACTCTCACTATTATGTTAGATCCACTATGGACTGGACTCTCACTATTATGTTAGATCCACTATGGACTGGACTCTCACTATTATGTTAGATCCACTATGGACTAGACTCTCACACTATTATGTTAGATCCACTATGGACTGGACTCTCACTATTATGTTAGATCCACTATGGACTGGACTCTCACTATATTATGCTAGATCCACTCGACGTCCATTGCACCGGTCGCCCATCTGCAGTCCTCTCCAAGGTTTCTCATCGTCCCATTGGGTTGAGTTTTTCCTTGCCCCGATGTGGGATCTGAGCCGACGATGTCGTTGCGGCTCGTGCAGCCCTTTGAGACACTCGGGATTTAGGGCTATATAAATAAACATCGATTGATTGAACACCTGCAGGAGGTTAAGGACAAAGGACATGTTTTTTTTTAAATAAATAAAATAAAAGAGAGTAGAGTGGCTGTGCCAGCAACTTGAGGGTTCTAGGTTCGATCCCCACTGCCCTTGTGTCCTTGGGCAAGACACTTTACCCACCTGCTCCCAGTGCCACCCACACTGCTTTAAATGTAACTCAGATATTGGGTTTCACTATGTAAAGCGCTTTGAGTCTCTAGGGAAAAAGCGCTATATAAATATACTCCACTTTAGGGCCGCTTATACTTCCACTAACATTAATGGAAAAAAAGTCATTGGCAAGAAAAAAAACCAATGACTCAGGTGTCTGTAAACGCCTGAAAGAGCCAACTGGAAGACTCCCTCGTCACTTCTCTGGACACATTTTGATGTTTAAATACTGGACACATTTTGCTGTTTAAATACTGGACACATTTTGATGTTTAAATACTGGACACATTTTGATGTTTAAATACTGGACACATTTTGATGTTTAAATACTGGACACATTTTGCTGTTTAAATACTTCCCCGACCCACTGGTTGCAAAGCTTCCATGTTGACATCCATGTAGCAGAGACCCCAAACATATACGCACCCAGAATCTATATCCTTTTTTTTCACCAGCCCGTACGGCAATTTGAGCTGAGCCCGAGCCAAAGTGGACACAAAGCAGGGATTGATGCAGAGTCACAGTGGAGACCTTCATAAGCCGTCAACAGGAACCGTTAACGCCACAGCACCTGGGTTTGACTTAAAGGCACAGTACACCTTTTAGCCTATGAATCTCAAAAATCATAAAAGCATGGAGTATATTGTACAGTCGTGGTTAAAGTTGACGTACACTTGTAGAGAACATAATGTCATGGCTGTCTTAAGTTTCCAATCATTTCTACAACTCTTATTTTTTTGTGATTGGAGCACATACTTGTTGCTCACAAAAAAACATTCAAGAAGTTTGGTTCTTTTGTGAATTTATTATGGGTCTACTGAGGAGAGAAAAGGTGAGGCATTTAATCCCAGGAACACCATGCCTACCGTCAAGCACGGTGGTGGTAGTATTATGTCTTCATTTGAAAACACCATTAAAAATGGGTAACTATACTTTTTTTTATTCATGTTTTTTTAAAGTAAAAAAACTAACATTTTTTTATGTTTTGTTTGTCTTATTTACAAAAAAACCCCCCAAAAAACGTTACCTCAGTTTACCTCTAATCCAGGGGTCGGGAACCTTTTTGGCTGAGAGAGCCATGAAAACCAAATATTTTAAAAAGTATTTCCGTGAGAGCCATATCATATTTTTTAACACTGAATACAACTAAATGTGTGCATTTTTAAGTAAGACCAACATTTTTAGAGTATAATAAGTCTCTTATTCTTTTTAATAACATTGTTATTCTGAAGCTAACCAATAATAAATAAAATGTCATGTCTGTTGATCATGTTTTTGTTTGGCCATGTGCTGTTTGTCCTTTGGACTCTTTAAGTTCCTGCTTTTTTCCACTCCCTTGTCTGGTTTCCTTGGTTACTCATTTTGTCCACCTGTCTCTGGTGGACAAAATGCCCGCTCACCTGCTTCCCGAGCACTAATCAGAGGCAGTATTTAAGCTCGTCTTTGCCAGTCAGTCGCCCTGTGCTGACTTGTTTCATGCCTTGCCATAGTTTCGTGCTTCATGCCATGTCAAGTAAGTTTTGTTTGATTTATGTTCTTAGTCTGTTTATGCATTAGCTTTGTTCTTTAGCCCAAGTTGTGCCTCCGCTGTGAGCGATTTTTGTTTGTATATTTTTTTAGTTAAAATTAAATCATGTTTTTACCTAAATGCCATGTCCCGAGTAGTCCGTCTGCCTTCCTGGGAGAACGACCCCACAGCAAGCTGCGACCCCCCCATCGTGACATAAAATACTTCTTACCATTAATGCGACTTCTTGAACAGGTGCGGTAGAAACGGATGGATGGATATAAATGAATGAGAATGTTTTATATTTTGCACGTTATTTTTAGCACTGTGATTACCAGCGAAATTATTCATGGTTATCGCGTTAAGCAATGTCAGCTAAGATTTATCTGAGAGCCAGAAGCAGTCATCAAAAGAGCCACATCTGGCTCGAGAGCCATAGGTTCCCTACCCCTGCTCTAAGGTATGGAGAGCTTTCTGCAAGGGAGTAGGGGTGTTAGGAGCTGGTCAAGGGGGTGACCCCGGGATGCAGAAACAGGAGGCAAGTTTGAATAACAAAAAGTAATACATTTAAAGAGTCCAAAAAGTGTAACGAAAAGCGATGGGGCAGAAGTGCACACCATGAATACCAAACGGAACAGGTTCCCCAGTGGTCGGCAGGGGAAAAGCCAGGGCGCAATAGGCACAGGGTAAAGTCTTTACTGCCTCAAGGAGGCTAGGAAACAAACACAACAACGTCAGGAAATACAGGACTAAGGAAAATCAACGTACCGGGACTGAGGAGGCGAAGCAGCCGCATGCACGTAAGAGGTGCAGGATACAAATTAACCGACAAGATCAGCTGTGGGTGACGAGCTTAAATACTCCTCGGTAGAAATAGGTTGCAGGTGTGCCTTAGTGTCCGCCCCTCGCTGGAAACTAACGAGCTGAGGAAACAAATCACAACAAAAGAGAAGGCAGGGAAATAAAAACATAACACTTCCAGATACCAGCCTCGAGGTAACGGCCAGTCCGAGAGGGCCAACCAGAGTCTTGAGGCCATGCATGTTGCTCAAGGTCAGCCAACATCCTGGGACAAGTTTATTCCTTGGGTGGAGTACTCCTATAGTTCTATGAAGACTCCTATAATTCCATGAAGAGTTCCACCACTGGTATGTCCCCATTCGAGTGCTCTTTAGGATATCAACATCCTAGGTTTCCCCAACAGGAACAAGAGACTGTGGTCCCCTCCACGAGGGCCCGGATGAAGAAGTGTCAGAGGGTGTGGAGAACCACCCGGGCGGAACTTGTTTAAACATCAGAGAGAATGTGCCGCAGTGCTAACAGACGCCGCATCCCGGCTCCGTCTTATCAGCCCAGTGAAGTGAATTGTATTTATGTAGCGCATTTCTCTGTTGACTAAAAGCGCTTTACATAGTGAAACCCAATATCTAAGTTACATTTAAACCAGTGTGGGTGGCACTGGGAGCAGGTGGGTAAAGTGTCTTGCCCAAGGACACAATGGATGGCGGAAGCGGGGATTGAACCTGGGGATATCACCACATGGGCTCAGGAACACTTCAGAAAACCACTGTCACTAAATATAGTTTGTCGCTACATCTGTAAGTGCAAGTTAAAGCTCTACAATGCAAAGCGAAAGCCATTTATCAACAACATCCAGAAACGCCGCCGGCTTCTCTGGGCCTGAGATCATCTAAGATGGATTGATGCGAAATGGAAAAATGTTCTGCGGTCTGAGTCCACATTTCAATTTTTGGGGGGAAATATTCGACTTTGTGTCATCCGGACCAAAGGGGAACCGAACCATCCAGACTGTTATAGGCGCAAAGTTGAAAAGCCAGCATGTGTGATGGTATGGGGGTGTATTAGTGAACAAGACATGGGTAACTTACACATGTGTGATGGTATGGGGGTGTATTAGTGAACAAGGCATGGGTAACTTACACATGTGTGATGGTATGGGGGTGTATTAGTGAACAAGACATGGGTAACTTACACATGTGTGATGGTATGGGGGTGTATTAGTGAACAAGACATGGGTAACTTACACATGTGTGATGGTATGGGGGTGTATTAGTGAACAAGACATGGGTAACTTACACATGTGTGATGGTATGGGGGTGCATTAGTGAACAAGACATGGGTAACTTACACATGTGTGATGGTATGGGGGTGTATTAGTGAACAAGACATGGGTAACTTACACATGTGTGATGGTATGGGGGTGTATTAGTGAACAAGACATGGGTAACTTACACATGTGTGATGGTATGGGGGTGTATTAGTGAACAAGACATGACTAACTTACACATGTGTGATGGTATGGGGGTGTATTAGTGAACAAGACATGGGTAACTTACACATGTGTGATGGTATGGGGGTGTATTAGTGAACAAGACATGGGTAACTTACACATGTGTGATGGTATGGGGGTGTATTGGTGAACAAGACATGGGTAACTTACACATGTGTGATGGTATGGGGGTGTATTAGTGAACAAGACATGGGTAACTTACACATGTGTGATGGTATGGGGGTGTATTAGTGAACAAGACATGGGTAACTTACACATGTGTGATGGTATGGGGGTGTATTAGTGAACAAGACATGGGTAACTTACACATGTGTGATGGTATGGGGGTGTATTAGTGAACAAGACATGGGTAACTTACACATGTGTGATGGTATGGGGGTGTATTAGTGAACAAGACATGGGTAACTTACACATGTGTGATGGTATGGGGGTGTATTAGTGAACAAGACATGGGTAACTTACACATCTGTGAAGGCACCATTAATGCTGAAAGGTACATACAGGTTTTGGAACAACATATGCTGCCATCTAAGCGCCGTCTTTTTCATGGACGCCCCTGCTTATTTCAACAAGACAATGTCAAGCTACATTCAGCACGTGTTACAACAGCGTGGCTTCGTAAAAAAACAGTGCGAGTACTTTCCTGGCCCGCCTGCAGTCCAGACCTGTCTCCCATTGAAAATGTGTGGCGCATTATGAAGCGTAAAATAGGACAGCGGAGACCCCGGACTGTTGAAGGACTGAAGCTCTACATAAAACAAGAATGGGAAAGAATTCCACTTTCAAAGCTTCAACAATTAGTTTCCTCAGTTCCCAAACGTTTATTGAGTGTTGTTAAAAGAAAATGTGATGTAACACAGTGGTGAACATGCCCTTTCCCAACTACTTTGGCACGTGTTGCAGCCATGAAATTCTAAGTTAATTATTATTTGCAACAAAAAAAAAAAGTTTATGAGTTTGAACATCAAATATGTTGTCTTTGTAGCATATTCAACTGAATATGGCTTGAAAAGGATTTGCAAATCATTGTATTCTGTTTATATTTACATCTAACACAATTTCCCAACTCATATGGAAACGGGGTTTGTAGGTCTAATTTTGAGGAAAAACAAGGATTTTAACTGCGCCTTATCGTCCGAAAAATACGGTACATACAACTATCATATTTTGTTCACATTCGAGACACAAACGTCTTTTTTTTTTTTTGCAACGTAAACAAGTTCATAAAAAAGAATGTCTTTGAACAAAAATCTGCACAACATGATCTTTAATATTCTAGAAATCCTTTACAAAGACTTCATATTTCACACGCTGATCCTTCTATGAAATGGCATTTGGACTCCGGTGACATCGCCTACAAAATCACTTTACCTGAGTGGAAGCCGACAGACGCACTGAGCACAGACTTCTATTTGTTTTCTAGGGCCGAGTGAGTCCATCACAGCATTAGACATAAATATTGACGCAGGAAACAAACAATCTTACAGGAGTCAACCGCTGCAAGTCGAAATATTATAGGCTCTCCGTAAAATCTCTTCAAAGACACTTTTCATCGCAAGAACACCAAGCTGAGACTTAAAAATCCGGCTTGTAGAAAGTACACAAATAAATATGTTATTTACCCTTCACAAGGCACTTGGCTTGATGGCAGTAATTAACAGGCAACATGTGACAAATATGTTCTTTACACTTGTAAAGAACATCATGTCATGGCTGTCTTGAGCTTCCAATCATTTCTACAACTCTTATTTTTTTTTTTTGTGATAGAGTGATTGCAGCACATACTTGTTGCTCACAAAAAAAAACATTCATGAAGTTTGCTTCTTTTGTGAATTTATGAGAAGAGAAAAGGTGAGGTATTTCATCCCAGGAACACCACACCTACCGTCAAGCATGGTGGTGGTAGTATTAGGCTCCGGGCCTGTTTTGCTGGTGCTTTACAGAGTGTAAATGGGACAATGAAAAAGAGCAGGGGTGTCAAACTCAAATACAGAGTGGGCCAAAATTTTAAACTGAACAAAGCCGAGGGCCAAGGTTGAACAAATGAACCTTTTAATAGGGACCCAAACAAGTTTTGCATTAAATATTGAACAAGCAAGGCTTATGTAACTTTAGTGACATGCAAAATCCAGGTTCAAATAATAATAATAATAATTTAAAAAATATCAATGGCATATCAAATCAAATTTAAATAAAAATGTTATGCCCTTTTTTTCTATTTGCAATCTTCTGAGGTAAATATCACATTTTTTCCACGGGCTAATAATAAATTTAAAAATAAAATAACAATAATGAATGAACCAAACATTCAAGCCTTGAAGTAGCAAGAGAAAATGCATGAATAAAACGTTAATTATTGGTTAGTTGGCTGGAAGTTTCCCGGAAGAGTTAGTGCTGCAAGGGGTTCTGGGTATTTATTCGGTTGTGTTTGTCATTCTTGTTTGGTGTGGGTTCACAGTGTGGTGCATATTTGTAACAGTGCGAAAGTTGTTTATACGGCCACCCTCAGTGTGACCTGTATGGCTGTTGACCAAGTATGCCTTGCATTCACTTGTGCGTGTGTGTAAAAGCCACAAATATTATGTGACACGCTGTTAGTATGGAGGAAAAGCGGACGTGACGACAGGTTGTAGAGAACGCTAAAGGCAGTGCCTTAAATGCACGCCCCCAATATAGTTGTCCAGGTGGAAATCGGTAGAAATTGGGGAGAATGGTTGCCCCGGGAGATTTTCGGGAGGGGCACTAAACTTTGGGAGTCTACCGGGAAAATGAGGAGGGTTGGCAGGTATGAGTATTAGCGGTGAATGCGGTGTTTTAGCGGCACCGACGCTGTATAACACCGGCGGGCCAGCTCTAATGCTAAATTGATATTGTCTCAAGGGCCAAATAAAATGACACGGCGGGCCCGAGTTTGACACAGATGCTCTAGAATCTTCAGTACAACCTAAAATCATCAGCGCGGAGGTTGGGTTCGAACCCCCGCAGTTGGGGGTTCAAACAGGACAATGACCCTAAACACACGTCAAAAGGGGTAAAGTTTTTTTTTATTTTTATGAATTTATTATGGGTCTTGACGGGGATAGATATCTACATATATCCATATTTAAGAGTTATTTCTTTCTATAGTCATATTTGAAATAGCTAGTGTTTTCCATTTGTACTCTTTCTATTTTATAATCTCAGGTCCATGGTACACTGCAAGTTAACCTGGGCTTTAGGAATGTGAGGAGTAGCAATACTCCCTTCTGATATCATCCTGTGCCCAGCTAAGGAGGACAATAGACATGTGTATTCGTTCCGGAGGGTGGGGGCGAGGAACATATTGAAGAAGACAGCGCTTCCGTAAGGTTTTCAAATCAACTAGGCGATGCGATTTGAATGTGTTGTTTTTAGCTTGGTCTCTCCAAAGCTTTGGAATAAATTGCAAAATACCTATTCTGTTCTGGGTGATCATTTAAACTCAGTTTATGTGTCATCGAAAGAACTTGGGATTGACCAGCAACTTAAATTCTCTTGGAGGAACATCTGGTCCAAAGCAACAGTCTACTGAAAATGTGAGCAAATCTGCTGGGTCAAAAGTATACATAAAGCAATGTTAATATTTGTTTACATGTCACTTGGCGAGTTTCACTGCAATAAGGCGCTTTTGGTAGCCATCCACAAGCTTCTGATTGAATTTTTGACCACTCCTCTTGACAAAATTGGTGCAATTCCGCTAAATTTGTTGGTTTTCTGACATGGACTTGTTTCTTCAGCATTGTCTTAACGTTTAAGTCAGGACTTTAGGAAGGCCATTCTAAAAACCTTAATTGTAGCCTGATTTAGCCATTCCTTTACCAATGTTGACGTGTGTTTGGGGGTCACCGTCCTGTTGGAACACCAAACTGTGCCCAAAACCCTACTTCTGGGCTGATGATTTTAGCTTGTCCTGAAGAATTTGGAGGTAATCCTCCTTTTTCATTGTCCCATTTACGCTCTGATAAGCAGCAGTTCCATTGGCAGCAACAAAACAGGCCCAGAGCATAATACTACCACCACCATGCTTGACGGTAGGAATGGTGTTCCTGGGATTAAAGACCTTACCTTTTGTCCTCCAAACATATTGCTGAGTATTGTGGCCAAACAGCTCAATGTTTGTTTCATCTGACACCACATGGACAAAGATAAGACCTTCTGGAGGAAAGTTCTGAAATCATCAGCCCGAAGGTTTGGACTTGGGCACAGTTGGGTGTTCAAACAGGACAATGACCCCAAACACACGTCGAAAGTGGGAAAGAAATGGCTAGAATTAACGTTTTGGAATGACCTCCCTAAAGTCCTGACTTAAACGTGTGGACAATGCTGAAGAAACAAGTCCATGTCAGAAAACCAACTTTAACTGAACTGCACCAATTTTGTCAAGAAGAGTGGTCAAAAACTCAACCATGTCGGGCTTGTCCCTGACAGTGTAGCCATGTTTTACTTTTTCCTGTCTTTGTTTCCTGTCAGCGCTCTTATTTTGTCTGTTTCCTGCTTTTCTCCCTGAGCGCTGTTTCCCCTCAGCTGTGGCGGATTGGCACCTGGCCACACCTGGTGTCAATCAGCCCACTCCTATTTAGACCTGCTTTTTCCTCCACTCTGGGTTGTATTATTGTCATTTATACTTGTAGAACCTGTAGCTGTTTACAGCGTGCTGTCTTTTTGTTGCTAGTTCCTGTTTGTTGGATCCTGTTTTCCAGTTTGGCTGTTCCTAGTTCCTGGTTTGTGTTTTTTTCATTTTTGAAGATTAACTCATGTTTTCCTGCGCAATGCCTGCCGCCTTCTCTGCATCTTGGGGTTTGTCACCAATAACTTGTGACAAACCAGAAGCTTGTGGATGACTACCAGTAGCGCCTTATTGCAGGTAAACTTGCCAAGGAACATGAAACCAAATATTAACATTGCTGTACGTATACTTTTGACCCAACAGATTCGGTCACGTTTTCAGTAGATTCATAATAAAATCATTAAAAAAAAAACTTTACCACTTTTCAGGTGTGTTTGGGGTCATTGTCCTGTTGGAACCCCCAACTGCGCCCAAGACCCAACCTCCGGTCTGATGATTTTAGGTAGTCCTGAAGAATTTGGAGGTAATCCTCCTTTTTCATTGTCCCATTTACTCTCTGTAAAGCACCAACAAAACAGGCCCTGACAGTTTGAGTATGCTTTACTTTTTTCCTCTGCATTTGTCTTTGTTTCCTCTGTGTGTGTAGTGTTTCCTGTCAGCGCTCTTATTTTGTTGGTTTCCCGTCTTTCTCCCTGAGTGCTGTGTCCCTTCAGCTGCGGCTGAATGGCACCTGGCCACACCTGGTGTTAATCAGCCTGGTCCTATTTAGACCTGTTTTCTCCTCCAGTCTGTGCTGGATTATGGTCATGTATTATCGCTCCTGCGATGAGGTGGCGACTTGTCCAGGGTGTACCCCGCCTTCCGCCCGATTGTAGCTGAGATAGGCGCCAGCGCCCCCCGCAACCCCAAAAGGGAATAAGCGGTAGAAAATGGATGGATGGATATTTTCGCTCCTGTCGTGTCGTGTCTTTGCAGCGCAGCGGTAAGCTATATTTTGGTAGCAGTTTGTAGCTTACTGTTTTTGGTTCCTTGTTTGTTTTCATACTACAAGTAACGACTTCGGTTTCCTGCTCGTTATCTTCTAGCTCCCATGCTAGCTCTTTTAGTTTGTTGTCCGCCTCGTGCGCGCCTTTTGTTTGTAGCCTTTTGTTCGGTTTTGTCTTGGTGTTTTATTAAATCCTGTTTTCTTACTCGATGCCTGCCTCCTTCTCTGCATCTCTGGGTTCGTCCCAAACTAACTCTGACGGACGGTAGGTATGCTGTTCCTGGGATTGAATGCCTCACATTTTCTCTTCCCAGTAGACCCATAATTCAACTCACAAAAGAACCAAACTTCAAGAATGTTTTTTGCGACCAACAAGTATGTGCTCCAATGACTTTATCACAAAAAAAAAAGAGTTGTGTCTTTGCAGTGTAGCGGTAAGCTATATTTTGGTAGCAGTTTGTAGCTTACTGTTTTTTGTTCCCTGTTTGTTTTCATACTACAAGTAACGACTTCTGTTTCCTGCTCGTTATCTTCTAGCTCCCATGCTAGCTCTTTTAGTTTGTTATCCGCCTCGTGCGCGCCTTTTGTTTGTACCCTTTTGTTCGGTTTTGTCTTGGTCCATCCATCCATCCATTTTCTACCGCTTATTCCCTTTTTGGGGTCGCTGGCGCCTATCTCAGCTACAATCGGGTGGAAGGCGGGGTACACCCTGGACAAGTCGTGGTGTTTTATTAAATCCTGTTTTCTTACTCGATGCCTGCCTCCTTCTCTGCATCTCTGGGTTTGTCCCAAACTAACTCTGACGGACGGTAGGTATGCTGTTCCTGGGATTGAATGCCTCACATTTTCTCTTCTCAGTAGACCCATAATTCAACTCACAAAAGAACCGAACTTCAAGAATGTTTTTTGCGACCAACAAGTATGTGCTCCAATGACTTTATCACGAAAAAAAAAGAGTTGTGTCTTTGCAGCGTAGCGGTAAGCTATATTTTGGTAGCAGTTTGTAGCTTACTGTTTTTTGTTCCCTGTTTGTTTTCATACTACAAGTAACGACTTTTGTTTCCTGCTTGTTATCTTCTAGCTCCCATGCTAGCTCTTTTAGTTTGTTATCCGCCTCGTGCGCGCCTTTTGTTTGTACCCTTTTGTTCGGTTTTGTCTTGGTCCATCCATCCATCCGTTTTCTACCGCTTATTCCCTTTTTGGGGTCGCTGGCGCCTATCTCAGCTACAATCGGGTGGAAGGCGGGGTACACCCTGGACAAGTCGTGGTGTTTTATTAAATCCTGTTTTCTTACTCGATGCCTGCCTCCTTCTCTGCATCTCTGGGTTCGTCCCAAACTAACTCTGACGGACGGTAGGTATGCTGTTCCTGGGATTGAATGCCTCACATTTCTCTTCTCAGTAGACCCATAATTCAACTCACAAAAGAACCAAACTTCAAGAATGTTTTTTGCGACCAACAAGTATGTGCTCCACTCACGAAAAAAAACTGAGTTTTAGAAATGATTGGAAACTCAAGACTGTTTGACGTTACGTTCTTTACGAGAACTTTTGACCACGACTGTACATTTTGGTCCGTGCAATGGCTTCTCATGGCTCCTCGTCTCCCTCATGTTTCAGTGAAACGTCTTGTCTTCGAGCAAACTGATGGACTTATTGAGCAGCGTCTTTGCGTCGTCCACAAACTTGTAGCCAAACAGCTTCATGGTGGGTCCGCACAGCCGCTGCACCATCTGAGCCAGCGTGAAGTGAATGCTGAACCTCCATTTTTCCGCCTGCTCCGAGGAGTTTTTCTGGGTGGAGTAGATCCCGCTGTCTCCCTCTGTAGTCTGGGTGTTCTTCAGAATCCACTCCCGGGCTTGGGCACTGAAGGGGATGCCGGTGAAGCGGTACATCTCCTCGGCTTTCTGCATGGGGTACCGAGCGATGTCCTCGTAGCGCACCAACATGTAGCGTCTCCTCAGCCAGCGAGGTTGGCTCAGGCCCAGCTCGGCGGACCAACGGATATTTTCACAGTTTCCCTGCAGCCGCTTCACCTCGTCGTCGTTCTCGGGCACGCGGCCGCTCTCCATCAGGGCCTTCCACGTTTTGTACTTGGAGGAGAAAGCCACCATACGCGACGCCAATATGGCGCGCGGGTCTCGGACCAGCTGGATTATTTTAACGTTCAGGCGAGGGTCCTCCACCAGAGGCCGCAGGGTTTCCCACTGGTGGACGCGCACGGTCTTGATGGCCTGGTGTTGTTTGGAAAGGCAGGACTGCGAAGCCAGGGTCAGGTTGAGCGGACCGCAGCGGCGGTTTTTGCAGTGGTACCTACAGCAAAAACAACGACATGGACAGTATAAGCGAGTAAAACCCTCAAAGGATAATACTGTGGAAATAAACAGGAATATATTTTGGAGTAGTCAGTGTACACTGATCGACTAAAGATTTGTGTGCATTAAAACTCAGGCAAACTTCGGCAACCCAACATGTTGAAAGAGCCATATTGGACCAAAAATACAAAAAACTAATCTAGAAAGCCTTACATAAGTGTTATAATGAAGGCAACACATGATGTAAGTGTCTATATTAGTGATATTAGCCTACTATCAAAATTACTTTAAAAGTCTTATAAAAGTGTTATAATGAAGACAACACATGATGTAAGTGTCTATATTAGTGATATTAGCCTACTATCAAAATGACTTTAAAAGTCTTATATAAGTGTTATAATGAAGACAACACATGATGTAAGTGTCTATATTAGCCTACTATCAAAATTATGTTAAAAGTCTTATATAAGTGTTACAATGAAGGCAACACATGATGTAAGTGTCTATATTAGTGATATTAGCCTACTATCAAAATTACTTTAAAAGTCTTATAAAAGTGTTATAATGAAGACAACACATGATGTAAGTGTCTATATTAGTGATATTAGCCTACTATCAAAATGACTTTAAAAGTCTTATATAAGTGTTATAATGAAGACAACACATGATGTAAGTGTCTATATTAGCCTACTATCAAAATTATGTTAAAAGTCTTATATAAGTGTTACAATGAAGGCAACACATGATGTAAGTGTCTATATTAGTGATATTAGCCTACTATCAAAATTACTTTAAAAGTCTTATAAAAGTGTTATAATGAAGACAACACATGATGTAAGTGTCTATATTAGTAATACTAGCCTACTATCAAAATGACTTTAAAAGCCTTATATAAGTGTTATAATGAAGGCAACACATGATGTGTCTATATTAGTGATATTAGCCTACTATCAAAATGACTTTAAAAGTCTTATATAAGTGTTATAATGAAGGCAACACATGATGTGTCTATATTAGTGATATTAGCCTACTATCAAAATGACTTTAAAAGTCTTATATAAGTGTTATAATGAAGGCAACACATGATGTGTCTATATTAGTGATATTAGCCTACTATCAAAATGACTTTAAAAGTCTTATATAAGTGTTATAATGAAGGCAACACATGATGTGTCTATATTAGTGATATTAGCCTACTATCAAAATTACTTTAAAAGTCTTATAAAAGTGTTATAATGAAGGCAACACATGATGTACACTGCAAAAACTGAAATCTAAGTAAGATGAAATATCTCAAATAAGGGTGATATTTGCTTATTTTCTGTCTGGTAAGATAATTCTTCTCACTAAGCAGATTTTATGTTAGAGTCTTTTACTTGTTTTAAGGGTTTTGCTCCTAAATGATCTCAGTAAGATACTACAGCTCGTTTCCGACATTTTATGACCTATTTTGAGTCAAATATGCTTGAAACTGTTTTTGTCCAAGTGTCCAAAACACACCCAGCAATGGTGCACAGAAAGGCGGGGAAGAAGAGGGGGAAAAGGCGGCCAAAATGTTCAAAAGTCCCAATTGTGTCCTAAATACCTCCCCGGGTTCCAGTCCCACGAGTCCCGCCGCCGGACACACAAGTCCTGGGATACAAAAAATGTCCAAAACGCACCCAGCAAAGTCCCACGGGAAGTAGGGGGGAAAAATTAGAAAAAGTCGGCAAAAGTCCCCCAAAATGTTCTAAATACCTACCAAGGTTCGAGTCCCAACCAGGTTCGAGTTTGAGTTTGAGTGCACACTCGAACCCGGGTGGGACTTTTGAACATTTCACCGACTTTTCTCACTTTTCTCCCCACCTTCCCGTGGGACTTTGCTGGGCGCGTTTTGGACATTTTGGGCGGAACTTGTGGGACTCGAACCTGTGTAGGTATTTTGAACATTTTTGGGACTTTTGCTGACTTTTACAACTTTCATCCCCTCTCCCCATGGGACTCGGCTGGGTGTGTTTTGAACATTTAGGGCATCCCGGGACTACATAAAATTTTATGTTAGAGTGTTTTACTTGTTTTAAGTGTTTAGGTCCTAAATGATCTCAGTAAGATACTACAGCTTGTTTCCGACATTTTATGACCTATTTTGAGTCAAATATGCTTGAAACTGTTTTTGTCCAAGTGTCCAAAACACACCCAGCAATGGTGCACAGAAAGGCGGGGAAGAAGAGGGGGAAAAGGCGACCAAAATGTTCAAAAGTCCCAATTGTGTCCAAAATACCTCCCCGGGTTCCAGTCCCACGAGTCCCCCGCGGGACACACAAATCCCGGGATATATAAAATGTCCAAAACGCATCCAGCAAAGTCCCACGGGAAGTCGGGGGGGAAAAATTAGAAAAAGTCGGCAAAAGTCCCCCAAAATGTTCTAAATACCTACCAAGGTTCGAGTCCCAACCGGGTTCGAGTTTGAGTTTGAGTGCACACTCGAGCCCGGGTGGGACTTTTGAACATTTCACCGACTTTTCTCACTTTTCTCCCCACCTCTCCGTGGGACTTTGCTGGGCGCGTTTTGGACATTTTGGGCAGAACTTGTGGGACTCGAACCTGTGTGGGTATTTTGAACATTTTTGGGACTTTTGCTGACTTTTCCAACTTTCATCCCCTCTCCCCATGGGACTCGGCTGGGTGTGTTATGAACATTTAGGGCATCCCGGGACTACATAAGATTTTATGTTAGAGTGTTTTACTTGTTTTAAGTGTTTAGGTCCTAAATGATCTCAGTAAGATACTACAGCTTGTTTCCGACATTTTATGACCTATTTTGAGTCAAATATGCTTGAAACTATTTTTGTCCAAGTGTCCAAAACACACCCAGCAATGGTGCACAGGAAGGCGGGGAAGAAGAGGGGAAAAAGGCGGCCAAAATTTTCAAAAGTCCCAATTGTGTCCTAAATACCTCCCCGGGTTCCAGTCCCACGAGTCCCGCCGCCGGCCACACAAATCCCGGGATACAAAAAATGTCCAAAACGCACCCAGCAAAGTCCCACGAGTAGTAGGGAAAAATTAGAAAAAGTCGGCAAAAGTCCCCCAAAATTTTCTAAATACCAACCAAGGTTCGAGTCCCAACCGGGTTCGAGTTTGAGTTTGAGTGCACACTCGAACCCGGGTGGGACTTTTGAACATTTCACCGACTTTTCTCACTTTTCTCCCCACCTCTCCGAGGGACTTTGCTGGGCGCGTTTTGGACATTTTGGGCGGAACTTGTGGGACTCGAACCTGTGTAGGTATATTGAACATTTTTGGGACTTTTGCTGACTTTTCCAACTTTCATCCCCTCTCCCCATGGAACATTTTGGGCATCCCGGGACTTGCACGGCCATACATAAGATTTCATACTTGTTTTAAGTGTTTAGGTCCTAAATGATCTAAATAAGATATTACAGCTTGTAGCTGAGATTTGATGACCTATATTGGGTAAAACATGCTTGAAACTAGAATATCAAATGTTGCAAAGCTGTGTCATCAACACTCACAAGTATAAAACTACTTTTCAAAGTAAGAATTTCTTATTTTAAGAACGTAAAACAAAATCATGACTTTGACACAATTGTTTCTCATATTAAAACAGATGACAGCCAAATAGACTTTGCCGTTTTATTTTCAATGAAACAATAGAAAATACGTACTCGTATACTGTAGTAGTACACGTGTTATTAGTGAGAATATTATGATCTTGAGGTATTTTCATTGAAGTTAGCTAATTTTACTTGTTTTGAAAAGTCTTGACAAGCCAAATTTTCTTGTTCTATTGGCAGATAATTTTGCTTAGTTTAAGTAAAATACCCCTAATTTTTTTATTGTTTTTTCTTGTTTTTGAACACTGACTTTTTGCAGTGTACAGATGTACATGTAGTTAATGTGTCATGAGACATATCAATTAAATACACAGAGGACATAAGTAAAGGGAATGAAATTAACTGAAATATAGCTACTCACCTGTGTGCATTCACGCACAGCATAAAACGTTTGATGGACAAAATGAGACAAAGAAGGAGTGGCATAAAACACGTCTTTCTGTGGCAGCGTCGGAGAAAGTTGTACACGTAAAGTGACCACGCTGAGTTCAAGGACCTCCAAAACGGCACTGGCCAAATACTGTCATCAGTAAAGCATAAAGACAAACATATAAAAACATTTTTTTGACAATTAGGAAGGTTTGCGTTATGGTAGACGAGTTTGTCAACATAATTATTTTCAAATATTAAAGTTGCTGGATCAATTCAATTGATACATTTAAAAAAAAAATCTCATTCGTTTTTTCATGTAGGCAACGTATAACAGTGGTTCTCAGTCTTCTTTTTTTTTAACCAAGAACCACGTAAGAAAAAACTGGCCTCTCCATGCACCACCATACTGACCAACATCAAAATACAGTAGGCTCAAGTATTCATTAAAAACCAAGACAGAGTTTTTTAATTTTTTCTGTCAATCGAGAGGCGGTGTGACGTTCATATGTTGTCAATATTCAGTGTTTTATCGTTCATAGTTAATATTGTAAATACCACATTCTTTATTTCTATGTGTCTCATTCAGTAAAAAAAAAAAGTAAAATTCAATTTGGTTTTTTAAGGCGGCCTTTCATAACGTCTTTAGCATTCATCGGAATATATATATATATATATATATATATATATATATATATATATATATATATATATATATATATATATATATATATATATATATATATATATATATATATATATATATATATATATACATACATGTAGGTGTGGGAAAAATCACAAGACTTCTTCATCTCTACAGAAGTGTTTCATGAGGGGTTCCCTCAATCATCAGGAGATTTTAATGGAAGCATTCACATACAATGGTTTATATAGGGCACAGAGTGGGTGGGTACAGGCAGGTGTAGGGGTGTGGTGATTGGCTCATGGGTTACCTAGGAGGTGTTTCCGTCTGTGGCGGCATGTTGAAACGATTTCACTGCGCTTGTTGAGGGATGATAGATCTGGATGATATATAATAAACAGTTTCTCTTTTAAGCATAGGTTGCATCTTTTATTACCACTGTTGTAAGGTGTGCTGGATGCAAGAATTTGCCATGTTATTGAATATTCAACATTATTGTCTTTGAGGTTCCAAATGCGTTTGCTGAGTTCTGTAGAATTCCGCAAAGTCTGGTTTCTAAAGGAGGCGTTGTGATTATTCCATCTGGTTTTAAACGCTCCTTCGGTCAATCCTACGTACGTGTTGGATGTGTTAATGTCCTTGCGTGTTAGCACAATTGGATCCTCAAAGACAATAATGTTGAATATTAAATAACATGGCAAATTCTTGCATCCAGCACACCTTACAACAGTGGTAATAAAAGATACAACCTATGCTTAAAAGAGAAACTGTTTATTATATATCATCCAGACCTGTCATCCCTCAACAAGCGCAGTGAAATCATTTCAACATGCCGCCACAGACGGAAACACCTCCTAGGTAACACATGAGCCAATCACCACACCCTACGCCTGCCTGTACCCACCCACTCTGTGCCCTATATAAACCATTGTATGTGAATGCTTCTATTAAAATCTCCTGATGATTGAGGGAACCCCTCATGAAACAGTTCTGTAGAGATGAAGTAGTCTTGTGATTTTTCCCACACCTACATATTGCCCTCTACCACAGTATCGAGCAATATTCTCTAGATAATCCAATCAAAACACACACATATATATATATATACATATATATATATACATATATATATATATATATATATTCCGATTTCACGTTATCGATGGAAAAATGCATTTTTAGACAATATGATTTGCCTGAGCGGCTAGGAGACACCGAGAGTAACAAAAATGGATAAGAAAGAACAGATTTAAAAAAATTATAATTAAAAAAATATACATGTTATTGTTTTTTGTTTTGTTTTTAATTTAGGACTTCCCGGGGGCCTGAATTTTGGACGCTGGCGAGCTGGTATCCGGGCCGTAGTTTGGAGACCCCTGGTCTAAACATGGAAAACTACAAAAGCCAATATCTTAGTTAGGAGCACAACCTTAGACTAGTCAACCATACCTCTCGAAAATCTCCTTGATGACAGGAGTGCAGACCTTTTCCTCACACAGCGACGAACTCGACTCTCTACGGAACAGCGACGGGGTCAGGTGGTCCTGGGGAGGCGGCGATATGAACTTCTCCAGAGGCGAGAAATCGCACAGGAAGAGGCCCCGGAGTACATCCCGGTAGTTTGCGGGTATCAGGCTCCCATTGTTGGTCTCGGCGGTGGCGCTCAGCATGTGTTCAACATGCCACAGGGGCTCATAGAGGTAGAAGGTGTTCTCGCCGTGCTGGTTGAAGAACTCGCCCACGAACGAGGAACCCGACCTCGTGGTGGCCATGAGTAAAATTTGCTTGCGATCGTCTTCGGGGCCCACCGGGTCCTCAACTTCTTCTGTTTGATTGGAGTCACTCTCTTTCGTAGCGTTGACGTTCGAGAGCAGCATTTTGAACGGGGTCGGGCTGTTTTGCGTTGCGTTGCCGTAATCCAGCGGCGATTGTGGCGTCTGCTGGGGCGTTTGCCTCTGCATCATCTTGTCAGACACCCTGGTGAGAAACCAACTGAATTAGATGAAAAAAAAAATGAATTAGGAAACGATCAGAAAGAGTTGAGGTTATGTTTGATACCGTCAGCTTCATTCATGCAAGTACCTCGATAGGATGTTGCTTTCCTTTTCAATGATGACCAGAGCCACGATAAAGATGAAGACAATGGCATATTTGATCTTCATTTTTTGAGTCCTGGCAATTCCAGTTCTAGGGGATCGGTGTGTGGCTTCTCACACGAGGGCTGCAACTTCATTCTGCACCAAAGATGAACAACTGGAATTGTCAGGTTTAAGCCCCAAACTATCTATTAAACAGACCAAGAAGACAAGGAATCAAGCAGAGACAGATTTAAATTTTGCTCATGAGGAGAACGCCTGGAGCTGCACACTCAGTTACAGTCTCCCACCCCGCTCTGAGGTTCAGCCCCCGCACTCCCCTATTTTATTCAGGAGTTCCTTAGTTACATCGCTGAGGCTGCTTCTAAAGCAGGGGTGTCAAACTCAAATACAGAGTGGGCCAACATTTAAAACCGAACAAAGCCGCGGGCCAAGGTTGAATAAATGAACCTTTTAATAGGGACCCAAACAAGTTTTGCATTGAACATTGAACAAGCAAGGCTTATATACAGTAACTTTATTGTGACATGCAAAATCGAGCTTCAAATAATAATAATTGTTACGCTTGTCTGGCATTGTAATGCCGGATTCGGTCCTCCGTGGATGCGTCAGCAAGAACACAGCAAAAAGGTAAGAACTAAGGGATTTATTAAACAAAAGGAGCTATGAACAAAAACACTGATACAAATAGAAACGGCAAATAAAAGCGCTAGCATGGAAAGCTAGGTCAAACTAACCGAAACACAAACATTTGGCACAAAGACACACAAAAAGAAACACAAAAGAACTAGCGTGAAAGCTAGGAATAAAATAAAGCTTAGCGTGAGAGCTAGCGAAAACAAGAGTGAGAGACAAGTCATAAACAGAAGTATGTAAACAAACTAAGATCCGACAATCAGTGAACAGAAAACGCTGGCTTATAAAAAGGTGGTGATTAGTAAAGAGAGGTGTGCTGGAAAAGAGAGTAGCAGCTGAAACTAATGAGTGACCATGGAAACGAACAAAACAGGAACTAAGCATGTCAAACCGCAGAGTGATATAAAAATGGAACAAAAATAACAATATGGTGATGATCCGACCATCGGATCACAACAAATAATAATGATTAACAAATATCAATGGCTTTTCAAATCATATTTAAATACAAATGTAATGCCTCTTTTCTATTTGCAGTCTTCTGAGGTAAATATCAAAATATATTGTAGAGTCCCGAAAGAGTTAGTGCTGCAAGGGGTTCTGGGTATTTGTTTTGTTGTGTTTATGTTATGTTACAGAAATGTGTTTGTCATTCTTGTTTGCTGCGAGTTCACAGTGTGGCGCATATTTGTAACAGTGTTAAAGTTGTTTATACGGCCACCCTCAGTGTGACCTGAATGGCTGTTGACCAAGTATGCCTTGCATTCACTTATGTGTGTGTAATAGCCGCATATATTATGCGAGTGGGCCTGCACGCTGTTTGTATGGAGGAAATGTGGACGTGACGACAGGTTGTAGAGAATGCTAAAGGCAGTGCCTTTAAGGCCCGCCCCCAATATCGTTGTCCGGGTGAAAATCGGGAGAATGCTTGTCCCGGGAGATTTTCGGGAGGGGCACTGAACTTCGGGAGGATTGGCAAGTGTGAGAAATTGCAGTGTTACAGCGGCACCGCTGCTGTGTGATAACGGCGAGCCAGGTGTAATGTTCATTTGATATTGCCTCAAGGGCCAAATTAAATTACACGGCGGGCCAGAGTTTGACACCCATGTTCTAAAGCAGGGGTAGGGAACCTATGGCTCTAGAGCCAGATGTGGCTCTTTTGATGACTGCATCTGGCTCTCAGATAAATCTGAGCTGACACTGCTTAACACGATAAGTAATGACTAATTCCACTTGTGATCAAAGTGTTAAAAATAACGTTCAAAATATTAAACATGCTCATGCATTTGAATCCATCCATCCTTTTTTCTACCGCACTTGTTCAAGAAATTGCATGATTTATTTTATTTTTTTTTTAGGGCTTGCCCTCCTGGGGGTTCTTCTAGACCACCAAGCACCGACATGAAAGCCTGTTTCAGGTTTACGATATTTTTTTATTTTTCAATAAGTCTCTCAGTTGCTTTCCAGCAATTGTCTTTTTCTCTTTCGTTCTCGGTCGCCCTCTGGCTCCAGCCCCAACCCTGTTTCTCCTCCCGGCTGCTGCTAACAACAGAGCGACAGGTGATTAGATAACAAGGCCCAGGTGGGCCATCTACGCACCTGTCGCTGATTTCGAGGCCGGTCCTGGCACACCCCGCTTCGCTGCAGGCCCGCAGGCCACGCCCCTCCACAGTTAGCTTCCGAATAACAATGTTATTACAAAGAAGTCAAGACCTTTTATATTCTAGTAATGTTGGTCTTACTTAAAAATGCACGCGTTTAGTTGTGTTCAGTGTTGAAAAAAAAATGATATGGCTCTTACGGAAATACATTTTAAAATATTTGGATTCCTGGCTCTCTCAGCCAAAAAGGTTCCCGACCCCTGTTCTAAAGGGTGAGGTCACATATTACGCAAGCTGCCCCAAGCAGACACTATACGTGATTATTCAGAATCGAAATGTGCTGAGCCTCGTATTACCACTCGCACCGCTCCGCTAGCATCACAGCTAACGTTACCCATGCTGCTACCTCTTTGCTCCGGGAGGGCGTGTACGTGTGCAACGTTTGGCGTGACAGCATGTGACGTATGTAAGAAGGTGCGCTTGCTGTTCGTGAGAAGGAGAGATGGAACCGAGTGAAAGAAGAGCCTGTAGTGTAATGCCCGCAGCTAAAAGCAACTGCGCGAGAACGTCTACTCGAATATCACCATATAGTCATTTTCTATATCGCACAGAGACAAACCCCTGATATATCGAGGAGATCGATATATCGCCCAGCCCTACTCAGGGGCGGAGCTAGAGGGGAGGCCGGGGTAGCACTGGATCCCCCAGGTGCCACCCCAGATGATTGACAGATCGCGGAACTGCACGTCTTGTCGGAAGGAGCCAATTACATTTTTACATCAGCGAAGCCTATTGACTGCTAAGTCCCTCCCGTATAGTAGTTGGCGCTATCTACCACAAAGCCTTGCGAGCCACGTTCATTAAGGGAGAAGAAGAAGAATCGCCACTGAAGAAGAGGAAGATTTAAACTGGAGTCGCTTATCGTCGCCGGAGACCGGAGATCAAGGAAGTTACAAAGAAAAAGAAGGATAACCTTCTCGTCGTAAAGTAAGTTTCACGGTGGTGTCCTAATGAGTCACTGTTTGAAATAAATTTTGTAGATAGAAGTTGTTGTTTTTCTACAAGCAGAGAGCCACGGCATCAAGCAAACATTAATGTTACGTCTCATGGCGTCTTGCTTCCTAAAGCCGCTAAGATTTGTGGGTTAATTATTTTCAATACACTACTTATCTTCAATCTTCTGGAAATAATTTGGTGACTTAATGGCATACAAATTCAATAATGATAACAAATGATATCCATGATGAATTGCGAAAAATAAATCATCTCAAATGTCACAAATTATTGGATTCTTTTTTAGATTCTTTTTTTTACTGAGAAGTCTGGGAATTGGGGTCTGGAAATTTCAAATGTGTAGGAATCCCCAAGTTTATTTTTAGATATTCTGAAATGTTGGTTACTGATGTGTGTTGTTTTTTGCTGGTGGTTGTATGTTCATTTTGCTTACACTAATATTTTCATGTTTATGCAATGTAGTTCCATTAGACACAGAAGAAAAAGATGTCAGCTCCCTTCCTGGGACTAGTCGGGAGAGAGACCTCACAACCCAGCACAGCTCACCTTCACCAGGTCAGAGGTCAGACAAAACAGTCACATGATCAGGTCAGTAATTAAGTTGCCAAGTTGTGTTTTACCTTTTCTTCATTGTTAATAAACTGCAAATTATATATACATTAATCTCATCTCCTGTCTGCTTAGTATGTACATTTCAACATTTGCCGCTCCGATTGCAATTGATAAGTCAAGAAAAAAATGAATTGTTATAGTCCGTGGACCCCCTGAAATAGCTTTGGCCACCCCCTGGCCACCCCGAGGATAAAAGTCTAGCTCCGCCACTGGCCCTACTCCAAATGTGATTGAACTTAACAATGGATGTCCGCTAACTTTTTGCAACTCAACGCCAAAAAAACGGAAATGCTGATTATCGGCCCTGCTAGACACCGAACTCTATTTAATAATACAACTCTAATATTTGACAACCAAACAATTAAACAAGGCGACACGGTAAAGAATCTGGGTATTATCTTCCACCCAACTCTCTCCTTTGAGTCACACATTAAAAGCGTTACTAAAACGGCCTTCTTTCATCTCCGTAATATCGCTAAAATTCGCTCCATTCTGTCCACTAAAGACGCTGAGATCATTATCCATGCGTTTGTTACGTCTCGCCTCGACTACTGTAACGTATTATTTTTGGGTCTCCCCATGTCTAGCATTAAAAGATAACAGTTGGTACAAAATGCGGCTGCTAGACTTTTGACAAGAACAAGAAAGTTTGATCACATTACGCCTGTACTGTATATACCTTTATATACATATATACATACATATATACCTATACTGTATATACCTTTATATACATATATACATACATATATACCTATACTGTATATACCTTTATATACATATATACATACATATATACCTATACTGTATATACCTTTATATACATATATACATACATATATACCTATACTGTATATACCTTTATATACATATATACATACATATATACCTATACTGTATATACCTTTATATACATATATACATACATATATACCTATACTGTATATACCTTTATATACATATATACATACATATATACCTATACTGACTCACCTGCACTGGCTTCCTGTGCACTTAAGATGTGACTTTAAGGTTTTACTACTTACGTATAAAATACTACACGGTCTAGCTCCAGCCTATCTTGCCGATTGTATTGTACCATATGTCCCGGCAAGAAATCTGCGTTCAAAGGACTCCGGCTTATTAGTGATTCCCAAAGCCCAAAAAAAGTCTGCGGGCTATAGAGCGTTTTCCGTTCGGGCTCCAGTACTCTGGAATGCCCTCCCGGTAACAGTTCGAGATGCCACCTCAGTAGAAGCATTTAAGTCTCACCTTAAAACTCATTTGTATACTGTAGCCTTTAAATAGACTCCCTTTTTAGACCAGTTGATCTGCCGTTTCTTTTCTTTTTCTCCTATGTCCCACTCTCCCTTGTGGAGGGGGTCCGGTCCGATCCGGTGGCCATGTACTGCTTGCCTGTATATCGGCTGGGGACATCTCTGCGCTGCTGATCCGCCTCCGCTTGGGATGGTTTCCTGCTGGCTCCGCTGTGAACAGGACTCTCGCTGCTGTGTTGAATCCGCTTTGGACTGGACTCTCGCGACTGTGTTGGATCCATTGTGGATTTAACTTTCACAGTATCATGTTAGACCCGCTCGACATCCATTGCTTTCCTCCTCTCCAAGGTTCTCATAGTCATCATTGTCACCGACGTCCCACTGGGTGTGAGTTTTCCTTGCCCTTATGTGGGCCTACCGAGGATGTTGTGGTGGTTTGTGCAGCCCTTTGAGACACTAGTGATTTAGGGCTATGTAAGTAAACATTGATTGATTGATTGAACTTTCCAGAAATTATTCCCGAATAATGTTGGTTAAACTCCCAATCGTACAGCTTTAGAAGGCTTCTTGCTCCACATATACGATGGCTGTAAAGATGTTGCTTGCTTCGAAAACTAAATTAGGTACGACACATCAAAGAGTAAAAATGAAATAAAGACTTTATTGATACTGATCCTCCCTG
This sequence comes from Nerophis ophidion, assembly GCF_033978795.1. Lineage (NCBI taxonomy): Eukaryota > Metazoa > Chordata > Actinopteri > Syngnathiformes > Syngnathidae > Nerophis > Nerophis ophidion. The sequence goes on from NC_084619.1 coordinate 2,443,504, forward strand.
ATGCAAAACCTCTGGAATGTTTAACCGTGTTTTACACTAAGCAGCGTTTGTATCAAGTTTGCCTTCCTTCTGCAAACCCAAGAAAAAGACCATTTAGATGGATAGGGGGTGGGGCAGAGGGGGGGGGGGGGGTGCTAATGCAAACAGGGATGTTTTTCAGCTTCGAGTGGAACACATGCACATGGCGCAGTCAAGTCATCCGTGTGAGTTCAACTCCAACTGGAGAAAATGTGGATGTGTGTTTAAATGAGGTGATTGTGTTGAAAGTTGTCAAAAGAAACCTGCATGGGAAGCAGGTTATGGTAATGTTCAAGAACAGGGGTCGGGAACCTTTTTGGCTGCGAGAGCCAAGAATCCAAATATTTTAAAATGTATTTCCGTAAGAGCCATAACATATTTTTTAGCACCGAACACAACTAAACGTGTGCATTTTTAAGTAAGACCAACATAGAGTATAACAGGTCTCTTATTCTTTTTAATAACATTGTTATTCTGAAGCTAACTGTAGGAGGCGTGGCCTGCGGGCCTGCATCGAAGCAGGGTGTTGCCAGGACCAGCCTCAAAATCAGCGAAAGGTGCGTAGATGGCCCACCTGGGCCTTGTTATCTCATCCCCTGTCGCTCTGTTTATAAGCAGCAGCCAGGAGTAGAGATGGGGTTGGAGCTGGAGCCAGAGCGAGAATGAAAGAAAAAGACAATTGCTGGAAACCAACTGAGAGACTTATTGAAAAATAAAAAAATATTGTAACCCTGAAACAGGCTCTCATGTCGGTGCTTGGTGGTCTGAAAAACCCCCAGGAGAGCGAGCCCTAAACTAACCCCTGATAAATAAATCACTTCTTACCCTTAATGCAACTTCTTGAACAAGTGCGGTAAAAAAAGGATGGATGGATTAAAAATGCATGAGCATGTTTTCTATTTTGATCGTTATTTTTAACACTTTGAATACAAGTGGAATTATTCATTACTTATTGTGTTAAGCAATGTCAGCTCAGATTTATCTGAGAGCCAGATGCAGTCATCGAAAGAGCCACATCTGGCTCTAGATCCATATGTTCCCTACCCCTGTTCAAGAATAATCTAGTCCAGGTCTGGGCAATTATTTTGACTCGGGGGCCACATTTAGAGAAAAAAAAAATGTGTCTGGGGGCCGGTATATCTATTTTTAGGGACACTAATACAAAACTTCACAATAATGTCTGATGGCGACTTGTCCAGGGTGTACCCCGCCTTCCGCCTGATTGTAGCTGAGATAGGCGCCAGCGCCCACCCGCCACCCCAAAAGGCAATAAGCGGTAGAAAATGGATGGATGGATGGAATGCTAAAAACGTTATGACAGACAGCCTTAAAACACATAATGGAAATTTACATTTTTCTATGAAGGATAAAACACTGAATATTGACACAATATGATTGTCACATCCACCCCCTTTTGATCGACATATTTTACAATCAAGTTAAACGCGACAAAAATGCAGCAAACGGTAAAATATTGTCAAGGCGAAAAAAAATGTGTCTGGGGGCCGGTATATCTATTTTTAGGGACACTAATACAAAACTTCACAATAATGTCTGATGGCGACTTGTCCAGGGTGTACCCCGCCTTCCGCCTGATTGTAGCTGAGATAGGCGCCAGCGCCCCCTGCCACCCCAAAAGGGAATAAGCGGTAGAAAATGGATGGATGGATGGAATGCTAAAAACGTTATGACAGACCACCTTAAAAAACGTAATGGAATTTTACATTTTTCTATGAAAGATAAAACACTGAATATTGACACAATATGATTGTCACATCCACCCCCTTTTGATCGACATATTTTACAATCAAGTTAAACGCAACAAAAATGCAACAAACAGTAAAATATTGTCAAGGCGAAAAAAAATGTGTCTGGGGTATATCTATTTTTAGGGACACTAATACAAAACTTCACAATAATGTCTGATGGCGACTTGTCCAGGGTGTACCCCGCCTTCCGCCTGATTGTAGCTGAGATAGGCGCCAGCGGCCCCCGCGACCCCAAAAGGGAATAAGCGGTAGAAAATGGATGGATGGATGGAATGCTAAAAACGTTATGACAGACTGCCTTAAAAAACGTAATGGAATTTTACATTTTTCTATGAAAGATAAAACACTGAATATTGACACAATATGATTGTCACACCCCCTTTTGATCGACATATTTTACAATCAAGTTAAACGCGACAAAAATGCAACAAACAGTAAAATATTGTCGAGGCGGAAAAAAATGTGTCTGGGGGCCGGTATATCTATTTTTAGGGACACTAATACAAAACTTTACAATAATGTCTGATGGCGACTTGTCCAGGGTGTACCCCGCCTTCCGCCTGATTGTAGCTGAGATAGGCGCCAGCGCCCCCCGCGACCCCAAAAGGGAATAAGCGGTAGAAAATGGATGGATGGATGGAATGCTAAAAAGGTTATGACAGACCACCTTAAAAAACGTAATGGAATTTTACATTTTTCTATGAAAGATAAAACACTGAATATTGACACAATATGATTGTCACATCCACCCCCTTTTGATCGACATATTTTACAGTCAAGTTACACGCAACAAAAATGCAACAAACGGTAAAATATTGTCAAGGCGAAAAAAAATGTGTCTGGGGGCCGGTATATCTATTTTTAGGGACACTAATACAAAACTTTACAATAATGACTGATTGAATGCTAAAAAGGTTATGACAGACCGCCTTAAAAAACATAATGGAAATTTACATTTTTCTATGAAGGATAAAACACTGAATATTGACACAATATGATTGTCACATCCACCCCCTTTTGATTTGACATATTTTACAATCAAATTAAACGCAACAAAATTGCAACAAACAGTAAAATATTGTCAAGGCGAAAAAAAAATTGTCTTGGGCCGGTATATCTATTTTTATTAATACAAAACTTCACAATAATGTCTGATGGAATGCTAAAAAACGTTATGACAGACCGCCTTAAATAACATAATGGAATTTTACATTTTTCTATGAAGGATAAAACACTGAATGTTGACACAATATGAATGTCCCACCCTCTTTTGATCGACATATTTTACAGTCAAGTTAAAAGCGACAAAAATGCAACAAACAGTAAAATATTGTCAAGGCGTGGACTATGAGGTGGTTGTTTTCCCAAGATGCAATTGAACTTGGACCGGAGATGGCGTGAAGGTAAATACATTTTTTTATTTTAACACTATAACTATCCATCCATCTATTTTCTACCGCTTATTCCCTTTTGGGGTGGAGGGGGGCGCTGGCGCCTATCTCAGCTACAATCAGGCGGAAGGCGGGGTACACCCTGGACAAGTCGCTATCAGACATTATTGTGAAGTTTTGTATTAGTGTCCCTAAAAATAGATATACCGGCCCCCAGACACATTTTTTTTCGCCTTGACAATATTTTACTGTTTGTACAATCGGGCGGAAGGCGGGGTACACCCTGGACAAGTCGCCACCTCATCGTAGGGCCAACACAGATAGACAGACAACATTCACACACTAGGATCAATTTAGTGTTGCCAATCAACCTATCCCCAGGTGCATGTCTTTGGAAGTGGGAGGAAGCCGGAGTACCCGGAGGGAACCCACGCATTCACGGGGAGAACATGCAAACTCCACACAGAAAGATCCCGAGCTTGGAATTGAACCCAGGACTGCAGGACCTTCGTATTGTGAGGCAGACGCACTAACCCCTCTGCCACCGTGAAGCCCACACTATAACTAAAATACAGGAATAAACAAAAGGCGCGCACAATGGCGGAGAACAAAGTTGACTAATGAGAACAAAAAAATAGCACAAAGGCAGAACTATGGACAAAAAAAAAAACTCAATATCTGTGACATAAATAAACCAAAAACATACGTGGCATGGGACAAAGAAACAAGCAGCGTGGATCGTAAACATGGCATGACGTGAGTAGAGGTATCGAGGGTGATGGATGGTGGTAGACGGTGATGTTGCCAGGCTGACTACCTGGTAACTGTGGCTTAAATAATACTATGGTGATTAGTGACAGCAGGTGTGTGACATGAGGACAGGTGAAAACTAATGGGTTGCTATTGTGACCGGTGAAGTTGGCACGTTATGTAAATCGTAAATAAAAACACAATACATCCATCCATCCATCCATCCATTTTCTACCGCTTATTCCCTGTTGGGGTCACGGGGGGCGCTGGCGCCTATCTCAGCTACAATCGGGCGGAAGGCGGAGTACACCCTGGACAAGTCGCCAACTCAAATGATTTGCAAATCTTTTTCAACTTATATTCAATTAAATAGACTGCAAAGACAAGATATTTAATGTTCGAACTGAGAAACTTGATTTTTTTTGCAAGTAATCATTAACTTATATTTTAATGACAGCAACAAATTGCAATAAAAAGTTGGCAATGGGGCATTTTTACCACTGTGTTACATGGCCTTTCCTTTTAACAACACTCAGTAAACGTTTGGGAACTGAGGAGACCAATTTTTGGAGTTTTTCAGGTGGAATTATTTCCCATTCTTGCTTGATGTACAGCTCGAAAAGCAACATTGCTGTGTAAAGGATATCACCACATGGGCTCAGGAACACATCAGAAAACCATTGTGAGTAACTACAGTCCGTCGCTACTTCATGGAAGTGCAAGTTAAAAGTCTACTATGCAAAGCCAAAGCCATTTATCAACAACACCCAGAAACGCCGCAGGCTCCGCTGGGCCCGAGATCAGCTAAGATGGACTGATGCAAAGTGGAGAAGTGTTCTGTGGTCAGACAAGTCCACATTTCTATTTGTTTTTGGAAAATGTAGACGTTGTGTCCTCCGGACCAAAAAGGGAAAAAAACAACCAGGCTGTTATTGGCGCAAAGTTGAAAAGCCAGCATCTGTGATGGTATGGGGGTGTATTAGTGCCCAATGCATGGGTAACTTACACATCTGTGAAGGCACCATTAATGCTGATAGGTACATACAGCTTTTGGAGCAACATTTGATGCCATCCAAGAAACGTTATTATGGACGCCCCTGCTTATTTCAGCAAGACAATGCCAAGCCGCATGTTACAACAGCGTAGCTTCGTAGTAAAAGAGTGCGGGTACTTTTCTGGCCCGCCTGCAGTCCAGACATGTCTCCCATGGAAAATGTGTGGCGCATTACAAAGCGTAAAATACAACAGCGGAGACCCCGGACTGTTGAAGGACTGAAGCTCTACATAAAACAAAAATGGGAAAGAATTCCACTTTCAAAGCTTCAACAATTAGTTTCCTCAGTTCCCAAACATTTACTGAGTGTTGTTAAAAGAAAAGGTGATGTAACACAGTGGTGAACATGCCCTTTCCCAACTACTTTGGCACGTGTTGCAGCCATGAAGTTCTAAGTTAAGTATTATTTGCAAAAAAAACCAACAAGTTTATGAGTTTGAACATCAAATATGTTGTCTTTGTAGTGCATTCAATTGAATATGGGTTGAAAAGGATTTGCAAATCATTTTATTCCGTTTATATTTACATCTAACACAATTTCTCAACTCATATGGAAACGGGGTTTGTACAAAAGTAATCAGTGCATGACAAAGACTCGTCAATGCAGCACACTAATGGCCCGGCGGATAACATCTTAATGGCGGGGTGTGGTTTGGAGAGGCTTGTGAATTAATTTCTTTACATGTAGGTAGCACTCAGCCTTGGTGACAATAGCTCATTGTCTCACTCCAGGGCAGCATTGAAGTAAAAGCTGAGAGGCAAAGCCGGTGCATTCCAATGGCAGTTGTCATAACAACCAAGGACACAGCACATAGTAACCCCCCCAAAAAAGATATGATAAAAGACGCAAGGTCACGATTACCACGTGCAAAAGCCGTTAAAGTTGAGGCTCCTCATGGAGAAGTTGAACGGACGTAAAGTGAAAGTGAATCCTAGATGGCTGCAAACTTAAGACAATGAAGAAACTGTGGCTCAGCAGATAGATCAGGAAACGGTAGGATTAGCGGTCCGAGCCCACGTCTTCCATCCCACATAGCAAAAAATCAGTGTTCAAAAACAAGAAAAAACAAACAAAAATTAGGGGTATTTTACTTGAACCAAGAAAATTTGGCTTGTCAAGACTTTCCAAAACAAGTAAAATTAAAGCTGCAAGCAGCGATGGACGGGACCGAATTATGCTGGTGTTTCCTGCCTTACACATTCAGCATATCTTTACCTTCACGTTACCTACCTTCCCTGCATCCTGGGGTCACACTGGTGCTTCTTTCTGTCACCCATAATGTTTGAAAAAAGGTGACGGGTTTTTACAAAACTTTTGTTTTGAAGGGGTGATTGCCAACTTCCTGTTGATATTTGCTGAAGGATGTCAATTATTAAAATGTAGGTCTAAGTGAGACCTACATAAAGGTTTTTGTTTCATGTCTCTCCGACATTCCTACGATTTTTGCTGAAGGATGTCAATTATTAAAATGTAGGTCTAAGTGAGACCTACATAAAGGTTTTTGTTTCATGTCTCTCTGCCATTCCTACCGGAAGTTACGAGCAGTTCTGTCTGTGTTTTCTTCCTAGGGGCAGTTTTGTCTGTGTTTTATTATTATATTCTTAAATGAAGTAAATGCTAATGCCATTATCTTGAAATAATGATATGCGCTTGGCGTCATCAATCAATCAATCAATGTTTACTTATATAGCCCTAAATCACTAGTGTCTCAAAGGGCTGCACAAACCACCACGACATCCTCGGTAGGCCCACATAAGGGCAAGGAAAACTCACACCCAGTGGGACATCGGTGACAATAATGACCCAGTGGGACGTCGGTGACAATGATGACTATGAGAACCTTAGAGAGGAGGAAAGCAATGGATGTCGAGCGGGTCTAACATGATACTGTGAAAGTTCAATCCACAATGGATCCAACACAGTCGCGAGAGTCCAGTCCAAAGCGGATCCAACATAGCAGCGAGAGTCCCGTTCACAGCGGAGCCAGCAGGAAACCATCCCAAGCGGAGGCGGACCAGCATCGCAGAGATGTCCCCAGCCAAAACACACAGGCAAGCAGTACAGGCAAGCAGTCATGATTGTTTTTTGTTTTTTTTTCAAGCTTGAAGTAAGAAATTATTACTTTAAAAAAGTATTTTTATTGTCGTAACGGAGACTGTTGTGGGGTTTGTTTTCCCGGAATGCAAAGGAAGGTGACGGGACGTGGCGTGAAGATAAAGAGATATTTAATCTATTACTATAAAATGAGTGCAAACAAACTGTGCACACAAGGCGGAGAACAAACTTGGTTAAGAAAACAAAAACTAGCAAAAAGGCAGAACTACGGGCATAGAAACGAAAGACACTAACTGTGGCATTATTAAACAAAAACTTACTTGCGGTGACGTGAGCAGGGCAGCATGAACTATGGCATGAAACAGAGTGGTCATAAACAGGGGGATGACGCCAGAACGGCCAACTGAAAAACCAGGCTTAAATAATTATGACATGATTGAAACGGATGTGTGAATCCAACATGTGAGACAGGTGAAACTATTGGGTCGCCATGGTGACAAAACATGGGGGTGAAAAAACAGGAACTAATGGAGGCTTGAAGTAACAGAACATAACTAAATAAAACATGACCACAAGACATTACATTTCTACTTGTGAGTGTTGATGACACAGCTTGGCAACAGTTGATATTCTAGTTTCAGGCATGTTTTACTCAATATAGGTCATCACATCTCAGCCTCGAGCTGTAATATCTTACTGAGATCATATACCCTGGACAAGTAGCCACCTCATCGCAGGGCCAACACAGATAGACGGACAACATTCACACTCACATTCACACACTAGGTCCAATTTAGTGTTTGCCAATCAAGATATCCCCAGGTGCATGTCTTTCAAACTCGCTTCGCAAAATAATTAGCGCATGCTTAGTATTACCGCCGGGTCAAACTCGTGACGTCACGAGTGACACTTCCCCTGTCATCATTTTCAAAATGGAGGAGGCTGATTTCAATACCGGTAATTTGAAATCGCATAAAGGGAAGAAAATTAAGAGCTATTTAGTAGGATTTAAGGTCCAAACTATTGAATACTGGTATGCTAAAAAGAACAGTAAGCAGCTATGTTTTATTAATATAGCTGTGAAGAGGTGGAGCTGACGGTCCGACAGACAGGCAGGGCACGCTGGAGCCCGGCCCAAGATGGCGGCGAGGAGGCGGCGTCGGCTAGTGAGCGGAAAGGAGGAGCGGAAGAGCGGCCTGGACTGAGGTTTTATTGAAGAATAAACAAAGTCAAACTGCTCAAGCCATGTCCTTCCTTGGTGGTCCTTGGAACCCGAAAGACGACGGCTTGAGACCGTCAGAATACCGTACCTACGTGTGTCAAATATGAGTCATTAAATTACTCCCGCCTCCTGGTGGTAGAGGGCGCTAGTGATCCATCTTGCGACTGCTCGGCTGCAGAAGAAGTGAAATGAGTGACGGGAATTGTGCTGGGACAAATATGACGTGGCGGGTGCACGACCGACCTTTTAGGATGTAACACTCCTATGCTGGCTATGTGTTTGATTGATTGATTGATTGATTGATACTTTTATTAGTAGATTGTACAGTTCAGTACATATTCCGTACAATTGACCACTAAATGGTAACACCCCAATAAGTTTTTCAACTTGTTTAAGTCGGGGTCCACGTTAATCAATTCATGGTACAAATATATACTATCAGCATAATACAGTCATCACACAAGTTAATCATCATAGTATATACATTGAATTATTTACAATCCGGGGGGTGGGATGAGGAGCTTTGGTTGATATCAGTACTTCAGTCATCAACAATTGCATCAACAGAGAAATGTGGACATTGAAACAGTGTAGGTCTTATTTAGTAGGATATGTACAGCCAGCAGAGAACATAGTGAGTTCACATAGCATAAGAACAAGTATATACATTAGAAGTACATTTGAGTTGTTTATAATCCGGGGAGATGGGATGTGAATGGAGGAGGGTATTAGTAAAGTGTTGAAGTTGCCTGGAGGTGTTGTTTTAGAGCGCTTTTGAAGGAATATAGAGATGCACTTACTTTTATACCTGTTGGGAGTGCATTCCACATTGATGTGGCATAGAAGGAGAATGAGTTAAGACCTTTGTTAGATGGGAATCTGGGTTTAACGTGGTTTGTGGAGCTCCCCCTGGTGTTGTGGTTATGGCGGTCATTTACGTTAAGGAAGTAGTTTGACGTGTACTTTGATATCAAGGAGGTGTAGCGGATTTTATAGACCAGGCTCAGTGCAAGTTGTTTTACTCTGTCCTCCACCCTGAGCCAGGTCTAAAAGTAACCGGTCTAGCTTATTCTGGGATGTTTGGAGTCTAGATTTGAGGGTTTTGGAGGTGCTGGGGTACCAGGAGGTGCAAGCGTAATCGAAGAAGGGTTGAATGAACAACAACAATAAACAACCGGGCTGAAATAAAGCATTTTCCAGTCCTAAATACCCAGTGTATTATTTATACAATAACACTTCCTGGTGGCTGCGGTGGGATAAAGAGATCACCCACGGAGCAGAACGGGAGGGGGAGTTGTCCGAGGGTAATTATGTCATGGTCCCCCCGCACTTGGGGAGCCGAGTTAACTGATAGCAGCGGTCTGATAGCACTTTTTTAAACTGGACTTTCAATCAAAGCAGGAGGTAATAAAGGAAGATCTCAATCAGGACAGAGAGACTTTTAAAACTGAAGAAAGAAAAGGAAGACTTCTATAAAGAAGTTATCAATGCTTTTGATCAGAGGGAGCTGGCATGGATTTCATTTATCAGTAAAGGTAAGACCATAATAACGTCTTTTTTAATTAAATGTGCTTTTCATGATGGTATCCTTACATCACACTCAAATGTTTACTACATGCCTTTGGTAAGCGCAGGAGTGAGAAGAGGTTTTAAATTAATTAGCGCCCCGGCAGAAATTCAAGGAAATACGGTATATGTTCTCAAGCAGTTGCTTTTAGCTTCGGGCATTACTCTACAGGCTCTTCCCACTCGTTCTTGTCTCTCCTTCTCACAGAGACTTAAAACCAGCGCACCTTCTTACATACGTCACAAACTGTCGCGTCATACGCCTTCGCTGAGCAGAGAGGTAGCGGCATGGGTAACATTAGCTGTGGTGCTCGCGGTAATACGAAAGAAAGAAGGTGCGGACTTGGTAAGAAATGAAGAAATCCTTCATTCCTAAGAAAAACGGCACTGGGTCCATCGTCTGGCGGTGGTTTGGCTTCAAGCGGGAAGATGTCGAACAAGTAGCGGCAAAAGCGTTGCTACAATAAGTAGCATTACTGCTAATTTGTAGCATCATTTGAAAAGTCACCCGCTAGTGCAGAGTCATATAATATTTTTTAACACTGAATACAACTAAAACATTTTTTGAGTACAATAGGTCTTGTATTCCTTTTAATAACATTGTTATTTCGACGCTAACCAATAATAAATAAAATACTTCTTACCATTGATGCGACTTCTTGAACAGATTCGGTCGAAAACGGACGAATGGATTAAAATGCATGAGAACGTTTTATATTTTGAACGTTATTTTTAACACCGTGATTACCAGCGGAATTATTAATTTCATACCGTGTTCACTAATGTCAGCTCAGATTTATCCGAGAGCCAGATGCAGTCATCAAAAGAGCCACATCTGGCTCTAGAGCCATAGGTTCCCTACCCCCGTGCTAGAGAATGAAGAGTGCTTGAAACTCTGCATGTCAACATCTCCGTTCGGTGCCAAACCCAGAAAATGCCGAAGTAACCATTTCCAGATCAACACCGTATGAACAAAATAGTCAACAACAGAAGGAGATAACGTCCGCAGGAACCTACCACATAGCGAAGGACAAAAACCATTGGATTTCCTATTATGCAGCTCTTTTTTTTTTGACAGTTATTGAAATATCTTGTGACATCATGCACAAAAGTGCACTTTATTTGTTTTAAACTATTGTAGTTGCATTCTGTAAAAAAGTGAACTTTAATTTAGTGTTGTTTTGATATGTCATCTTAGTGACATCATGCACAAAAGTGCACTATATTTTATTTCAGATGCATTCTGGTGGAAGGCGGAATACACCCTGGACAAGTCTCTACCTCATCACAGGGCCAACACAGATAGACAGACAACATTCACACACTAGGGCCAATATAGTGTTGCCAATCAACCTATCCCCAGGTGCATGTTTTTGGAGGTGGGAGGAAGCCGGAGTACCCGGAGGGAACCCACGCACTCACGGGAAGAACATGCAAACTCCACACAGAAAGATCCCGAGCCCGGGATTGAACTCAGGATTACTCAGGACCTTTGTATTGTGAGGCACATGCACTAACCCCTGTTCCACCATACTGCCCATTCTGAAAATATTACAATAAAAATTAATAACTAAAAATACCCGCAGCGGTAAAGTTTAGATCCATGAAGGAAAAGAAGAAAGTGAATGAATGTTTATAACTGAATAAATTTACATATGCATAAAAATCTGTTTTCTTTTCAAAAAATTTTTCACATTTATGACAACCTTTTTCCAAACCACAATATACCAACATTGAATGCCCGTGACTTTCGATGCCTCAGGCGGTACTGCATCAAAAACCCAACATCAGTGTGTAAATGATATCACCACATGGGCTCAGGAACACTTCAGAAAACCACTGTCAGTAACTGCAGTTTGTTGCTACATCTGTAAGTGCAAGTTAAAACTCTACTATACAAAGCGAAAAGCCATTTATCAACAACACCCAGAAACTGCCAGCTTCACAGGGCCCGAGCTCATCTAAGATGGCCTGATGCAAAGAGGAAAAGTGTTCTGTGGTCTGATGAGCCCACAATTGTTTTTGGAAACTTTGGACGTCGTATTGTCCTCCGGACCAAAGAGGAAAAGAACCATCCGGACTGTTATAGGCGCAAAGTTCAAAAGCCAGCATCTGTGATGGTATGGGGGTGTACTAGTGCCCAAGGCATGGGTAAATTACACATCTGTAAAGGCACCATTACATTAATTGGTCAAAAGTACATACAGTTTTTGAGCAAGGTCTTTTTCATGGACGCCCCTGCTTATTTCAGAAAGACAATGCCAAGCCACAGTCTAGACTGGCCTGCCTGTAGAGAGAGAGAGAGATCGACGGGTGCGGTGCGACGTCTGCAGTGATGGAAACCCTGCATTGGTCCGTCGTGGTGAAAAAGGAGCTAAGCCGGAAGGCAAAGCTCTCAATTTACCGTTCAATCTACATCCCTGTCCTCATCTATAGTCATGAACGTTGGATTCTGACTTAAAGGCAAAGATCACGGGTACAAGTGGACGAAATGAGTTTCCTTCATCGAGTGGCGGGTCTCTCCTTTAGAGATAAGGTGAGAAGCTGTTGTTCTAAAGGAGCTCAGAGTAAAGTCAGTGTTAATCCACACCGAGAGGAGCCAGGTGAGGTGGATCAGGCATCTGGTCATAATGTTCCCCCGAACGCCTCACTGGGGAGGTGTTTAGGGTGTGTCTGACAGCCCAGCTGGCCTAGAAATGACTGAGGATCCCTCGAGAAGAGTTGGACAAAATGGATGGTTAAAGGGAAGTCTGGGCTTTTTTTGCTTTGGCTGCTGTCCCCGTGACCCGACTTCAGAATGGACTAATGGTTTTAAAGGATGCATTGAAGTGCTTTTAGGTTTGCGTTGGTGGACGATTAAAACTTGAGGGATTACACAATTCAATGATCTGTAATTAATGAATCCATCCATTTCTACCGCGTATTACCTTTGGGGTAACAGGGGGCGCTGGTGCCTATTTCAGCTACAATCAGACGGAAGGCGGCGTACACCCTGGACAAGTCGCCACCTCATCGTAGGGCCTAATTAATGAATCTCTTCTTTAATTTAACTTAAAATGCTGACCCATCCATCCATCTATTTTCTACCGCTTGTCCCTATTGGGATTGGGGGGTGCTGGAGCCTATCTCAGCTGCATTCGGGCGGAAGGCGCCGTACACCCTGGACAAGTCGCCACCTCATTGCAGGGCCAACACAGATAGACAGACAACATTCACGCTCACATTCACACACTTGCGCCAAATTAGTGTTCCGTTCCGTGTCGGTTTGTTTCCAACGTGCTGCCAATCAATCTATCCCCAGGTGCATGATTTTGGAGGTGGGAGGAAGCCGCAGAACCTGGAGGGAACCCACGCAGTCGTGTACTTCCTTGGAACACAGAACCCTTGCTGTAATTTTAAATTTTCACTTTTTGTCCTCCTTAGAGCGACCTTTGTTATACTAGCCTTTGTCCAACCCAATGTGGGGAGTTTTTGTATTTTCTAAATTCCTTTTCTTCCTCAATGATAGAGTGATTTTATGGAGTATACATTTATAGGCCCTTTTCTTCTTCCTCCTGTTGGAGTGTTTTTTTAAAAACGTTTATATAGTAGATACGAAACAAATGCTACCTCAGTAAAAGCATTTAAGTCTCCCCTTAAAACTCGTTTTGTATACTCTAGCCCAGGGGTGCCCACACTTTTTCTGCAGGCGAGCTACTTTTCAATTGACCAACTCGAGGGGATCTACCTCATTTATATATATCATTTATATTTATTTATTTATGAAAGAGACATTTTTGTAAACAAGTTAAATGTGTTTAATGATAATACAAGCATGTGTAACACATATAGATGTCTTTCTTTCACAAAGACAAGAATATAAGTTGGTGTATTACCTGATTCTGATGACTTGCATTGATTGGAATCAGACAGTAATGATGATAACGCCCACATTTTCAAATGGAGGAGAAAAAAAGTTGTCCTTTCTGTACAATACCACATGAAAGTGGTTGGTTTTTGGCATCTAATTCATCCAGCTTCCATACACTTTACAAGAAAAACATTGGCGGCAAATTCCGTAGCTTGCTTGATTGACATTCACGGCACCCGAGGGTCTTGTGAGATGACGCTGGCTGCTGCCAGTTCATTATCATGAAAAAATGAAAGAGAGGAAGGCGAGAAAAACTTTTTATTTCAACAGACTTTCGCGCCGTCCCTTCCGTCAAAACTCTAAAGGCCGACTGCACATTTCCTATCTTCACAATAAAAGCCCTGCTTCATGCTGCCTGCGCTAACAAAATAAGAGTCTCGGAAAGCTGGCGTGCACAAGTGATGTGCACGCCAGCTTTCTGAGGGATCGCTTGTGCACGCCAGTTTTCCGAGACTCTGTATTTAGTTAGCGCAGGCAGCATGAAGCAGGGCTTTTATTGTGAAGATAGGAAATGTGCAGTCGGCCTTTAGAGTTTTGACGGAAGGTACGGCGCGAGAGTCTGTTGAAATAAAAAGTGTTTCTCGCCTTCCTCTCGGTCATATTTTCATAATAATGATCTTGCAGCAGCCAGCGTCATCTCACAAGACCCTCCGGTACCGTGAATGTCATTTAAGTGACGTCTTGGTGAAGATTGATGATCACTCATTTTTAGGTCTATTTTTTTTAAAAGCCTGGCTCGAGATCGACTGACACACCCCCCGCGGTCGACTGGTAGCTCGCGATCGACGTAATGGGCAACCCTGCTCTAGCCTTTAAATAGACCTTCTTTTTAGACCAGTTGATCTGCCGCTTTTCTTTTTCTCCTCTGTCCCCCCTTCCCTTGTGGAGGGGGTCCGGTCCGATGACCATGGATGAAGTACTGGCTGTTCAGAGTCGAGACCCAGGATGGACCGCTCGTCGGGACCCAGGATGGACCGCTCGCCTGTGTATCGGTTGGGGACATCTCTACGCTGCTGATCCGCCTCCACTTGAGATGGTTTCCTGTGGACGGGACTCTTGCTGCTGTGTTGGATCCGCTTGGACTGAACTCTCGCGGCTGTGTTGGAGCCACTATGGATTGAACTTTCACAGTATCATGTTAGACCCGCTCCACATCCATTGCTTTCGGTCCCCTAGAGGGGGGGGGGGGGGGGGGGGGGGGGGGGTTGCCCACATCTGAGGTCCTCTCCAAGGTTTCTCATAGTCATCATTGTCACTGGCGTCCCTGGGTGTGAGTTTTCCTTGCCCTTACGTGGGTTCTTCCGAGGATGTCGTAGTCGTAGTGGTTTGTACAGTCCTTTGAGACATTTGTGATTTAGGGCTATATAAAAAAACATTGATTGATTGAAATTGTAGTTCGTCCTTTGTTAGTTTATTCCTCCTTTTTTGTTAATCGTTAAATGCGTATAACTCTGGCTCTGGAGGTTTAAAAGTTGTTTCAAAATAAAAGATTTATTAGAACCTCATCTCTGCATCTGAGTCCACTCCTCATCCCAAGCCTGACAAAAACCACATTGATATGCCAACAGCACCCAGTCAATATGCTAATGAGACGGCAGGAAGCTCATTCCAATGCAGATGCTTTTGTCATACCTCCATCACTATGTGTCTGCGGATTTTATACAGCTTGTCTTGTTTGGAAGTAAAAGCAAGACACACTGTGGGAAGTAGCAGTAAAATTAAAGGTAGTGTTGACAAAAAACCAGTGGTTCTTAACCTTGTTGGAGGTTCCAAACCCCACCAGTTTTATACACGCATTCACCGAACCCTTCTTTTGTGAAAAATAAAACGTTTTTTTTTTTTTCAAATTCAAGACAAAGTTATGTTTTTTTCTCATGGAGTACAAAATGAACCTTGCATGAACTCACAACAAATTACACACCTGCAAATAAGTGTGACTTCTGCTGTTGCCGTATCCAAGATACGCCGATATGGAGAAGTTTTTATTTACACGATGACTCCATACTTGCCAACCCTCCCGATTTTTACGGGAGAATCCCGAATTCCAGTGCCCCTCCCGAAAATCTCCCGGGGCAACCATTCTCCTTTAGCGTCCGATTTTCCTCCATACAAACATCTTGTCGGCGCATTCACATCATTTATGTGGCTTTTACACACACATAAGTGAATGCAAGGCATACTTGGTCAACAGCCATACAGGTCACACTGAGGGTGGCCGTATAAACAACTTTAACACTGTTACAGGCGCAGTGGAAGATTGGTTGTGTGCAACCCAAGGGTCCCTGGTTCAATTCCCACCTAGTACCAACCTCGTCACGTCCGTTGTGTCCTGAGCAAGACACTTCACCCTTGCTCCTGATGGGTGCTGGTTAGCGCCTTGCATGGCAGCTCCCTCCATCAGTGTGTGAATGGGTAAATGTGGAAGTAGTGTCAACGCGCTTTGAGTACCTTGAAGGTAGAAAAACGCTATACAAGTACAACCCATTTATCATTTATTTATTTACAAATACGCACCACACTGTGAACCCACACCAAACAAGAATGACAAACACATTTGGGGGGAACATCCGCACCGTAACATAACGTAACAAATACCCAGAACCCCTTGCAGCACTAACTCTTCTGGAATATACAATATACACGCCCACTACCACCAAATCCCGCCCACCTCAACCCCAACTCTCCCCATATCCCGAATTCGGAGGTCTCAGGGTTGGCAAGTATGGATGAGTTACCATGAATTGATCAACGTGAACCCCGACTTAAACAAGTTGAAAAACGTATAAATAAATAAATGTGTTGTACTTGTATAGCGCGTTTCTACCTTCAAGGTACTCAAAGCGCTTTGACACTACTTCCACATTCACACACACATTCACACACTGATGGAGGGAGCTGCCATGCAAGGCGCTAACCAGCACCCATCAGGAGCAAGGGTGAAGTGTCTTGCTCAGGACACAACGGACGTGACCAGGTTGGTACTAGGTGGGGATTGAACCAGGGACCCTCGGGTTGCACACAACCACTCTTCCACTGCGCCTGTAACAGTGTTAAAGTTGTTTATACGGCCACCCTCAGTGTGACCTGTATGGCTGTTGACCAAGTATGGCTTGCATTCACTTATGTGTGTGTAAAAGCCACATAAATGATGTGAATGCGCTGACAAGCTGTTTGTATGGAGGAAAATCCCCATTTCGTGGTCAATTGTACGGAATATGTACTGAACTGTGCAATCTACTAATGAAAGTTTCAATCAATCAAGCAAAAAAGGGTGTGTCTTGACTGGCTCTGTTGAACCTCTAAAGCCGACTCACCGAACCCAGGTTAAGAACCACTGCAATAAACAGAGATGAAATTCATAGAATGTATTTTTAATTCCATAGCATAAAGGGGGAGGGGTGTTGAATGGATGATTGAATAAAGCAGTAAATTGAATATTGATACAATAATGTCATAAAGTCTGCGATGAGGTGGCGACTTGTCCAGGGTGTACCCCGCCTTCCGCCCGATTGTAGCTGAGATAGGCGCCAGCGCCGCCCGCGACCCCGAAAGGGAATAAGCGGTAGGAAATGGATGGATAATGTCATAAAGTCTGCAACACATCTGGAATGCTGTTTTGAGAAATACAGACGTGTGTCGCATTCATATGTGACGTATAGAAACACGTTTATGGCGGAAAAAAAAAAACAGTCACCGTCGCGGCACTTCTTCGGCAGAGATTCGATTCAAGCGGTAAATATATGAAAATAGTCGCAGTAATACCGACCTTTACGTTGCTCTCCGTCTGCCCCGAGCGACGCCACCGTGGGAGAAACGTCGTCCACGGAGCATCTTGCCGCATTGTCTCCGGTAAGGATAAGGACACACGGCCTCATTGTGTCCACATGGGAAGCCAAAACAACCACGGAGGTGGGGGGAAAAAAAAAAAAAAAAAAATTCAAATTTTTCTTTCTGTCATCAGAATTTGAAATCAAACGCAATAAAAAAGTTATACCTCAGGCGAAAGTACTTTTTTTTGTATTATTTAATTTTTTTTTTTTAAGTGTCCTCGTTGGTGTGATTGCGCGCGCCGACTGAGAGCAAGAGCACAAACGGCCCTCTGAAAGCGACTACGATGACGTCACGCCCCTCGGTGAGTGCAGTGGGGACGTCCTGAGTGGGGCGAGGTCACGTGACACGCCCCCACACCACCTCACGTGCGTGTTGAACAAGAGACCTTTCTTTTTATTTATTTATTTATTTATTATTATTTTATAGACATTCATTTATAAACAAACAATCCATAAATAATAATAATCAAAATAAGTAGAAAAACAGTACGTCAAGTCAAAGTACAGAGCAGCACAAACACCACTGATGTGCAGAGCACACTCCAGGCCTGAAGGGGCAACAATGAGCGTTGAACATCTCCACCTGCTTGCAACAGATTGGCTTGATTGAGTTCACCTGTTCACCTGCTCACAATGTTTGAGCTTCAGTCAGTCAGCCCTTTTTTTGACATGCTGCTAAGAGGAAGGAAGACAGCTCCTGTGTGGACTCAGAAGACACAACTGGTGAGTAAAACAAAGGAAAGAAGTGTTTGTTTGGACTGAGGGGAATGTTTCAAGAAAGTAATTTAACTGTGGAAAATGTTTAAAGAAGATAACGTCACTGATGTTTACAAATTAAGTTGACTGAAAGTATATTTAAAAAGTTATCAGTGATGTTTAAGTTTATTTTCATAATTAGGATGGATTCTTTTTAGATGTAATGTCATTAATATTGTTGGAAATGTTTAAGTTTATTCTTAAAGGGGAACATTATCAGCAGACCTATGTAAGCGTCAACATATACCTTGATGCTGCAGAAAAAATAACCCAACATGCTGACTAATAAACCAACTAAATCTGAAATGGGAAAAATCAGCAAAATAATCCTGGACAGAATCAACGCAAAAATCAAGGACAAAACACCACTCAACCAATGGAGAAATACAGCAGCAGTAATCAAATGGTTCAACAACATCCAAGACAAACAACAACACAACTTTATCTCCTTCGACATCGAATCATTTTACCCTTCCATCACGCAAGACCTACTGACCCAAGCCCTAAACTTCACCTCGGACTACGACTCAATCACAGGCAACGAAAGAAACATCATCATCCACGCAAAGAACTCCATACTCATCCACAACAGTACACCATGGCAAAAAAAGAACAATTCAACATTTGACGTTACTATGGGGAGTTTTGACGGAGCAGAAACGTGCGAACTCGTTGGGAGTTTCCTCCTCTCCCAGCTTGCTAGCCTCAACCTGAACCTTGGTATTTACCGTGATGACGGACTGGCAGTGTGCCGCGCCTCGCCAAGGAGCAGCGAGAACACCAAGAAGCGCATATGCCAAATCTTTAAAGAAAACGGCCTACGGATCACGATTGAAGCCAACAAGCAAACCGTCAACTTCCTCGACGTCACTTTCAACCTGAGAAATAACAGCTACCAACCATTCACCAAACCCAACACAACACTCCAATACGTGCACCATGACAGCAACCACCCACCCACCACCACCAAAAGAATACCTACCGGAATTAATAAAAGGCTATCGATGCTGTCATCTAACAAAGCTGAATTGGACCAAGCAACCCCCCCGTACCAGAAAGCACTTGATGAAAGCGGATACAACTTCACCCTCACCTATGAACCCACTCCAGGAAACCAACCAAAAAAGAGCAGAAAACGAAACATCATCTGGTACAATCCGCCATTCAGCAAAAACGTCTCAACAAATATCGACCACTCTGATCGACAAACACTTCCCCAAAGGCAACACCCTAAGAAAAATATTCAACAAGAACAACATTAAATTGAGCTACAGCTGTATGAATAACATGCAACAAATCATTTCAAACCACAACAAAGCAATTGCAAAAGGACTGCCTACCCCCAGACTAAACGACTCTGAAACCAATAATGAATGTAACTGTCGCAAGAAACCTGATTGCCCTCTCAACGGGGGGTGCTTACAGACATCAGTCGTTTACCAAGCAAAGGTAACACGCAAGGACATTAACACATCCGACACGTACGTAGGATTAACCGAAGGAGCGTTCAAAACAAGATGGAATAATCACGACCCCTCCTTTAGAAACCAGACTTTGCAGAATTCTACAGAACTCAGCAAACACATTTGGAACCTCAAAGACAATAATGTTGAATATTCAACAACATGGCAAATTCTTGCATCCAGCACACCTTACAACAGTGGTAATAAAAGATGCAACCTATGCTTAAAAGAGAAACTGTTTATTATATATCATCCAGATCTATTATCCCTCAACAAGCGCAGTGAAATCATTTCAACATGCCGCCACAGACGGAAACACCTCCTAGGTAACACATGAGCCAATCACCACACCCTACGCCTGCCTGTACCCACCCACTCTGTGCTCTATATAAACCATTGTATGTGAATGCTTCCATTAAAATCTCCTGATGACTGAGGGAACCCCTCATGAAACACTTCTGTAGAGATGAAGTAGTCTTGTGATTTTTCCCACACCTACATATATATATATATATATATATATATACACACACACATACATTCATATACATATATATACACACACACTATATAAACACACACATACATTCATATATATATATATATACACACACACACATTTATATACACACCTTTATATATATATATACACACATATGCACACACATTGTTATATATATATATATATATATATATATATATATATATACACACACACACAGTTATACACACACACATATATATATATATATATATACACACACACTATATAAACACACACATTCATATACATACACATACTTATATATACACACTATATACACACACGTACATTCATATATATATATACACACACACGTACACACACATTTATATATATACACTCACATATGCACACACATTGTTATATATATATATACATACATACACACACACACACACACATTTTTACACATACACAATAACACATATATATATGTATGTGTGTATATATATATATATATATATATATATATATATATATGTATGTATGTATGTATGTATGTATGTATGTATGTATGTATGTATGTATGTATGTATGTATGTATGTATGTGTGTGTGTGTGTATGTATATATAAGTGCAAAGCCATAGGCTCACACAAGTTCAGTAAATTAAAATTTGGAACACAGCTTCATAGTTTTCACAGCTTTTGGGTTGTTAAAGTACCAATGATTGTCACACACACACACACACTAGATGTGGTGAAATTTGTCCTCTGCACCCTTGATCACTCCCTGTGATGCGAGGGGAGCAGTGAGCAGCAGTGGTGGCCACGCCCTGGAATCATTTCTGGTGATTTAACCCCCAATCCCAACCCCTTGATACTGAGTGCCAAGCAGGGAGGTAATGGCTCCCATTTTCTGTAGTCTTTGGTGTGACTGGAGGTATGTTAGAGGTAGAGAGTGTTCTAATTCTTTTTTTAAGGCACAAAAAACAGGTGGGGTATTGAGAAACGTACATTTATGAATATAAAACTTAGCCAATGGTATAATGAGGTTGCAAAGGTCAAATTCCTTTATTTTTTTTCATACGGTGTAAATATTAAAAGCACATATTTAAAAAAAAATCACAAATGTGTAATGAATATTGTCCAGAATGAAGTGACAGATGACCTTCCGTAGTAATCGAGTGCTTTCACAAGTCAAAAACAGGTGCTAAAGAGTCTTTGGATGCAAGTAACATCAATGTTCTTCTTGCAGCTAACTGTCAGTCTTTTTACAGCAGGGGTCAGCAACCTTTTTGAAACCAGGAGCTACTTCTTGGGTGCTGATTAATGCCAAGGGCTACCAGTTTGATACACACTTCAATAAATGGCCAAAAATAGCCAATTTGCTCAATTTACCTTTAATAAATAAATAAATATGTATAAATAAAATGGGTATTTCTGTCTGTTTTTCTGTTGTACATTTTGTTTCCTTTTACGGAAGGTTTTTTTGTAGACAATAAATGATGAAAAAAAAAAACACTTAATTGAACGGTTTAAAAGAGGAGAAAACACGAAAAAAATGAAAATTTAATTTTGAAACATAGTTTATCTTCAATTTTGACTCTTTAAAATTCAAAATTCAACCAAAAAAAATGAAGACAAAAACTGGCTATTTCGGATATTTTTGAAAAAATAAGAAAATTTAGTGAACATCATTAGTAATTTTTCCTGATTAATTTTAGAATTTTGATGACATGTTTTAAATAGATTAAATTCAATCTGCACTTTGTTAGAATATATAACAAATTGGACCAAGCTATATTTCTAACAAAGACAAATCATTATTTCTTCTAGATTTTCCAGAACAAAATTTTTAAAAGAAATTCAAAAGACTTTGAAATAAGATTTAAATTTGATTCTACAGATTTTCTAGATTTGCCAGAATATTTTTTTGAATTTTAATCATAAGTTCGAAGAAATATTTCACAAATATTCTTCGTCGAAAAAACAGAAGCTAAAATGAAGAATTGAATTAAAATGTATTTATTATTCTTCACAATAAAAAAAAAATATATACTTGAACATTGATTTAAATTGTCAGGAAAGAAGAGGAAGGAATTTAAAAGGTAAAAAGGTATTTGTGTCTAAAAATCCTAAAATCATTTTTAAAGTTGTATTTTTTCTCTAAAATTGTCTTTCTGAAAGTTATAAGAAGCAATGGAAAAAAATAAATGAATTTATTTAAACAAGTGAAGACCAAGTCTTTAAAATATTTTCTTGGATTTTCAAATTCTATTTGAGTTTTGTCTCTCTTAGAATTAAAAATGTCCAGCAAAGCGAGACCAGCTTGCTAGTAAATAAATACAATTTAAAAAATAGAGGCAGCTCACTGGTAAGTGCTGCTATTTGAGCTAGTTTTAGAACAGGCCAGCGGGCGACTCATCTGGTCCTTACGGGCGACCTGGTGTTGGTGACCCCTGCTCTACAGGGTAATAACCTCTAATAATTTTAAAATATATATATATTTGACTTTGTTGGTAAGTACATACCTGTTAGGAAGAGACCCCGTTTAGACCCAGCAGATGTCATTCACAGCATTATTCCAGAGCACAATAACATAGAACAGTGGTCCCCAACCTTTTTGTATCCGCGGACCGGTCAACGCTTAATAATTTGTCCCGCGACCTGGAAAGGGGGAATCCTTTTTCTTTTTTCTTTGTCATGAAATGGAAGGTTTTTGTGGTTGGTGCACTAATTGTAAGTGTATATTGTTTTTTATGTTGATTTAATAAAAAAGGGAAAAAAAAAAAAAATATATATATATATATATATAATATATATATATATATATATATATATATATATTATTTTATTTAATAAAATTATATATATATATATATATTATTTTATTATTTTATTTAATAAAATTATATATATATATATATATATATATATATATATATATATATATATATATATATATATATATATATATATATATATATATTTTTTTCCTTTTTAATTAAATCAACATAAAAAACAATATACACTTACAATTAGTGCACCAACCACAAAAACTCCCTGCGGCCCCGATTGGTACGGGGCTGCAGAATAATTTTTTATTCATTTTTATTTAAAAAAAAAAAAAAAAAAAAAAATATATATATATATATATATATATATATATATATTTAAAAAAAAAAAAAATAAATAAATAAAAATCAATAAAAAATTATACTTTATATATATATATATATATTTTTTTTTTTGGAATAAAAAATTGAAAATTATTCTGCGGCCCCGTACCAATCGGGCCACGGCCCGGTACTGAGCCGTGGTTGGGGACCACTGACATAGAAGACAAACACATACATTTTGGAATAAGCTGTGGATTTTTCCGTTATTTTTCTAATCAAAACAAAGTTTCCCCACAGGAGTGTCAAGTTTTACAGCAGAAAGAGGAAATGAGTAATTCCTGTACAATAATAACAACACCAGCTGAAATGGCATCAAATACAATGGCAGATTGTTTGGGAGTTATGGGGACCTTTCTTGGGTTTTTGGGTCACTTTCCTGCACTTGCATGCTGTAACGTGTGTACTTCCTGGTAAATTAAGGTCACTTACTTGCGAAATAAAAACAGGATTGTTATTGTTTATAATCTGATTAAAGTTTGAAACTTGCTCGAAATTACATTTTTTTAAAGCAACAAAAAACATATTTTAGTGGTTTGGCAGAGCATGCATTTTTTTAATTGTCTATATTTGTCACAATTATTATTGAATGTGATGTAATATAATAATTTGTGTGACAGTGTACATTCATAGACATTACTATAGGACAAGGGTGTCAAACTCAAATAGAGTGGGCCAAAATTTAAAACTGAACAAAGCCGCGGGCCAAGGTTATTCTGCGGCTTGGTACCAATCGGGCCGCAGCCCGGTGGTTGGGGACCACTGCTGTAGATAGCCGCTTAATGTTTCAAACTACCCCGTTAATCTCAATTAATTTGCATTAATCACAACCATTGTTATACATCATCCACGATTACTATGGAATCTGTTACTGTCCATGTTGATCTGGACTCCAGGATACAGAGACCGCAGGCAAAGTACAGGTGAAAAAATGCCACTTTTTTTTTTGTTTAAAGAAAAACCCAGGTAGCACAAACTGAAAGCGTTCAGCAAGGAAGTGCAAAAAAAAAAAAAAAACTACAGGCATTGGCAAAGCAGTGATTTTTGGGCTCCATCTTGATCACTTTGATTAAAGTACAGTGTTTTATTCTTCTATGTTCAAACACTGTTCAGTCTGTGTTTAATGTTTTAGTGGCCAACATATTAAATATACTTGTTAAATAAAAACCCTGCCTGGTTTTTAAGGAATACTTAGGCCATATGCGCTACTGTATTTTAATGCTGAATGTTTAGAAAGGACTGCTATGGCAAGCGAAACAACGATCCAGCTTGGTGCTACCGAGGAGGCCGGCTTAAGAGGCTTCCTGTATGCCAATCAGGGACAGGTGAGAGTCGGCATTCAGACCAGAGCAGGTGAACAGGAAGTGGAAACAAAAATAAGAGCACTGAACATGAAATAAATTAAGTAAAAGGAAGTAAAACTACTTGCCATGTTTTTAACTAACATTTATCCACATAGAAGTGAACCTTGTCCCTATTTTGTGTTATTATTGTGCAATTTTGGGGCGGCATAGCTCGGTCGGTGGAGGGATTCAGGTTCGATCCCCACTTCTGCCATCCTAGTCACTGCCGTTGTGTCCTTGGGCAAGACATTCTACCCATCTGCTCCCAGTGCCACCCACACTGCTTTAAATATACCGTATTTCCTCGAATTGCCGCCGGGCATAAAGTATGCACCTGCCTTGAATTACCGTCGGGTCAAACACGTGACGTCACGAGTGACACTTCCCCTGTCATCATTTTCAAAATGGAGGAGGGTGATTTCAATACCGCTAATTTGAAATCACATAAAGGGGAGAAGATTAAGAGTTATTCAGTAGGATTTAAGGTCCAAGCCATTGAATACTGGTATGCTAAAAAGAACAGTAAGCAGCTATGTTTTATTAATATACCTGTGGAGCTGACGGTCCGACAGACAGGCAGGGCACGCTGGAGCCCAGCCCAAGATGGCGGCGAGGAGACGGTGAGCGAGTGGAGAGGAGGAACGGAAGAGCGACCTGGACTGAGGTTTCATTGAAAAATAAACAGTCAAACTGCTCAAGCCATGTCCTTCCTTGGTGGTCCTGGGAAGCCACAAGACGACGGCTTGAGACCGTCACAATACCGTAGCTGCGTCTGTCAAATATGAGTCATTAAATGTCTCCCGCCTCCTGGTGGTAGAGGGAGTTAGTGATCCTTCTTGCGACTACTCGGCTGCAGAAAAAGTGACAATGAGTGACATGAATCGGGCTGCGACGGATATGACGCAGCGGATACATGACGGACCTTTTAGGACGTAACACTACTATGCTGGCTATGTAAACAACCGGGCTGAAATAAAGCATGTTCCAGTCCTTAATACCCAGTGTATTATTTATACAATACCACTTCCTGGTGGGATAAAGAGATCACCCACGGAGCAGAACAGGAGGGGGAGTTGTCCAAGGATAATTCTGGAGCCGAACTAACTGATAGCAGCGGTCTGATAGCATTTTTCTAAACTGGACTTTCAATCGAAGCAGGAGGTAATAAAGGAATAACTCCATCGATACAGACTTTTAAAACTGAAGAAAGATAAGGAAGGCTTATACAAACAAGTTATCGATGCTTTTGATCAAAAGGAGCTGGCATGGATTTCATTTATAAGTAAAGATAAGATCATGCTTTGTTTTTTTTATTAAATGTGCTTTTCATGATAATATCCTTACATCACACTCAAATTTTCACTGCATGCCTTTGGTAAGTGCTGGAATGAGAAGAGGTTTTGAAATAATTAGCGCATGCTTACTCTTACCGCATGCCTTTGGTAAGTGCCGGAGTGAGAAGAGATTTTAAATTAATTAGCCCCCTGGCGGCAATTCAAGGAAATACGGTTACTTAGATATTGGGTTTCACTATGTAAAGTGCTTTGAGTCACTAGAGAAACGCGCTATATAAATATAATTCACTATTTTAAACTATTGTTTTGGTGAACGGAACAAAACGGGAGACCAGACCACTGTTAGTACACTTTTACAATCTCAGGTGAGCCATATTGATCAAAAAAAATTACAATACAGCGTTTATTTTTTACAAACGAGAATGTCATAATATGCTTAAGAGTCTTAAAGGTAAAGTCCCGCCAAAATATTATTATTAGAAAGTACAACTAGTTTTGCTGTACTTCTGCCTACATCCCAGTTTGTAAAGAAAACAAAGCTAAGAAACCACTAGATGGCGCCCTTGTGCCACCAAGTGGAGAATCACTGCTTTCAGTCCTGGGGTTTATGTTCCTACAATTATTTTGAACATATTTGAAATAATTAACAATTTAAAGCAATTAAATGAGCAGGTGGATCACACTGCACTGCAAATATAACATCACAATATTACGTCAAACATAACATACATGCAACAATATGACGAAACAAAACAAAAAAGCCATAACAGTAATTTAGATAAACAATTATAGGCAACCTAAAAATCTATTTTTTTCATTTGTATAACTCTTGGGATGTATTTCTTCCCTACAACAAAATTCAGTAAAAAAAAAAAAAAAAATGGAGATTAACATGATCTGAGGATAATATCATTCTATAATAATACAACATATTTTTTATCATTAATAAAAATCATCCATTTTGTATTTATAAAGTGCTGTTTTGTGTTGTGTAAATAATGTATGTTTATTTGTATAAATGTTGCAGTTATGTATATTATTGTCATACAGTATATGTTCATATTGAGACTGACATTTCAAACATATGTTTGTATATATTATTGTGTGGTTTCATATTTGATTATGTTATATGTGTGTCTATATATGTATTTATAAATGTGTGTATATATGTATGAATATGTTTATATACGTATGTATATATGTCAATATGAACACACATATATATATATATATATATCAATAAATATACAGTGTATGTTCTATACATATGTTTATACTGACATTTCTAAAAAAATTAATGTATATATATATATAATATCAAGAAATATACAGTATATGTTCAACACAATTATACTGACTTTTCTAAAAAAAAAGGATTTTTATATTTTAGATAAAAATAATGTTTATATATATATGTATGTATGTACAGTATGTATGTATGGATGTATGTGTATACATTATATATATCAATAAATATACAGTATATGTGAATACATTCAATACATATGTTTGTACTGACATTTCCCAAAAAATAGTTTTTTACATTTTATATAAAAATAATGTTTGTTTTATATAATTATATATATATATATATATATATATATATATATATATATATATATATATATATATCTCCATCCATTTTCTACCGCTTATTTCCTTTGGGGTCGCGGGGGGGGGGGACGCTGGTGCCTATCTCAGCTACAATCGGGCGGAAGGCGGCGTACACCCTGGACAAGTCACCATCTCATCGCAGGGCCAACACAGATGGACAGACAACATCCACACTCTCATTCACACACTAGGGCCTATATATATATATATATATATATATCAAAATATATACAGTATATGTTCAATACATATGTTTATACTGACATTTAAAAAAAATTGTATGTTTATTTTGTATATATTTTGCATTTATATATAAATACATGTTCCTATTGACATTTACAATAGTTTAAACACGTTTATTGTAACATATTTTTCATTTACATACATCAAAGTCCATTATGTATTATCAGAAAACAATAACAATAGAGTCTTAAATTGCAGTCAAGGGAACCCTCACATCATTTTTATGTAAGTTTCAGTGGGCGTTGATGTTGAAATTTCTAACATTTGAAAAAAATATAAAAATAAACCATTTTTTGATTTTTAAATTGTGTGTCAAAAAAGGAAAAAGTGACAATTATTAGGGTTTACTACTGGATTTGATGCCTTGAAGTAAAAGACAAGTGTTCACTAGAAATGACATGTGAGACTCATGTTTGGCCACTAGAGGGTAGCATTGTAAAATAAAGCAAGGCCATCCATTCAACGTTAATTTAGAATATGTATTCTTTTCTTTAAGTAAATTTGAACATTTTATTACAAATATCGTTGTTGTTGACATGCAGGTTTAAATGCACTGTTTGAATTATTAAATACTGTTTTATTCACAGAATACAGCATTTGATGACTTGTGTCAATTTTTGCCATGCACAGGTTTTATACCTTACTCTATCTCAGGGGGGTCCAAAGTGCGGTCTCGGGGCCATTTGCGGCCCCACAGCTAATTGTTTACCGGCCCGCCACACATTCTGCAAAATTGCACAGTTGATAGTATTATCATCATCATTATTATTATTATTATTGCAAAAATAAAAAATAAAAACTTCGAAAACGAGAATGTTGACACGAAGCTGCCATGCAGGCTGTTTTTTGGTCTTTTTTAATTTTTTTTGCCATTGCTACCAAAAAAAAAAAAAAATAAATAAAAAATTACACAATCTATGAATTATTGACCAATTAATGGCTCCGATTATTTCAAAAATTTC
This sequence comes from Nerophis ophidion, assembly GCF_033978795.1. NCBI lineage: Eukaryota > Metazoa > Chordata > Actinopteri > Syngnathiformes > Syngnathidae > Nerophis > Nerophis ophidion. The sequence goes on from NC_084619.1 coordinate 2,472,407, forward strand.
ACTTTAAAATGTTTTATGTGGAATTAACTATTGCATCTATTGTGTGGTTGCCATATAAAAACATTGTTTTCTATGACAAAACAGCGTAAAAGAAACAAATTAATTGTTCAAAAGTAAAATCAACAGATATTGAAGTTGATCTCGTAACTTAAGTGTTGAAAGTAAAACAATAATAAAAATGTATCACTTTATGAGTGAGTGACCTTTTGGATCCCAAATATATTTCCTGGGATTTTGTGTTTTACTTTTCACTGTAATTATTAAAAAATATTAAATAATTAAAAGTCCCACATTATTGATCTTTTAGGGCCCTATTTCTAAATAGTGCATATTTCAGTTTTACTATAAAAAAAGTTGTCTTTGACAGAAAAGGCTTTTTTTTTTGTACTTCATATCAACTTGAAGTTGATATAGAGATTTACTGTGAGTGTTAAATAAAAAATAATAATAAAAATGTTGAATTATTTTGAACATTGTAATGACTGAGACCCTTTATGGTCCCCGGGAGCCCTTAAAGCCCTACTGAAATGAGATGTTCTTATTTAAACGGGGATAGCAGCTCCATTCTATGTGTCATACTTCATCATTTCACCATATTTTTGCTGAAAGGATTTAGTAGAGAACATCCACCATAAAGTTTGCAACTTTTGGTCGCTAACAGAAAAGCCTTGCCTGTACCGGAAGTCGCAGACGATGACGTCACCAGTTGATGACGTCACCAGTTGTCTCCTCACATCCTCACATTGTGTATAATGGGAGCCTCCAACAAAAAGAGCTTTTAGGACCGAGAAAATGACGTTTCGTATTAATTTGAGTGAGGATGAAAGATTCGTGTTTGAGGATATTGATAGCGACGGACTAGAAAAAAGAAACAAAAAAATGCGATTGCATTGGAATGGATTCAGATGTTTTAGACCAGGGGTCACCAACGTGGTCGCCCGTAAGGACCAGATGAGTCGCCCGCTGGCCTGTTCTAAAAATAGCTCAAATAGCAGCACTTACCAGTGAGCTGCCTCTATTTTTTTAATTGTATTTATTTACTAGCAAGCTGGTCTCACTTTGCTCCACATTTTTAATTCTAAGAGAGACAAAACTCAAATAGAATTTGAAAATCCATGAAAATATTTTAAAGACTTGGTCTTCACTTGTTTAAATAAATTCATTAATTTTTTTACTTTGCTTCTTATAACTTTCAGAAAGACCATTTTAGAGAAAAAATACAACCCTAAAAATGATTTTAGGATTTTTAAACACATAAACCTTTTTACCTTTTAAATTCCTTCCTCTTCTTTCCTGACAATTTAAATCAATGTTCAAGAACATTTATTTTTTTATTGTAAAGAATAATACATATATTTAATTTAGTTCTTCTTTATAGCTTCTGTTTTTCGCCAAAGAATATTTGAGAAATATTTTTTAAAACGTGTTATGATTCAAATTTAAAAAAAATTATTCTGGCAAATCTAAAAAATCTGTAGAATCAAATTTAAATCTTGTTTCAAAGTCTTTCAAATTTATTTTAAATTTTTTGTTCTGGAAAATCTAGAAGAAATAATGATTTGTCTTTGTTAGAAATATAGCTTGGTCCAATTTGTTATATATTCTAACAAAGTGCAGATTGGATTTTAACCTATTTAAAACATGTCATCAAAATTCTAAAATTAATCTTAATCAGGAAAAATTACTAATGATGTTCCATAAATTCTATTTAAAATTTTTTCAAAAAGATTCAAATTAGGTAGTTTTTCTCTTCTTTTTTTCGGTTGAATTTTGAATTTTAAAGAGTTGAAATTGAAGATAAACTATGTTTCAATATTTAATTTGTATTTGTTTCCGTGTTTTCTCCTCTTTTAAACCGTTCAATTAAGTGTTTTTTTCATCATTTATTCTCTACAAAAAAACCTTCCGTAAAAGAAAAAAAAATGTACGACGGAATGACAGACAGAAATACCCATTTTTTAAAATATATATATAGATTTATTTACTAAAGGTCAATTGAGCAAATTGGCTATTTCTGGCCATTTATTTAAGTGTGTATCAAACTGGTAGCCCTTCGCTTTAATCAGTACCCAAGAAGTAGCTCTTGCTTTCAAAAAGGTTGGTGACCCCTGTTTTAGACACATTTACTAGGATCATTCTGGGAAATCCCTTATCTTTCTATTGTGTTGCTAGTGTTTTAGTGAGATTAATAGTACCTGATAGTCGGAAGGGTGTGTCCACGGGTGTCTTGAGGCCAGTAGTCGACGGCAGCTATATGGACGGCACACCTCTGGCAAGTGGCGACTTTTTACCACAATTTTCTCACCGAAAACTGCTGGTTGACATTTGGTCGGGATCCATGTTCGCTTGACCGCTCTGATCCATAGTAAAGCTTCACCTCTGGGAGTTTTAAACAAGGAATCACCGTGTGTTTGTGTGGCTAAAGGCTAAAGCTTCCCAACTCCATCTTTCTACTGTGACTTCTCCAATATTAATTGAACAAATTGCAAACAGCAACACATCGGACTCCACAAGGGAGGGAGGGACATAGGAGAAAAAAGAAAAGAAGCGGCAGATCAACTGGTCTAAAAAGGAGGTCTATTTAAAGGCTAGAGTATACAAATGAGTTTTAAGGTGAGACTTAAACGCTTCTACTGAGGTGGCATCTCGAACTGTTACCGGGAGGGCATTCCAGAGTACTGGAGCCCGAACGGAAAACGCTCTATAGCCCGCAGACTTTTTTTGGGCTTTGGGAATCACTAATAAGCCGGAGTCCTTTGAAGGCAGATTTCTTGCCGGGACATATGGTACAATACAATCGGCAAGATAGGATGGAGCTAGACCGTGTAGTATTTTATACGTAAGTAGTAAAACCTTAAAGTCACATCTTAAGTGCACAGGAAGCCAGTGCAGGTGAGCCAGTATAGGTATATATGTATGTATATATGTATATAAAGGTATATACAGTATAGGTATATATGTATGTATATATGTATATAAAGGTATATACAGTATAGGTATATATGTATGTATATATGTATATAAAGGTATATACAGTATAGGTATATATGTATGTATATATGTATATAAAGGTATATACAGTACAGGCGTAATGTGATCAAACTTTCTTGTTCTTGTCAAAAGTCTAGCAGCCGCATTTTGTACCAACTGTAATCTTTTAATGCTAGACATGGGGAGACCCCAAAATAATACGTTACAGTAATCGGGACGAGACGTAACAAACGCATGGATAATGACCTCAGCGTCTTTAGTGGACAAAATGGAGCGAATTTTAGCGATATTACGGAGATGAAATAAGGCTGTTTTAGTAACGCTTTTAATGTGTGACTCAAAGGAGAGAGTTGTGTGGAAGATAATACCCAGATTTTTCTACCGAGTCACCTTGTTTTATTATTTGGTTGTCAAATGTTAGAGTTTTATTATTAAATAGAAGTCGGTGTCTAGCAGGACCGATAATCAGCATTTCCGTTTTTTTGGCGTAAGTTGCAAAAAATTAGCGGACATCCATTGTTTGATTTCATTAAGACACGCCTCCAGCTGACTACAATCCGGCGTGTTGGTCAGCTTTAGGGGCATGTAGAGTTGGGTGTCATCAGCATAACAGTGAAAGTTGTTAATATTTCATCATTGATATATAAACTATCAGACTTCGTGGTCGCTAGTAGTGGCTTTCAGTAGGCCTTTAAGGTTAAAAAAAACAAACAAACATATATTTTGTTATGATTTGAAAATGAAAAATATCAAACTGCCCCCACTTGCTTAAATTTTTCCGGGGAAAAAGTTTGGACACCCCTGCTGTGTCTCATCCTTGGCTGAAATGCAGCCTTTTCAACGTTCGCGGTGCAGAACATATTCCCACAAAAGCCTCCCGAAGACATCTGGCGGCATGATTTGAGTTCATGACATTTTGCAGCACAAGTAGCGTGTCATGTCTTTTGGGATTTGCTGGCAGTCATGACTCTGTTTATAGTCTCTGTGCAGCCAGGACTATTAAGTGAAAAGACTGTGTGAACCTACATTACACTACTCTGCATGGAGGGGGGTGGAGATTAAAAGAGTGACCTAGTTTTTATTCGAGTGGACCAGGACTAAAAGCGAACCTCTGCCCTTGGCAAACCACACTGGAGATTATCAATAATAATCCAAAAAAATGGCAAAAACTGAATTGGGTGTCTTGAAACAGGTGCTCGGGCAGACAGCCTGAACTATTCTTACTCCAAAATCTTCGTCTTCAGTGTTTCGATATCGCTAATAACTCCAACCGCCTAAGGAAATAAATAAAAAAAAACATGTTTAAGATGCTTTTGAATGTGATTTGGCACACTTTGGATTGCAATAATCTGAAATGTCCCTGGCATGTGTTGTCATTTGCTGCAGTCTCTGCATGTTCAGTTTTTAATGCAGCGTTCCAAAGACTTGTAAGCGGGCGAGAGCCAAACTGGTCCTCCGTTTTAACATCGCTCCTTGACCGGGGGCCCAGAAAAATGGCGACACAAACATAAGACGTTTTCTCAAGTAACACATGCATGTCAACATCTTGCACTTCATCGCAGGTCAACACAGATAAACAGAAGCAGTACTTTTTCAAATAGAGTATAGTACCGTTTTTTTATTCATTAGTACCGCGATATTATACTAGTACCGGTATACCAAATGTCAGCTTCAAACACTGATCACAACTATCAAACAAGACAAGAAGCAAGGAATTAAACAGAGACATAATGAAATTTGGCTCAATGAGGAGAAACGTGTACACCTGCACCCTCGTACGGTGTTCCATGCTCTGACGAAAGATTATACGCCGCGTCTTTTATTTGGACTACCCCCGATAGATAGATAGATGGATAGATAGATAAAAATGATAAATAATGATAAATGTGTTGTACTTGTATAGCGCTTTTCTACCTTCAAGGTACTCAAAGCGCTTTGACACTACTTCCACATTTACCCATTCACACACTGATGGAGGGAGCTGCCATGCAAGAGGCTAACCAGCACCCATCAGGAGCAAGGGTGAAGTGTCTTGCTCAGGACACAACGGACATGACGAGGTTGGTACTAGGTGGGATTTGAACCAGGGACCCTCGTGTTGCGCACGGCCACTCTTCCACTGCGCCACGCCGTCCCTATATTATTACTTTACTGATTCCTTCAGGAGAGTTCCTCCAGGAAAATTAGAATTTTGATTACGTGGCAACAGCTGTTTCTAAGGGACGGGGGTCGTAAACTGCCATAGCCTTTGATTAAATAAACAGTTCAAAGAAGAGGTTGTAAAACAGTTCAAACAAGAAGTGGGCCGTAGGGGAGTCTGGTCCTGCTTCCTCTCCACCTTGTAGTTCTCGGGTCGAGACAAACATTTCTCTGTGTATTACAATACATCAAAGAAACCGAACACCTTCATGTTGCTTCCCATCCTACATGGTGGAGTTTGACAAACCTTCTTCTTGGTCGGATCAAAGACAGCCTTTGTCGTCTTGACGGGAACTCATTGAAACACAAAGTTTTGTGATAACTTAAATACAATTATTCTGACACCGTACAACTCTAATATATATATATATATATATATATATATATATATATATATATATATAATTAGTACCTAGGAGTCTTGTTCACGAGTGGGGGAAGAGTGGATCGGGAGATCGACAGGCGGATCGGTGCGGCGTCTTCAGTAATGCGGACGTTGTATCGATCCGTTGTGGTGAAGAAGGAGCTGAGCCGGAAGGCAAAGCTCTCAATTTACCGGTCGATCTACGTTCCCATCCTCACCTATGGTCATGAGCTTTGGGTCATGACCGAAAGGATAAGATCACGGGTACAAGCGGCCCAAATGAGTTTCCAGGTCTCTCCCTTAGAGATAGGGTGAGAAGCTCTGCCATCCGGGAGGAACTCAAAGTAAAGCCGCTGCTCCTCCACATGGAGAGGAGCCAGATGAGGTGGTTCGGGCATCTGGTCAGGATGCCACCCGAACGCCTCCCTAGGGAGGTGTTTACGGCACGTCCGAGCAGTAGGAGGCCACGGGGAAGACCCAGGACACGTTGGGAAGACTATGTCTCCCGGCTGGCCTGGGAACGCCTCGGGATCCTCTGAGGAAGAGCTAGACGAAGTGGCTGGAGAGAGGGAAGTCTGGGCTTCCCTGCTTAGGCTGCTGCCCCCGCGACCCGACCTCGGATAAGCGGAAGAAGATGGATGGATGGATGGATTATTAGTACCGGTGTACCGTAGAAATGTAGTTACAGCGGCAATCAATCATCCTGTCCCCCTAGCAGAAAAACAGCCCCAAAGCATGTTTCCACCCCCATGCTTCACAGTAGGTATGGTGTTCTTGGGATGCAACTCAGTATTCTTCTTCCTCCAAACACCACCAGTTGAGTTTATACCAAAAAGTTCTATTTTGCTTTCATCTGACCACATGACATTCTCCCAATCCTCTGCTGTATCATCCATGTATCCATTTTAGTATAAACTCAACTGGTGGTGTTTGGAGGAAGAAGAATACTGAGTTGCATCCCAAGAACACCACACCTACTGTGAAGCATGGGGGTGGAAACATCATGCTTTGGGGCTGTTTTTCTGCTAAGGGGACAGGACGATTGATCCGTGTTAAGAAAAGAATGAATGGGGCCATGTATCCTGAGATTTGGAGCCAAAACCTCCTTCCATCAGTGAGAGCTTTGAATGCTTGACCAAATATTTATTTTCCACCATAATTTACAAATAAATTCTTTAAAATTCCTACAATGTGAATTCCTGGAATTTTTTTCCACATTCTGTCTCTCCCAGTTGAAGTGTACCTATGATGAAAATGACAGACTTCTGTCATCATTTGAAGTGGGAGAACTTGCACAATCGCTGGCTGACTAAATACTTTTTTCCCCCACTGTAACTACTCAGTGGCTTAGTGGTTAGAGTGTCCGCCCTGCGAGTTCAAACCCTGGCCGAGTCATACCAAAGACTATAAAAATGGGAGCCATTACCTCCCTGCTTGGCACTCAGCATCAAGGGTTGGAATTCAGGGTTAAATCACCATAAATGATTCCCGGGCGCGGCAACCGCTGCTGCTCACTGCTCCCCTCACCTCCCTGGGGGTGAACAAGGGTGACGGGTCAAATGCAGAGGACACATTTCACCAGACCTAGTGTGTGTGTGACAATCATCGGTACTTTAACTTAACTTTAACTTGAACTTATCCTAGTCTAACAATGTTGTCATAAAAACCACAATGCCATTTTCTTTAAAATATACTTCCTGACAAGATTTCAGACCACCAACTTTCAAACTGAACATTTGCAACACAAGTCATGGACCCTAAGAGAGCACAGGAGTAAAAGTCTAAATCCTAATTAAGATTTTGTCATACAATAGCTTGTTTTTAGTGTATATAAACATAGCAAGTGTGTGTGTTTGGGGCGGTGACGTTTAGTGGATAAAAGGCCCTTGAGGAGTTTGTGTATGGGGGCCCAGAATTTGGTGCTGGACCCCCATCCAGAATACAAGTGTAGACTTCATTTAGCATTAAAGGCCTACTGAAATGAGATGTTCTTATTTAAACGGGGATAGCAGCTCCATTCTATGTGTCATACTTCATCATTTCCAAATATTGCCATATTTTTGCTGAAAGGATTTAGTAGAGAACATCCACAATAAAGTTGGCAACTTTTGGTCACTAATAAAAAAGCCTTGCCTGTACCGGAAGTAGCAGACGATGTGCGCGTGACGTCACGGGTTGTGGAGCTCCTCACATCTGAACCTTGTTTACAATCATGGCCACCAGCAGCAAGAGCGATTCGAACCGAGAAAGCGACGAATTCCCCATTAATTTGAGCGAGGATGAAAGATTCGTGGATGAGGAAAGTTAGAGTGAAGTAGAGAACATCCACGATAAAGTTGGCAACTTTTGGTCGCTAATAAAAAAGCCTTGCCTGTACCGGAAGTAGCAGACGATGTGCGCGTGACATCACGGGTTGTGGAGCTCCTCACATCTGAACATTGTTTACAATCATGGCCACCAACAGCGAGAGCGATTCGGACCGAGAAAGCGACGATATCCCCATTAATTTGAGCGAGGATGAAAGATTTGTGGATGAGGAAAGTGAGAGTGAAGAACTAGAAAAAAAAAAGACTATACAGTGGGAGCGATTAAGATGTTATTCGACAAATTTACTAGAATCATTCTGTAAAATTCCTTATCTGCTTATTATGTTACTAGTGTTTTAGTGAGATTATATGGTCGTACCTGTACAACTTGAAAGTCGGCCTCGCACCTTTCTTCAGCACCAGTCGACGGGTGGTGGCGATGCCCTTCGCAAGGGACCCTCTTCGAAACACGATCTTTCGAAATGACCGCTGCATAATACACTGTACTTTGTGTGTGTGGTCCAATCCAACCGTGATCGCTTGACATCTCTGTTCCATAGTAAAGCTTCACCGTCATCTTTCAGGAATGTAAACAATGAAACACCCGCTGTGTTTGTGTTGCTAAAGGCGGCCGCAATACACCGCTTCCCACCTACAGCTTTCTTCTTTGACGTCTCCATTATTCATTGAACAAATTGCAAAAGATTCAGCAACACAGTTGTCCATGATACTGTGGAATTATGCGATGAAAAGAGGCGACTTATAGCTGTGGACGGTGCTGGAACAAAATGTCCTCTACAATGCGTGACGTCACGTGCACGCGTCATCGTATCGCGACGTTTTAGCAGGATACTTCCGCGCAAAATGTAAAATTACAATTTAGTAAACTAAAGCGGCCGTATTGGCATGTGTTGCAATGTTAATATTTCATCATTGATATATAAACTATCAGACTGTGTGGTCGCTAGTAGTGGCTTTCAGTAGGTCTTTAAACTGAAATGAGATGTTCTTATTTAAACGGGGATAGCAGGTCCATTCTATGTGTCATACTTGATCATTTCGCGATATTGCCATATTTTTGCTGGAAGGATTTAGTAGAGAACATCGACGATAAAGTTCACAACTTTTGGTCGCTAATAAAAAAGCCTTGCCTGTACCGGAAGTAGCAGACGATGTGCGTGTGACGTCACGGGTTGTGGAGCTCCTCACATCTGAACATAGTTTACAATCATGGCCACCAGCAGCGCGAGCAATTCGGACCGAGACAGCGACGATTTCCCCATTAATTTGAGCGAGGATGAAAGATTCACAGATGAGGAAAGTGAGAGTGAAGGACTAGAAAAAAAAAAGACTATACAGTGGGAGCGATTCAGATGTTGTTGGATTTATGATGTGTATTTGTTATGTGTATATGTATTTATGGCGGGCTTGCTTGGGAATTTTAAGATGGGCGTGGCTACCCAACCATGTTCGCTTGGCATCTCTGTTCCATAGTAGAGCTTCACCGTCATCTTTCGGGAATGTAAACAATGAAACTGTGTTTGTGTTGCTAAAGGCGGCCGCAATTCATTACTTCCCACCTACAGCTTTCTTCTTTGACGTCTCCATTATTCATTGACCAAATTGCAAAAGATTCATCAACACAGTTGTCCATAATACTCTGGAATTATGCAATGAAAAGAGGCGACTTATAGCTGGGAACGGTGCTGGAACAAAATGTCCTCTACAATGTGTGATGTCACGCATACCGCGACGTTTTAGCATGATACTTCCGCGCAAAATTTAAAATTGCAATTTAGTAAACTAAAGCGGCCGTATTGGCATGTGTTGCAATGTTAATATTTCATCATTGATATATAAACTATCAGACTGCGTGGTCGCTAGTAGTGGCTTTCAGTAGGACTTTAAACTGAAATGAGATGTTCTTATTTAAACGGGGATAGCAGCTCCATTCTATGTGTCATACTTCATCATTTCGCGATATTGCCATATTTTTGCAGAAAGGATTTAGTAGAGAACATCGACGATAAAGTTCACAACTTTTGGTGGCTAATAAAAAAGCCTTGCCTGTACCGGAAGTAGCAGACGATGTGCGCGTGACGTCACGGGTTGTGGAGCTCCTCACATCTGAACATAGTTTACAATCATGGCCACCAGCGGCGCGAGCAATTCGGGCCGAGACAGCGACGATTTCCCCATTAATTTGAGCGAGGATGAAAGATTCGCAGATGAGGAAAGTGAGAGTGAAGGACTAGAAAAAAAAAAAGACTATACAGTGGGAGCGATTCAGATGTTGTTGGATTTATGATGTGTATTTGTTATGTGTATATGTATTTATGGCGGGCTTGCTTGGGAATTTTAAGATGGGCGTGGCTACCCAACCGTGTTCGCTTGGCATCTCTGTTCCAAAGTAGAGCTTCACTGTCATCTTTCGGGAATGTAAACAATGAAACTGTGTTTGTGTTGCTAAAGGCGGCCGCAATTCATTGCTTCCCACCTACAGCTTTCTTCTTTGACGTCTCCATTATTCATTGAACAAATTGCAAAAGATTCATCAACACAGTCGTCCAGAATACTGTGGAATTATGCGATGAAAAGAGGCGACTTATAGCTGGGAACGGTGCTGGAACAAAATGTCCTCTACAATGTGTGATGTCACGCATACCGCGACATTTTAGCGTGATACTTTCGCGCGAAATTTAAAATTGCAATTTATTAAACTAAAAAGGCCGTATTGTCATGTGTTGCAATGTTAATATTTCATCATTGATATATAAACTATCAGACTGTGTGGTCGCTAGTAGTGGCTTTCAGTAGGCCTTTAAAGGCCTACTGAAATGAGATTTTCTCATTCAAACGGGTGATGTCACGGGTTGTGGAGCTCCTCACATCCGAACATTGTTTATAATGTGAGCCACCAGCAGTGAGACCAATTTGGACCAAGAAAACAACGATTTCCCCATTAATTTGAGCGAGGATGAAAGATTTGTGGATGAGGAAAGTGAGAGTGGAGGATTAGAGAGAGAAAAAAAAAATTATACAATGTGAGAGATTCAGATGTTGTTGGATTTATGATGTGTATTTGTTATGTGTATATGTATTTATGGCGGGCTCGCTTGGGAATTTTAAGATGGGCGTGGCTACCCAACCTTGTTCGCTTGGCATCTCTGTTCCATAGTAGAGCTTCACCGTCATCTTTCGGGAATGTAAACAATGAAATTGTGTTTGTGTTGCTAAAGGCGGCCGCAATTCATTACTTGCCACCTACAGCTTTCTTCTTTGACGTCTCCATTATTCATTGAACAAATTGCAAAAGATTCATCAACACAGTCGTCCATAATACTCTGGAATTATGCGATGCAAAGAGGCGACTTATAGGTGTGAACGGTGCTGGAACAAAATGTCCTCTACAATGTGTGATGTCACGCATACTGCAACGTTTTAGCATGATACTTTCGTGCAAAATTTAAAATTGCAATTTATTAAACTAAAAAGGCCGTATTGGCATGTGTTGCAATGTTAATATTTCATCATTGATATATAAACTATCAGACTGCGTGGTCGCTAGTAGTGGCTTTCAGTAGGACTTTAAAGTCAGGTCCCACTAGAATGGACTGCATTTCCGCCAAGAGAGTAGCGACCTGCTCATATTGCATCATGGGTTTGTTGACGTGCACACATGGTGATTTACATGAATGTTTGATGTGACAGACAGAGGCTGTACATTACAAGATGAGGCGGGATTAGATGACAGTGAGGTAATCTTCAGGCCCGCCATCTGCCGACGCCACCAGTATTGAACAGGAAGCCTCAGAAGTTGGCGGACGGACCTTCTTGTCCGGCACGATCATTTTGCAGATGTGGGAAATGAGGTGCGTGCCTCCAAGACCACAACATATATTTTATTTTCTCCACGTGTTCACGCATTAGTGTATTTGTCTACTGTACTCGCAACAAAGCTTATGGTGTTTACGTTCATCCTCAGATTATAAAGTCCATTTTATACTTCAGCATGGGAATGGACGATGAAAGGTTTATTCTTCTTTGTAAATCCTCGGTGCGTGCAAAGTGTTTGAATAGAACGAAGCAGCAAATGTTTTTTTGTTTTGTATGGTTTTTTTTTTGGAGTGTAAAAAAATAGCCGAAATACTACATTATGTAATGTGGTTCATGTTGTCATTAAAGCCAAGTGGAGGCATGGAAAGGGGAAAATTAATTACTGTGTACAAACCCTGTTTCCATATGAGTTGGGAAATTATGTTAGATGTAAATATAAACAGAATACAATGATTTGCAAATCCTTTTCAAGCCATATTCAGTTGAATATGCTACAAAGACAACATATTTCATGTTCAAACTCATAAACTTTATTTTCTTTTTGCAAATAATCATTAACTTTAGAATTTGATGCCAGCAACACGCGACAAAGAAGTTTTGAAAGGTGGCAATAAATACTGATAAAGTTGAGGAATGCTCATCAAACGCTTATTTGGAATATTCCACAGGTGTGCAGGCTAATTGGGAACAGGTGGGTGCCATGATTGGCTATAAAAACAGCTTCCCAAAAAATGCTCAGTCTTTCACAAGAAAGGATGGGGCGAGGTACACCCCTTTGTCCACAACTGTGTGAGCAAATAGTCAAACAGTTTAAGAACAACCTTTCTCAAAGTGACATTGCAAGAAATTTCGGGATTTCAACATCTACGCTCCATAATATCATCAAAAGGTTCAGAGAATCTGGAGAAATCACTCCACGTAAGCGGCATGGCCGGAAACCAACATTGAATGACCGTGACCTTCCATCCCTCAGACGGCACTTTACCAAAAACTAACATCAATCTCTAAAGGATATCACCACATGGGCTCAGGAACACTTCAGAAAACCGCTGTCATTAAATACAGTCGGTCGCTACATCTGTAAGTGCAAGTTAAAGCTCTACTATGCAAAGCGAAATCCATTTATCAACAACATCCAGAAACGATGCCGGCTTCTCTGGGCCCGAGATCATCTAAGATGGACTGATGCAAAGTGGAAAAGTGTTCTGTGGTCTGACGAGTCCACATTTCAAATTGTTTTTAGAAATATTCGACATCGTGTCATCCGGACCAAAGGGGAAGCGAACCATCCAGACTTATTTTCTTTTTTTCTTTTTTTTCTTTCCCTTTGTCATGAACAATTGGAGGGTGTACTATTTGTAAGTGTATCTTGTGTTTTTTATCTTGTTTTGATAAAAAAATACATTTTTTAATTAAAAAATAATTTAGATTAATAAAAAAATTATTCTGCGGCCCGGTACCAATCGAGCTGCGGCCCAGTACCGGGCTGCGGCCCGGTGGTTGGGGACCGCTGCTTCAAGAGACAACCATTGACTTTTTCTTGGTTTAACATTGAACAAAATGTCCCATTGTGCAGAAATATGGCATTTAGGTGACAGAAGGGCCACTGAATATTATATCCCTGAATTATTGTTGCAAAGTTGTTCCAGAATGTACTACACATGCTCCCAGCGCAGCAATATAATCCCATCAGATCATTCGCTGCTTTCATCTGCATCATCCCATGTTTTATCATTCTACTAATTGTAGCAAATAGTCACTTTTTTTTCAGATGTTTGCGGAGTTGACAGCAGATGGTGCAGTGCAACATAACCACTGGCACTAAGTACACTGCAAACACTGAAATCTAAGTAAGATGAAATATCTCAAATAAGGCTGATATTTGCTTATTTTCTGTCTGATAAGATCATTCTTCTCACTAAGCAGATTTTTTGTTAGTGTGTTGCTGCTTTGAAGGGTTTTCTGCCTAAATAATCTCAGTCAGATTGCAGCTTGTTGTTGAGATTTGATGACCTACATTGAATAAAACATGCTTGAAACTATTTTTTGTCCAATTGTCCAAAACTCACCCAGCAATGGTGCACAGGAAGGTGGGGAAGAAGATGGGAAAAGGCGGCCAAAATGGTCTAAAGTCCCAATTTTGTCCAATATACGTCCCCAGGTTCCAGTCCCAGGAGTCCAGGGATGCAAAAAATGTCCAAAACTCACCAAGGAAAGTCCCACGGGAAGTTGGGGAGAAAAGTAAAAAAAAGTCGGGAATAGTCCGCGAATATGTACAAAATAACTATCCAGGTTCAAGTCCCACAAGTCCTGCCGCTGGCCGCCCAAAATGTCCATAAGACACCTAGTTGAGTCCCACGGGGAGGGGGTATATACAAGTTGGAAAAGTTGGCAAAAGCCCCAAAAATGTTCAAAATACCTACCCAGGTTCGAATCCCACCCGGGTGGGATTTTTAAACATTTTACCGACTTTTCTCTTTTTTCTTCCCGCCTTCCCGTGGGACTTTGCTGGGCACATTTTGGACATTCTGGTCATCCCGGCTGGCGGCAGGACTTGTGGGACTCGAACCTGGGTAGGTATTTAGAAAATTTTTGGGACACTTGCCGACTTTTCCAACTTTAACTCCTGGGACTTGGCTGGGTGTGTTATGGTCAAAAGTCCAGATTTTGTCCAAAATACGTCCCCAGGTTCAAGTCCCAGGAGTCCAGCCACCGGCCGCACAAGTCCAGGGTTGTAAAAAATGTCCAAAACTCACCGAGCAAAGTCCCAGGGGAAGAAAAGAAAAAAAAAGTCGGGAATAGTCTCCAAAAATGTACAAAATAACTATCCAGGTTCAAGTCCCACAAGTCACGCTGTCGGCCCAAAATGTCCATAACACACCCAGCCGAGTCCCACGGGGAGGGGGTATAAAATTCGGAAAAGTCAGCAAAAGCCCCAAAAATGTTCAAAATACCTACCCAGGTTCGAGTCCCACCTGGGTGTGAATTTTTGAACATTTTACCGACTTTTCTCTTTTTTCTTCCCGCCTTCCCGTGGGACTTTGCTGGGCACGTTTTGAACATTCTGGTCATCCCGGCTGGCGACGGGACTTGTGGGACTCAAACCTGAGTAGGTATTTTGAACATTTTTGGGACTTTTGCCGACTTTTCCAACTTTACTCCCCCCTCCCCGTGGGACTTGGCTGGGTGTGTTATGGTCAAAAGTCCCAATTCTGTCCAATAAACCTCCCCAGGTTTAAGGTCCCACGAGTCCTGCCGCCGGCAGCACAAGTCCAGGGATGCAAAAAATGTCCAAAACATACCCAGCAAAGTCCCAAAGTGGGGGAGAAAAGTGAGAAAAGTCGGCAAAAGTCCCCAAAAATGTTTTTTAAACATTTTACCGACTTTTCTCTCTTTCTCCCCCACTTTGGGACTTTGATGGGCACGTTTGGGACATATTGGTCATCCCGGCTGGCGGTGGGACTTGTGGGACTCGAACCTGAGTAGGTATTTTGAACATTTTTGGGACTTTTGCCGACTTTTCCAACTTTACTTCCCCCTCCCCGTGGGACTTGGCTGGGTGTGTTATGGTCAAAAGTCCCAATTCTGTCCAATAAGTTTCCCCAGGTTTGAGGTCCCACGAGTCCTGCCGCCGGCTGCACAAGTCCAGGATGCCAAAAATGTCCAAAACATACCCAGCAAAGTCCCAAAGTGGGGAGAAAAGTGAGAAAAGTCGGCAAAAGTCCCCAAAAATGTTTTTTAAACATTTTACCGACTTTTCTCTCTTTTCTCCCCCACTTTGGGACTTTGATGGGCACGTTTGGGACATATCGGGCATCCCGGCTGGCGGTGGGACTTGTGGGACTCGAACCTGAGGAGGTATTTTGAACATTTTTGGGACTTTTGCCGACTTTTCCAAATTTACTCCCCCTCCCCGTGGGACTTGGCTGGGTGTGTTATGGTCAAAAGTCCCAATTTTGTCCAAGATACCTCCCCGGGTTCCAGTCCCACATGTACAGCCGCCGCCGCACAAGTCAGAGATGCAAAAAATGTCCAAAACTCACAGAGCAAAGTCCCAAAGTGGGGGAGAAAAGTGAGAAAAGTCGACAAAAGTCCCCAAAAATGTTGAAAATACCTACCCAGGTTCGAGTCCCACAAGTCCAGCCGCCGGGCGCCCAAAATGTCCATAACACACCCAGCCGAGTCCCACGGCGAGGGGGGATAAAAGTTGGAAAAGTCGGCAAAAGCCCCAAAAAGGTTCAAAATACCTACCCAGGTTCGAGTCCCACCTGGGTGTGATTTTTGAACATTTGACCGACTTTTCTCTTTTTTCTTCCCGCCTTCCCGTGGGACTTTGCTGGGCACATTCTGGACATTCTGGTCACCCCGGCCGGCGGTGGGACTTGTGGGACTCGAACCTGGGTAGGTATTTTCAAAATTTTTGGGACACTTGCCGACTTTTCCAACTTTAATCCCCCGTCCCTGTGGGACTCGGCTGGGTGTGTTATGGTCAAAAGTCCCGATTTTGTCCAATATACCTCCCCGGATTCCAGTCCCAGGAGTCCAGCCGCCGGCCGCACAAGTCCGAGGTTTGCAAAAAATGTCCAAAACTCACCGAGCAAAGTCCCATGGGAAGTTGGGAGAAAAGTAAAAAAAAGTCGGGAATAGTCCCCAAAAATGTACAAAATAACAATCCAGGTTCGAGTCCCACAAGTCCCGCCACCAGCCGCCCAAAATGTCCATAACACACCCAGCCGAGTCCCACAGGGAGGGGGTATAAATGATGGAAAAGTCGGCAAAAGCCCCAAAAATGTTCAAAATACCTGCCCAGGTTCGAGTCCCACCTGGGTGTGATTTTTGAACATTTGACCGACTTTTCTCTTTTTTCTTCCCGCCTTCCCGTGGGACTTTGCTGGGCACATTCTGGACATTCTGGTCACCCCGGCCGGCGGCGGGACTTGTGGGACTCGAACCTGTGTAGGTATTTTGAACATTTTTGGGACACTTGCCGACTTTTCCAACTTTAATTCCCCATCCCCGTGGGACTCGGCTGGGTGTGTTATGGTCAAAAGTCCCGATTTTGTCCAATATACCTCCCCGGGTTCCAGTCCCAGGAGTCCAGCCGCCGGCCGCACAAGTCCGAGGTTTGCAAAAAATGTCCAAAACTCACCGAGCAAAGTCCCACGGGAAGTTGGGAGAAAAGTAAAAAAAAGTCGGGAATAGTCCCCAAAAATGTACAAAATAACAATCCAGGTTCGAGTCCCACAAGTCCCGCCACCAGCCGCCCAAAATGTCCATAACACACCCAGCCGAGTTCCACAGGGAGGGTGTATAAATGATGGAAAAGTCAGCAAAAGCCCCAAAAATGTTTAAAATACCTACCCAGGTTCGAGTCCCACCCGGGTGTGATTTTTAAACATTTTACCGACTTTTCTCTCTTTTCTCCCCGCCTTCCTGTGGGACTTTGATGGGCATATTTGGGACATATCGGGCATCCTGGCCGGCGGCAAGACTTGTGGGACTCGAACCTGAGTAGGTATTTTCAACATTTTTGGGACTTTTGCCGACTTTTCCAACTTTACTCCCCCCTCCCCGTGGGACTTGGCTGGGTGTGTTATGGTCAAAAGTCCCAATTCTGTCCAATAAAACTCCCCAGGTTTAAGGTCCCACGAGTCCTGCCGCCGGCGGCACAAGTCCAGGGATGTAAAAAATGTCCAAAACATACCCAACAAAGTCCCAAAGTGGGGGAGAAAAGTGAGAAAAGTCAGCAAAAGTCCCCAAAAATGTTCAAAATACCTACCCAGGTTTGAGTCCCACAAGTCCAGCCGCCCACCGCCCAAAATGTCCATAACACACCCAGCAGAGTCCCACGGGGGAGGGGGATTTAAGTGTTAAAAGTCAGCAAAAGCCCCAAAAATGTTCAAAATACCTACCCAGGTTCGGGTCCCACCTGGGTGTGATTTTTAAACATTTTCCCGACTTTTCTCTCTTTTCTCCCCGCCTTCCCGTGGGGACTTTGATGGGCACGTTTGGGACATATCGGGCATCCTGGCCGGTGGCAGGACTTGTGGGACTCAAACCTGAGTAGGTATTTTGAACATTTTTGGGACTTTTGCCGACTTTTCCAACTTTACTCCCCCCTCCCTGTGGGACTCGGTTGTGTGTGTTATGGTCAAAAGTCCCGATTTTGTCCAATATACCTCCCCGGGTTCCAGTCCCACGAGTCCAGCCGCCGGCCGCAGAAGTTCAGGGTTGCAAAAAATGTCCAAAACTCACCGAGCAAAGTCCCACGGGAAGTTGGTGGGAAAAGAAAAAAATTCGGGAATAGTCCCTAAAAATGTACCTAGGTTCGAGTTCCACCCGGGTGTGATTTTTTAACATTTTACCGACTTTTTTCTTTTTTCCCAGCAAAGTCCCATGGGAAGGCGGACTTTGCTGGGCACATTTTGGACATAGGTGCAAGTCCCACCTGGGTGTAATTTTTGAACATTTTACTGACTTTTCTCCTTTTTCTTCCCGCCTTCCCGTGGGACTTTGCTGGGCACATTTTGGACAATCTGGTCATCCCGGCCGGCGGCGGGACTTGTGGGACTCAAACCTGAGTAGGTATTTTCAACATTTTTGGGACTTTTGCCGACTTTTCCAACTTTAATCCCCCATCCCTGTGTCACTCGGCTGGGTGTGTTATGGTCAAAAGTCCCAATTTTGTCCAATATACCTCCCTGGGCTCCAGTCCTACGAGTCCCGCCGCTAGCCGCACAAGTCCAGGGATGCAAAAAATATCCAAAACTCACCCAGCAAAGTCACACGGGAAGTGGGGGAAAAAAGTGAGAAAAGTCGGCAAAAGTGCCCAAAAATGTTCGAAATACCTGCCCAGGTTGGAGTTGAAAAAACCAAACTTCCGTGTTATGGCAAGAAGCAGAACTATGAACATTCTTGAGTATCAGAGGTAAAGTCGCCAGGCTAACTTCCTGGCAACTTCTGCTTTAAATAATATTGACATGTTTAGTGAAAACAGGTGCGTGACTCCAAGTGAGAAACAGGTGAAACTAATGGTTGCTATGGTGACAAAACAAGAGAGTGAGACAGCAGGTACTGAGTGTCCAAAAACCAAACAGAACATGACTTGAACCATGGGTGTCAAACTCGTCTAATTTCATTCGGCCCTGGAGGTAATATCAAACTAAGATTAGAGCTGGCCCGCCGGTATTAAACAGGGGCGGTGCCGCTGTAACAACACATTTGCCAACCCTCACGATTTACCCGAGAGACTCCCGAATTTCAGTGCCCCTCCCGAAAATCTCCCGGGGCAACAATTCTTCCGAATTTCTCCCAATTTCCACTCGGACAACAATATTGGGGGCGTGTCTCGAAGGCACTGCCTTTAGCGTCCTCTACAACCTGTCGTCACGTCCACTTTTCCACCATACAAACAACGTCACATACTATCTGCGGCTTTAACACACACGAATGAATGCAAGGCATACTTGGTCAACAGCCATACAGGTCACACTGAGGGTGGCCGTATAAACGACTTTAACACTGTTACAAAATGTGCCACACTGTGAAGCCACACCAAACAAGAATGACACATTTCGGGAGAACATCTGCACCGTAACACACGTAATACCCAGAACCCCTTGCAGCACTAACTCTTCCTGGACGCCACAATATACACCCCCGCTACCACCAAACCCGGCCCCCCCAATTTTTATTTAAATTTTATTTGAGATTCCATTAATATTTAGGGTCCGCCCTGCCCATGGCAAAGGACCCTATTGAAACTGTAAGGTTTTATTCTTTATTATTATTCTTTATTATTCCGCACCTATGCGCTGTAATTTGACCCCCTTAACATGCTTCACAACTCACCAAATTTGACACACATGTCGGTGTGGCAAACCTTCGCAACTTATTAAGCAACCAAACCCCAAAAATCAAAATTGCGCGCTAGCGCCACCCAGGAAGAAACAAAAAACAGACTGCTTGAAACTTCCGTTAGGAATGTCGTAGAGACATGAAACAAAAACCTCTATGTAGGTCTGACTTAGACCTACATTTCCAATTGAAAACTTCTGTACCTAAAATCAACAGAAATTTTGCAAAAACTCATTCAAAGCAAAATTTTCGCAAAAAATGCTATTTTTGCCTCTTTGAGCTGTAATTTGACTCCCTTAAAATGCTTCAAAACTCACCAAACTTGGCACACACATCTGGACTGGCAACAATTGTGATCTAATGAAAAAAATGAACCCCAAAATCCAAAAATGCGCTCTAGCGCAATTTTTTAATAAAAAACAGAAAAAACTGCTCCTAGGAAGAAAACACAAACAAAATTGCTTGTAACT
Organism: Nerophis ophidion; assembly: GCF_033978795.1. Classification (NCBI taxonomy): domain Eukaryota; kingdom Metazoa; phylum Chordata; class Actinopteri; order Syngnathiformes; family Syngnathidae; genus Nerophis; species Nerophis ophidion. Next base: position 2,492,431 of record NC_084619.1, read on the forward strand.
TCCAGTAGGAATGCCGGAAAGACATGAAACAAAAACTTCTATGTAGGTCTCACTTAGACCTACATTTTAATAAATGACAGCCTGCAGAAAAAATCAACAGAAAGTTGGCAATTACCCCTTCAAAATAAAAGTTTTGTGACAACCCGTCACCTTTTTTCAAACGAGAAGTCCTCCGAGTGCGTTTGTCGTTTCGGCTTCAAACTCGCACAGGAGACAGTTTGGACCCTTCTGATTAAAAGTATGGATCAAAGTTTTGATTACTGCTCCGGTTTTGATTTTACGTGCCTTCAAAGAACCCCTGCGCAAATTTTCCTAAAAAATGTAATTTTTGCCTCTTTGAACTGTAATTTGACCCCCTTAAAATGATTCAAAGTGCAAGTTAAAGCTCTACTATGCCAAGCGAAAGCCATTTATCAACAACATCCAGAAACGCCGATCTGTAATTTCACCCCCTTAACATGCTTCAAAACTCACCAAATTTTACACACACATCAGGACTGGCAAAAATTGCCATCTAATAAAAAACCAAACCCCTAAAGTCATAATTGCGCTTTAGCGCCCCCTAAGAAAAAACCCTGACAAAACTGCTTGTAACTTTTGTTAGGAATGTCGTAGAGACATGCAACAAAAACTTCTATCTAGGTCTGACTTAGACCACGGCTTGGCAGCGGCCAAAGGCGGACCCGACCAACGCTGCTTGCAGCTTTAATTATTAATTATTGTTGATAGGTTGATTGGCAACACTAAATTGGCCCTAGTGTGTGAGTGTGAATGTTGTCTGTCTATCTGTGTTGGCCGTGATGAGGTGGCGACTTGTCCAGGGTGTTCCCTGCCGTCCGCCCAAATGCAGCTGAGGTCGGCTCCAGCGACCCCAGAAGGGACAAGTGCTAGAAAATGGATGGATGGATCATTTTAAACTTGACTTTGCATGTCACTATAAAGTTATATAAGCCTTGCTTGTTCAATATTCAATGCAAAACTTGTTTGGGTCCCAATTAAAAGGTTCATTTGTTCAACTTTGGCCTGCGGCTTTGTTCAATTTTAAATTTTGTCCCACTCTGTATTTGAGTTTGACACACCTGACTTAAACCAAAACATGATCACAGACATGACAACAGCTACATTTTTTTTTATGGACATGTTCCATAAATATTGATGTTAAAGATTTCTTTTTTTGTGAAGAAATGTTTAGAAGTAAGTTGATGAATCCAGATGGATCTCTATTACAATCCCCAAAGAGGGCTCTTTAAGTTGATGATTACTTCTATGTGGAGAAATCTGCATTTATAATTGAATCACTTATTTGTTTTTCAACAAGTTTTTAGTTATTTTTATCTATTTTTTTTTCCAAATAGTTCAAGGAAGACCACTACAAATAAATTAATATTTTGAACTGTTGTACAATTCAATAAATCAGAAACTGATGACATAGTGCTGTATTTTACTTCTTTATCTCTTTTTTTTCAACCAAAACGGATTTGCTCTGATTAGGGCAGGGGTGTTCTAACTTTTTCCACTGAGGGCCGCACTTTGAAAAATCAAAGCAAGTGGGGGCCTTTTTAATATTTATTTTAAAAAACAATGCAATATATGGATAAAAAAATATACATTTAGGCCACAACTCAATTATGATCCCGGGGACCCCAAAGGGTTTTGGTCCAAAAATATATTTAAATGTGTCATTATTCAGTATTACTATTTTTATTATTATTATTCAAGTTTTAAATCTCTAGATCAACATTAGGAAAAAAAAAAATGGAAAAAACACAAAATACGCAATATTTTCACCCAATAACTATTTTACGTGGAATATTTGAGATTATATAATAATTGGAGCCTTAATTTTGGATTTTGATTCATTATTATTTTTTGAGCAATGACACTTAAAAACAAATCACACTAAAATAATTGGGAATCCAAAATTGTCCTACTCATTAAAGTGTTAAAAAATGAATTATATATATATTTTTTTACCGTTTACTTTTAACACAATAATCTCGAGATCAACTTCAGATTTATCCGTCATTTATTAGTTTAATTGTTGTTTATGTTTTTTGCATGTTTTAGGCCAGGGGTCGGGAACCTTTTTGGTTGAGAGAGCCATGAAAGCCAAATATTTCTAAATGTATTTCCGTGAGAGTCGTATAATATTTTTTAAACACTGAATACAACTAAATGCGTGCATTTTTAAGTAAGACCTGTCATTTCTTTGTGATCATGTTCTGTTTAGTTATGTTCTGTTTGGTTTTTGTCTCCATTAGTTCCTGTTTTTGCGCACCCTGGATTGCTTTTGTTTCCATGACTACCAATCAGTTCACCTGTTTTCACGACGCACACACCTGATTCACTTGAACTCATGTACCGGTTGTCAATCACCACGTCACCATTTAAGCCTGCAGTTGCCAGGCAGTCAACCTGGCGACATCACCTTCTACTCACCCTCTATCACCTCCTACACACCTATGTTATCCATGCCAATGATCCATGCTCTTTCTCGGTCCAAGTAAGTTTTTCATGCCATAGTTTGTAAGTTTTATTTTATGTTCATAGTTCTTCCATTGTGCGAGTTTTTGTTTTCATAGCCAAGTTTTTAACCTCGACCAAGAGCGCCTTTTGTTTATACGCCTTTGTTTTTGTAATATTTTTGAGTTAAGATTAAAGACGCCATGTCCGTTCCGATCGCTTTGCACCACGGGAAAACAAACCACACCATAGTCCAGGTCTTGACAAGACCAACAGTTTTAGAGTATAATCTCTTGTTCTTTTTATTAACATTGTTATTTTAAATTTAACCAATAATAAATGTTATATTTCTTACCATTAATGCGACTTCTTGAACAGGTGCAATAGAAAACGGATGGTTGGATTAAAATGCATGAGAATGTTTTATAATTTGAACGTTATTTTTAACACTGTGATTACCATCGTAATTATTCATTTTTTATCGTGTTAAGCAATGTCAGCTAAGATTTATCCGAGAGCCACATGCAGTCATCAAAAGAGCCACATCTGGCTCTAGAGCCATAGGTTCCCTACCCCTGTGTTTGGCCCTTTTTTAAAACACAAAATATGCAACATTTTCCCCCAAAAAATATTTTAAAGTGGAACATGTAATGTGACGTAATCTTGAATAGGTCAATAATTCAAAATGACATTGATTTTGATTCATTATTATTTTTTAACCCTTGTATTATGTTGGGAAAAATTACATTGATTATGTTGCGGGTCGTTTTGACCCTAACTGTATAAATGCACTCAAAACAATCAAGAAAACAGGTTAAACCAATAACAATTTTATTTTAGGTTATATAAACATTTAGAAAAGTGACATACAATACATGTTTTATTCCAATTGTATTATGTTAAGGGTCAATTTGACCCATTTCAGTTTTTGTGTTGATCAAAGTACTGGTTAGCCTTTCTTTTTCTTGCTGAAATCTGGTGACTTTTCCTCATCTAGGCTCATGAACTGGTGTGTAAAATCTGGACACTTTGTTGTGTAGTGGAATGTTTGTGCAGAGTTTGTATAAAAAGATGATGTTGCGAGTCATTTTGACCCAGGCGCTTTAATGTGGGTAAATAGCTGTTCAGATCCAAAAATAAACATGTCTCCTTGATGTACTTTTTACTTTGATTTACAATTGTTTGTATTTTGATTGTCTCTGAGACCCAGAGCCAGGTGTGTGAAGAGAGGGAACTTTCTCACACTTGTCCTTGTCTCCTCAGATGTCGTCCTTCTGGAGCTCATTTTTGCTGAGTTGTCAAAGAGATGACATGAGAACAGTGACAAGGACAAGTGTGAGAAAGTTCCCTCTCTTCACACACCTGGCTCTGGGTCTCAGAGGCAATCAAAATACAAACAATTGCACATCAAAGTAAAAAGTACATCAAAGAGACTTGTTTATTTTGGCTATTTACCCACATTAAAGCGTATGGGTCAAAATGACCCGCAACATCATCTTTGTATCCAAACTCTGCAAGACATTCCACTACTCAACAAAGTGTCCAGATTTTACACACCAGTTCATGACCCTAGATGAGGAAAAGTCACCAAATTGCAGCAAGAAAAATAAAGGATAACCAGTACTTTGATCAACACAAAAACTGAAATGAGTCAAATTGACCCTCAACATAATAGAATGGTTAAATAAAGAAACAGCCTGCATGGCAGCTTTGTCTTATAAGAGTAAAGATTGCAACAATTTCTTGTTACATTTCACCTGTTTGCTCTTTTATACCACTTTTTATGTTTTTAATTATTTTTTTAAATTGTATTCTTAAAATGTGCCGTGGGACCGTTAAAAAATAACCCGCGGGCCGCACTTTGGACACCCCTGGATTAGGGGGTACTTGAATTAAAAAAACATGTTCACAGGAGGTACATCACTGAACAAAAGGTTGAGAACCACGGCCATAGGGAAAGCCCTGAAGCAAAAAAAAAATACAGATTCTTGCTTGTCCGTCATCTGCAAATTTGATGTTTACGCTCTTTTGTTGAATGAGCAACACATTTCCCGGCCTCTCCTTTATCTGTTGTTCCAGAAGCCCGGCACAAGGAGGGACCCTTAAGAAGTGTCATTGGATTAGCCAGCTGGCATCTGCCTTCAGTCGGATAGCAACACCTTGAGAGGTGCGTCGTCTCATGCATGTCGACGTCTTCATTTGTGGTGACACTCCGTTTCTTCATTTTTTTAAAGGATGAAGCATGTGAAGATAGCACATCTGCCGCTGGTCTTCGCCTTTCTGCACGCCTGCTTTGGTAAGTTTGGATTAATAAAATCTAGGGAGGAAGTTGTATAAAAAGCATTTAAGATACTGTAGTAAATGCTTGATAACATTTATATTTGATGTTATTCTGTTTGAAATACAGCAATCGACAAATGGAATATGAGATAATGATTGTTGGATTTGTGGGTTCAGGTTCAACACATTTTGGAAATCTATAAAGAAATGTATTTAAAACAAAAAGAGCATTATCGTTTCATGTCTATATAAAGAAAATGTTTCTAAAGAGGCTGACGTAACTCACCTGTAATCCCAAAGCGGCCGAGAAAAAGGGCGTTCAAAACGTCGGCGCCGCTTGTTTTTAAAGCCGTCTGCCACGAGTGACTGTTTGAAGTGAGCTTTTTTTGTGTCCCGCAGCTCAAGCAGACTTTGCCCCGTACTTCTTTGACAATGGACCGTACAGCCAGAACGGGAACATGGCCCTGTTCAGTCTCTCAGAGGACACACCTGTTGGTGAGCAGGACTCACACAGCAAAATGTATCTTTATTATTGTGCTTTACCAAAACCCATAACCAGTGAAGTTATGTAACTGGTATATAAAAACAGAGGACAATTATTTGCAAATCATTTTCAATTTATATTCAATTGAATAGACTGCAAAGACAAGATACTGTTATGGTTTTACAGGGGAAGATGACGGCAACAGACACTAGAGGGTGGGTAACTTTATAAATTCATATATATATATAAACTACATATATAATTAAAGCTGCAAGCAGCGATAGACAGGACCGCTTTGGCTGCTGCCCCCGCGACCCAAGCCCGGATAAGCGTTAGCTAGCCGGCAGCCATCATAACAAATATTTCACACGAGGGCGCAGCACAACTAATGTTAATATTATTCAAATATTGTGTCACTGGCGCATTTATGCCATTTATAAGATTACATACTGGGAGTGGTAGGAAAAAAACAAAACAAAACAACGTCTAGCTCTCTGTGTGAGCGCACGGTGGCCATCTTAAAAATGTTTTTCAGCGCAGCGGTTCTTTGAAGGCTAATAAAATCAAAACCGGACATTCATTGTTTTTACCGTAGCATAAAAAGTACAGATGGCCTTAAAACGCCACAACAGTCAGGCACCATGTGTAAGTACCCAAAATAAAGAATGTTGGACGGTTGTTTTTACGATCTGCAGGCAAACGGCAACTTTAAAACATAGCGGCTTAGCTACGGCACCTGGCAGCCATCTTGCTATAGACGATCACAGCCCCTCCCCCATGAATGTTGGTGCGTGCGCAACAGCAGCAGACGGTAGGGAAAATTAAAAAAAAAAAAAAATCTCCCTCGCTGTGTCTGCGGACGGCGGCCATCTTTGAAATGGTTTTCAGCGCAGCAGTTCGTTGAAGGCTGATAAAATCAAAACCGTAGCAGTGATTAAAACTATTTCATCAACTTTTAATCAGAAGGGTTCAATCTCTCTTATCTTGCTTATTTGAGCCGAAACGACAAACGGCCTCGGAGGAGATAATGTTAGAAAAAAAGTGACATTTTTTAGCCAACTTTTGTATTGAAGGGGGAATTGCAAACTTCCTGTTGATTTTAGCTGGGAGGTAAGAGTGTATGAAATATAGGTCTAACTGAGACCTGCGTAGTGGTTTTTGATTCATGTTTCTACGACGTTCCTACTGGAAGTTAGAGACAGTTTTGTCTGTGTTTTCTTCCTAGGGGGCACTAGAGCGCAATTTTGAGTTTTGTTTTTTTGATTAGATCACAATTTTTGCCAGTCCTGATGTGTGTGTCAAATTTGGTGAGTTTTGAAGCATGTTAAGGGGGTCAAATTACAGCTAAAAGAGGTGGCGGTATAATAAAGAATAACAATAAAACCTTAGAAATTCAATAGGGTCTTCTATCCCAAAGGGACATTCGGTCCCTAATAATCAAACAGTAGAATATAAAATAAGGAAATGGAGTGTGAACGAGATCCAAAAGTGTATGTGGTGTGAGGCTATGTGTGTGATTAGCTGAGGTGAGTGTTACCAAAAGTTGTGGAGAGCGAAGTAACACGGAAGTCCGTAGGGCAGGATCGAAGAGACAAGATCCGTGTCTGAGCGGGGAAAGTCAAGGATTGAGGGAGTCAGAGTCCAGAGGGAGATCCAGGGAAAAAGTGAGACGCACAGCTCACTTTAAAGACGACGGAGGATAGTGCAGGGACGACATAAGAAAACACGAACTGAAAACTTGGATGGGCAAGCACAGCGAGAGCAGGATTACATGAAGCAGGACGTGTCTTGCTGTACTCGAACAGAAGACTATACTCCGGCGCCGGCATTCCAGGTTGTCCAGGCTTATGAAGGCAGCTCCTTCATCACCGGCAAGTGTGATGATTGTCGGTGAATGATTGCAGCTGCCGGCTGCTGCAGGGCGGAGACGCGCCCGGCTCGTCCCTGGATGTGCGCGCCCGTGGGCGTGTCCCGGGGTGCGCACAGACGGATGAGCGGCGTTGGCAGGACTCTGAGCATTAACAGATACTTTACGTTCGAACTGGAAAAATAAGTTAGTTTTTGCAAATATTAGCTCATTTGGAATTTGATGCGTGTAACATGTTTCAAAAAAGCTGGGGCACAAGTGGCAAAAAAGACTGAGAAGGTTGAGGAATGCTCATCAAACGCTTATTTGGAACATCCCACAGGTGACCAGGCTAATTGGGAACAGGTGGGTGCCATGATTGGGTGTGAAATCGGCTTTCATGAAATGCTCAGTCATTCACAAACAAGGATGGGGGCGAAGGTCAACATTTTGGGAACACATGCTCGAGCAATTTGTTGAACAGTTTAAGAACAGCCATTCTCAACGAGTTATTACATGGAATGTAGGGATTTCACCAAAATTATTTAGTTTTTTCAGATTTGATGTCAAATATTGGTGGTGACAAACCCCAAGATGCAGAGATGGCAGGCTTGGTGCAGGAAAACATGATTTAATGTCCAAAAACTGCAGGAAAAAAACACAAACCTGGAACTAGGAGACAAGAAACAGGATACCAGGAAAACAGGTAAACAGGAAACAGAAGACAGCAAGGTGCAAACAGCTGTCAGCATACCGCAAACAGTCCGCAGCATACAGCTAGTAGCATACAGCTACAGCGACAATACTCCAGCCCTGACTGGAGGGCGAGGCAGGTATAAATAGCAGCCTGATTGGCAATCGCCACCAGGTGTGCCAGACTGCCAATCAGGGACAGGTGAGGGAAACCAGGCAGACGTGCAGGGAAAAGAACCAAAATAAGAGCACTGACAGGAAATAAAAACAAACAGAGGAAAAACCAAAACATAACTAAATTGTCGGTGACATACCTGACAGTTTAGCTCATTCGGAATTTGATGCCTGCAACACGTTTCAGAAAAGCTGGCACACGTGGCAAAAAAGACAGAGAAAGTTGAGGAATGCTCATCAAACACTTCATAGTTCATAGTTCTTCCATTGTGCGAGTTTTTGTTTTCATAGCCAAGTTTTTAACCTCGACCAAGAGCGCCTTTTGTTTATACGCCTTTGTTTTTGTAATATTTTTGAGTTAAGATTAAAGACGCCATGTCCGTTCCGATCGCTTTGCACCACGGGAAAACAAACCACACCATAGTCCAGGTCTTGACAAGACCAACAGTTTTAGAGTATAATCTCTTGTTCTTTTTATTAACATTGTTATTTTAAATTTAACCAATAATAAATGTTATATTTCTTACCATTAATGCGACTTCTTGAACAGGTGCAATAGAAAACGGATGGTTGGATTAAAATGCATGAGAATGTTTTATAATTTGAACGTTATTTTTAACACTGTGATTACCATCGTAATTATTCATTTTTTATCGTGTTAAGCAATGTCAGCTAAGATTTATCCGAGAGCCACATGCAGTCATCAAAAGAGCCACATCTGGCTCTAGAGCCATAGGTTCCCTACCCCTGTGTTTGGCCCTTTTTTAAAACACAAAATATGCAACATTTTCCCCCAAAAAATATTTTAAAGTGGAACATGTAATGTGACGTAATCTTGAATAGGTCAATAATTCAAAATGACATTGATTTTGATTCATTATTATTTTTTAACCCTTGTATTATGTTGGGAAAAATTACATTGATTATGTTGCGGGTCGTTTTGACCCTAACTGTATAAATGCACTCAAAACAATCAAGAAAACAGGTTAAACCAATAACAATTTTATTTTAGGTTATATAAACATTTAGAAAAGTGACATACAATACATGTTTTATTCCAATTGTATTATGTTAAGGGTCAATTTGACCCATTTCAGTTTTTGTGTTGATCAAAGTACTGGTTAGCCTTTCTTTTTCTTGCTGAAATCTGGTGACTTTTCCTCATCTAGGCTCATGAACTGGTGTGTAAAATCTGGACACTTTGTTGTGTAGTGGAATGTTTGTGCAGAGTTTGTATAAAAAGATGATGTTGCGAGTCATTTTGACCCAGGCGCTTTAATGTGGGTAAATAGCTGTTCAGATCCAAAAATAAACATGTCTCCTTGATGTACTTTTTACTTTGATTTACAATTGTTTGTATTTTGATTGTCTCTGAGACCCAGAGCCAGGTGTGTGAAGAGAGGGAACTTTCTCACACTTGTCCTTGTCTCCTCAGATGTCGTCCTTCTGGAGCTCATTTTTGCTGAGTTGTCAAAGAGATGACATGAGAACAGTGACAAGGACAAGTGTGAGAAAGTTCCCTCTCTTCACACACCTGGCTCTGGGTCTCAGAGGCAATCAAAATACAAACAATTGCACATCAAAGTAAAAAGTACATCAAAGAGACTTGTTTATTTTGGCTATTTACCCACATTAAAGCGTATGGGTCAAAATGACCCGCAACATCATCTTTGTATCCAAACTCTGCAAGACATTCCACTACTCAACAAAGTGTCCAGATTTTACACACCAGTTCATGACCCTAGATGAGGAAAAGTCACCAAATTGCAGCAAGAAAAATAAAGGATAACCAGTACTTTGATCAACACAAAAACTGAAATGAGTCAAATTGACCCTCAACATAATAGAATGGTTAAATAAAGAAACAGCCTGCATGGCAGCTTTGTCTTATAAGAGTAAAGATTGCAACAATTTCTTGTTACATTTCACCTGTTTGCTCTTTTATACCACTTTTTATGTTTTTAATTATTTTTTTAAATTGTATTCTTAAAATGTGCCGTGGGACCGTTAAAAAATAACCCGCGGGCCGCACTTTGGACACCCCTGGATTAGGGGGTACTTGAATTAAAAAAACATGTTCACAGGAGGTACATCACTGAACAAAAGGTTGAGAACCACGGCCATAGGGAAAGCCCTGAAGCAAAAAAAAAATACAGATTCTTGCTTGTCCGTCATCTGCAAATTTGATGTTTACGCTCTTTTGTTGAATGAGCAACACATTTCCCGGCCTCTCCTTTATCTGTTGTTCCAGAAGCCCGGCACAAGGAGGGACCCTTAAGAAGTGTCATTGGATTAGCCAGCTGGCATCTGCCTTCAGTCGGATAGCAACACCTTGAGAGGTGCGTCGTCTCATGCATGTCGACGTCTTCATTTGTGGTGACACTCCGTTTCTTCATTTTTTTAAAGGATGAAGCATGTGAAGATAGCACATCTGCCGCTGGTCTTCGCCTTTCTGCACGCCTGCTTTGGTAAGTTTGGATTAATAAAATCTAGGGAGGAAGTTGTATAAAAAGCATTTAAGATACTGTAGTAAATGCTTGATAACATTTATATTTGATGTTATTCTGTTTGAAATACAGCAATCGACAAATGGAATATGAGATAATGATTGTTGGATTTGTGGGTTCAGGTTCAACACATTTTGGAAATCTATAAAGAAATGTATTTAAAACAAAAAGAGCATTATCGTTTCATGTCTATATAAAGAAAATGTTTCTAAAGAGGCTGACGTAACTCACCTGTAATCCCAAAGCGGCCGAGAAAAAGGGCGTTCAAAACGTCGGCGCCGCTTGTTTTTAAAGCCGTCTGCCACGAGTGACTGTTTGAAGTGAGCTTTTTTTGTGTCCCGCAGCTCAAGCAGACTTTGCCCCGTACTTCTTTGACAATGGACCGTACAGCCAGAACGGGAACATGGCCCTGTTCAGTCTCTCAGAGGACACACCTGTTGGTGAGCAGGACTCACACAGCAAAATGTATCTTTATTATTGTGCTTTACCAAAACCCATAACCAGTGAAGTTATGTAACTGGTATATAAAAACAGAGGACAATTATTTGCAAATCATTTTCAATTTATATTCAATTGAATAGACTGCAAAGACAAGATACTGTTATGGTTTTACAGGGGAAGATGACGGCAACAGACACTAGAGGGTGGGTAACTTTATAAATTCATATATATATATAAACTACATATATAATTAAAGCTGCAAGCAGCGATAGACAGGACCGCTTTGGCTGCTGCCCCCGCGACCCAAGCCCGGATAAGCGTTAGCTAGCCGGCAGCCATCATAACAAATATTTCACACGAGGGCGCAGCACAACTAATGTTAATATTATTCAAATATTGTGTCACTGGCGCATTTATGCCATTTATAAGATTACATACTGGGAGTGGTAGGAAAAAAACAAAACAAAACAACGTCTAGCTCTCTGTGTGAGCGCACGGTGGCCATCTTAAAAATGTTTTTCAGCGCAGCGGTTCTTTGAAGGCTAATAAAATCAAAACCGGACATTCATTGTTTTTACCGTAGCATAAAAAGTACAGATGGCCTTAAAACGCCACAACAGTCAGGCACCATGTGTAAGTACCCAAAATAAAGAATGTTGGACGGTTGTTTTTACGATCTGCAGGCAAACGGCAACTTTAAAACATAGCGGCTTAGCTACGGCACCTGGCAGCCATCTTGCTATAGACGATCACAGCCCCTCCCCCATGAATGTTGGTGCGTGCGCAACAGCAGCAGACGGTAGGGAAAATTAAAAAAAAAAAAAAATCTCCCTCGCTGTGTCTGCGGACGGCGGCCATCTTTGAAATGGTTTTCAGCGCAGCAGTTCGTTGAAGGCTGATAAAATCAAAACCGTAGCAGTGATTAAAACTATTTCATCAACTTTTAATCAGAAGGGTTCAATCTCTCTTATCTTGCTTATTTGAGCCGAAACGACAAACGGCCTCGGAGGAGATAATGTTAGAAAAAAAGTGACATTTTTTAGCCAACTTTTGTATTGAAGGGGGAATTGCAAACTTCCTGTTGATTTTAGCTGGGAGGTAAGAGTGTATGAAATATAGGTCTAACTGAGACCTGCGTAGTGGTTTTTGATTCATGTTTCTACGACGTTCCTACTGGAAGTTAGAGACAGTTTTGTCTGTGTTTTCTTCCTAGGGGGCACTAGAGCGCAATTTTGAGTTTTGTTTTTTTGATTAGATCACAATTTTTGCCAGTCCTGATGTGTGTGTCAAATTTGGTGAGTTTTGAAGCATGTTAAGGGGGTCAAATTACAGCTAAAAGAGGTGGCGGTATAATAAAGAATAACAATAAAACCTTAGAAATTCAATAGGGTCTTCTATCCCAAAGGGACATTCGGTCCCTAATAATCAAACAGTAGAATATAAAATAAGGAAATGGAGTGTGAACGAGATCCAAAAGTGTATGTGGTGTGAGGCTATGTGTGTGATTAGCTGAGGTGAGTGTTACCAAAAGTTGTGGAGAGCGAAGTAACACGGAAGTCCGTAGGGCAGGATCGAAGAGACAAGATCCGTGTCTGAGCGGGGAAAGTCAAGGATTGAGGGAGTCAGAGTCCAGAGGGAGATCCAGGGAAAAAGTGAGACGCACAGCTCACTTTAAAGACGACGGAGGATAGTGCAGGGACGACATAAGAAAACACGAACTGAAAACTTGGATGGGCAAGCACAGCGAGAGCAGGATTACATGAAGCAGGACGTGTCTTGCTGTACTCGAACAGAAGACTATACTCCGGCGCCGGCATTCCAGGTTGTCCAGGCTTATGAAGGCAGCTCCTTCATCACCGGCAAGTGTGATGATTGTCGGTGAATGATTGCAGCTGCCGGCTGCTGCAGGGCGGAGACGCGCCCGGCTCGTCCCTGGATGTGCGCGCCCGTGGGCGTGTCCCGGGGTGCGCACAGACGGATGAGCGGCGTTGGCAGGACTCTGAGCATTAACAGATACTTTACGTTCGAACTGGAAAAATAAGTTAGTTTTTGCAAATATTAGCTCATTTGGAATTTGATGCGTGTAACATGTTTCAAAAAAGCTGGGGCACAAGTGGCAAAAAAGACTGAGAAGGTTGAGGAATGCTCATCAAACGCTTATTTGGAACATCCCACAGGTGACCAGGCTAATTGGGAACAGGTGGGTGCCATGATTGGGTGTGAAATCGGCTTTCATGAAATGCTCAGTCATTCACAAACAAGGATGGGGGCGAAGGTCAACATTTTGGGAACACATGCTCGAGCAATTTGTTGAACAGTTTAAGAACAGCCATTCTCAACGAGTTATTACATGGAATGTAGGGATTTCACCAAAATTATTTAGTTTTTTCAGATTTGATGTCAAATATTGGTGGTGACAAACCCCAAGATGCAGAGATGGCAGGCTTGGTGCAGGAAAACATGATTTAATGTCCAAAAACTGCAGGAAAAAAACACAAACCTGGAACTAGGAGACAAGAAACAGGATACCAGGAAAACAGGTAAACAGGAAACAGAAGACAGCAAGGTGCAAACAGCTGTCAGCATACCGCAAACAGTCCGCAGCATACAGCTAGTAGCATACAGCTACAGCGACAATACTCCAGCCCTGACTGGAGGGCGAGGCAGGTATAAATAGCAGCCTGATTGGCAATCGCCACCAGGTGTGCCAGACTGCCAATCAGGGACAGGTGAGGGAAACCAGGCAGACGTGCAGGGAAAAGAACCAAAATAAGAGCACTGACAGGAAATAAAAACAAACAGAGGAAAAACCAAAACATAACTAAATTGTCGGTGACATACCTGACAGTTTAGCTCATTCGGAATTTGATGCCTGCAACACGTTTCAGAAAAGCTGGCACACGTGGCAAAAAAGACAGAGAAAGTTGAGGAATGCTCATCAAACACTTATTTGGAACATCCCACAGGTGAACTGGCTAATTAGGAAAAAGTGGGTGCCATGATTGGGTATAAAAGTTGCTTTCATGAAATACTCAGAGGATGGGGCAAGGGTCACAACTTTGTGAACAAATGCATGGGCAAATTGTCGAATAGTTTGAGGACAACATTTCTTAACGAGCTATTGCATGGAATTTAGGGATTTCACCATATAAGGTCCGTAATATCAAAAGGTTCAGAAAATCTGCACGATCCCTCAGGCGGTACTGCATCAAAAAGTGACATCAGTGAGTAAAGGATATCACCACACGAGCTCAGGAACACTTCAGAAAACCACTGTCAGTAACTACAGTTTATCGCTACATCTGTAAGTGCAACTTAAAACTCTGCAATGCAAAGCCAAAGCCATTTATCAACAACACCCAAAAAAACGCCACCGGCTTTGCTGGGCCCGAGCTCATCTAAAATGGACTGATGCAAACTGTAAAATTGTTCTGTGGTCTGACGAGTCCACATTTCAAATTGTTTTTGGAAACTGTGGATCTCGTGTCCTCCTGAACAAAGAGGAAAAGAACCCTCCGGATTGTTCTACGCGCAAAGTTTAAAAGCCAGCATCTGTGATGGTATGGGGGTGCATTAGTGCCCAAGGAATGGGCAACTTACACATCTGTGAAGGCACCATTAAGGCTGAAAGGTACATACAGGTGTTGGAGCAACATATGTTGCCATCCAAGCAATGTTATCATGGACGCCCCTGCTTATTTCAGCAAGACAATGCCAAGCCGGGCAATATGAAGCCTAAATTACCACAATGAGACCCCGGACTGTTGAACAACTTAAGCTGTACATCAAGCAAGAATGGGAAAGAATTCCACCTGAAAATATTCAAAAATTGGTCTCCTCAGTTCCTAAAGGTTGTGTGTTGTTAAAAGGAGAGGCCATGTAACACAGTGGTAAAAATGCCAACTTTTTTGCAATGTGTTCTACCATCAAATTCTAACTTAATCATTATTTGCAAAAAAATAAATTAAGTTTCTCAGTTTGAACATAAAATATCTGGTCTTTGTAGTCCATTCAATTGAATATAAGTTGAACAAGTTTTGCAAATGATTGTATTCTGTTTGTATTTACACAACGTGACAACTTCACTGGTTTGGGGTTTTCGTCCAGAGCTAGTATTTGTTTCACCGTATTAGGAACTTAGAAATGAATGACATTTCAGACTTTGTGATACCAGATTGTACAAAAATGGCTTCTTTTCAAGGTACACAAATCTATTGCCTTAATGGCACCGACCCAGAGGGCCAGGAGGTGAGCTACGGCCTTTCCTTCGACCCAGGCTCCAAGGAGTACTTCAGAGTCAACCCCGAGACGGGAAACATCACCTTAGTGGAACAGCTCGACAGAGAGGTACATCACAGGACGCGAAAATGATCACAAACATACATTGTTGTCTGTCTAGTAGAGATGTGCGGTTTGCGGTTTATCCGCGGAGTCCGCGGAAAAAATAGATCTTAATTAGATGGTGGCGGTTGAACCATCCATCCATCTTCTTCCGCTTATGCGAGGTCGGGTCGCGGGGGCAACAACCTAAGCAGGGAAACCCAGACTTCCCTCTCCCCAGCCACTTCGCCTAGCTCTTCCCGGGGGATCCCGAGTCTTCCCAACGTGTCCTGGGTCTTCCCCGTGGCCTCCTACCTGTTGGACGTGGCCTAAACACCTCCCTAGGGAGGCGTTCGGGTGGCATCCTGACCAGATGCCCGAACCACCACATCTGGCTCCTCTCCATGTGGAGGAGCAGCAGCTTTACTTTGAGTTCGTCCCGGATGGCAGAGCTTCTCACCCTATCTCTAAGGGAGAGACTTCAAACTCATTTGGGCCGCTTGTACCCGTGATCTTATCCTTTCGGTCATGACCCAAAGCTCATGACCATAGGTGAGGATGGGAACGTAGATCGACCGGTAAATTGAGAGCTTTGCCTTCCGGCTCAGCTCCTTCTTCACCACAACGGATCGGTACAACGTCCGCATTACTGAAGACGCCGCACCGATCCGCCTGTCGATCTCACGATCCACTCTTCCCTCACTCGTGAACAAGACTGCTAGGTACTTGAACTCCTCCACTTGGGGCAGGGTCTCCTCCCCAAGCCAAAAATGGCACTCCACCCTTTTCCGGGCGAGAACCATGGACTCGGACTTGTAGGTGCTGATTCTCATTCCGGTCGCTTCACACTCGGCTGCGAACCGATCCAGTAAGAGCTGAAGATCCCGGTCAGATGAAGCCATCAGGACCACATCATCTGCAAAAAGCAGAGACCTAATCCTGCAGTCACCAAACCAGAACCCCTCAACGCCTTGACTGTGCCTAGAAATTCTGTCCATAAAAGTTATGAACAGAATCGGTGACAAAGGGCAGCCTTGGCGGAGTCCAACTCTCACTGGAAATGTGTTCGGGCGGTTGAACCATCCGTAAATATTTGATATGCATGTTTCTGTGATCGATATCCTTTGCCATTCAAAGAGCCATTTAGACCCGTGACATAAAGCGAAGTAGACAAGAGATGCCATCATTCTCCTGAATGACTGCTGGCAGTCACCCAGATAATAAGTATTAGTGAGTGCTATGAAGCCATTGGCTTTGTCGCCTACTACAACATGTACCATCTGCTTGTCAGGCCAGCATCATCTTGGGTGTGGTTGTGATATAAACAATTTGAACACTCTTAGTAATATGCGCCACGCTGTGAAGCCACACCAATTAAGAACGACAAACACATTTCGGGAGAACATCCTCACAGTAACACAACATAAACACAACACAACAAATACCCATAATCCTTTGTATTCATGATACTTCCTGACTATTTTATACACCCCCGTGCGTCGGTAGGGTGGGCGGGGTTGGGGGTGCGGGGGTGTAAAATATATTCAGGAATTGTCACAGATACAAAGGATTATGGGTATTTCTTCATCCTAGCCTCTGGTGAGGGCGGTCGCATTCTCCGTTCCCTCCCTCCCTGCTTGCTCTCTTTGTCTTTGTCCTTATCTGAACTTTTTAAAAGTTGCGCTGTCCTCTAATCCAAATTTCAATATGAATATGATCAGCTGGACTCTTGACGCTATTGACACAGTCTTTTCGACAAGAAAAAGAGGTTCGGGGGAGCCTGGCTGCCCTGATGGAACCATCGCTGCGGGTTACGTGCGGGACTCCTGGAACTCATGGAGGATCATGTGCCTCGCAGCTCTTTCCATGGAGGACGTGGAAGACATCTACCTATTTGGAGCTGTGATCACGGGGCACTTGCTGATCGGACTGGGCATTGCTCTGGTGGATCCACAAATTCAGAAGACGATGGCAGCCACTCAAGGGGCCCAACGGCTGTTCAACGCAATGGAAGGATTGGGTCGGGCTGTGGGAACACAGACTGGTGCGATTTCTGAGTTGAATCGCAAAATGGATCTCATCTTGGAAAAGTTTGCAGAGAAGGAATAATTAATTGGAACTGAAAGAGATCCAGCATGAACAAGCAGAGAAGATAAGTCAATATTTTGTCTTCTCGAAGGAAAACAACTTTTTATCTACAATTTGGACTCCCTGAATGGCCTTGGCTTGGAGCAGGCTGTTCTGAAGAAGATCTCCCGAAGACTCCTCAAAGATAGACGCTTTTGACCTCCCTTTTTGTCAACAACATCTGTAGCCGAACTTTATCAGCCTCAGCCATACAAAAACACTTCACCTCTCCCGAGTTAATCGGGCATATACGCACAGACATGACCCCGACCCTCACCACCGCTTATCTCCTCTGGGGTTGTGAAATGGCTGAGCGGCGCTACAGAGCAAACCCCTCCCTCTGTTGCAAGTTGCTGTGATATATGTATGTTTAATGTGTGCCATGCTATGTGAGGTTTTTTCCTTGGACTTAGACTAGACCTCTGCTGAGGGTCTAGCCTTGGACTGATATTTTTTTACTCCCCCGCCCCCTTTCCTAATGTCACCCTTTTCTTATCTTTTTAAGGAGCGCTGTAACCGGCTGATCCCTCGGCAGTCTCGTCTTGTCCCCCCCCCTGTAACGTATGTCTGGACTTAGCGGGACTGTGCCGAAAATGTAATTTCAGTTCTGATGTGTCTTGTACATGTTGGAACGGACAACTAAAAAATGATTCTGATTCTGATTCTTGTGTTACTGTGAGGATGTACTCCCGAAATGTGTTTGTCAATCTTGTTGGGTGTGGCTTCACAGCGTGGCGCATTTTAGTAAGTGTTAAAGTTCTTTATATCACAACCATCAGTGTACTCTGTGTCACCCAGTATGCCTTTCAATCCTGAACGTGTAATTGTGGAAGCTGCACACATGTTGAAGGACCATCAATCGGTTCGTACATGTTGTTGAAGGTGTCCAAGGCAAAGGCTTCATAGCACGCTCATAATCTTGTAACCTGAATGAACGCTATTGGATAGTCACGGGAACGTTAGCGGCTCCAATTGTCATTATTACTCCGTGAAACAGGTTTAAATAGTTCTGTGAGTGGTAAAGGCGGACAACCTCTGATGTATTTCAGCGGGCGGTTGGCGGGCGGGTACGGTGCTGATAAAATGTTGGTTCGGTTGGACGGCGGGTGGATGACGACTTTGGTGCTGCGGATGCGGATGATATAATTGCCTACTCTACTGTCTAGCATTAACAATGTGTCATATAACTTCTTGCTTTGCCTTTGCTCCCAGAAACAAGATTCTTTCGATGTTCTGGTCAGCATCACGGACGGGAAAAGCGAGGTAACACCCTATCACTGTGTCTGCTCACCGTAACGTAGCGCCATCAGTGTGTGGATGTGTGTGTGGATGTGGAAATAGTGTCAAAGCACTTTGAGTACCTTGCAGGTAGAAAAGTGCTTTACAAGTAAGTACAACCCATTTAGAATTTCTCTATTAGAAAATACTCTTCCTGCTGTGACTCCACATAGCAAAGGGCTACATGGTTTCTTTCCGCCAACATCTCTGCTTCCGCGCTAAAATATCTTGCCTTTTGGTCCGCTTTTATTAGTTGTTCCTTAAAAACAACTTAAGTAATAAATAGCATGTCTCCACATCTGGTAAAAATATAATATACAGCGCATCCAAAAAATATTCCTAGTGTTTCCAAATGTTCTTATGTCACAGCTAGAGAAGTCCGATATTGGCTTTTTTGCCGATATTCCCATATTGTCCAACTCTTACCGATATCAACCGATACCGATATATAAAGTGGTGGAATGAACACATTATTATGCCTAATTTGTTGTGATGCCCCGCTGGATGCATTAAACAATGTAACAAGGTTTTCCAAAATAAACCAACTTAAGTTATGGAAAAAAAAATGCCAACATGGCACTGCCATATTTATTATTGAAGTCACAAAGTGCATTATTTTTTTTAACATGCCTCAAAACAGCAGCTTGGAATTTGGGAGGTTGAGGTGGGCGGAGCTTGGGTGATGGCGGGGGTTTTGGAAGGGGTAGGGGGGGTTTAAATTGTAGCATCCTAGAAGAGTTAGTGCTGCAAGGGGTTCTGGGTATTTGTTCTGTTGTGTTACGGTGTGGATGTTCTCCCGAAATGTGTTGGTCGTTGTTTGGTGTGGGTTCACAATGTGGCGCATATTTGTAACAGTGTTAAAGTTGTTTATACAGCCAAAAAATGCCAACATGGCACTGCCATATTTATTATTGAAGTCACAAAGTGCAATTTTTTTTTTAACGTGCCTCAAAACAGCTTCTTGGAATTTGGGACATGCTCTCCCTGAGAGAGCATGAGGAGGTTGAGGTGGGTGGGGGTTTTGGAATGGGGTAGGAGGGGTTTATATTGTAGCATCTTGAAAGAGTTAGTGCTGCAAGGGTTTCTGGGTATTTGTTCTGTTGTGTTACGGTGTGGATGTTCTCCCGAAATGTGTTTGTCGTTGTTTGGTGTGGGTTCACAGTGTGGCACATATTTGTAACAGTGTTAAAGTTGTTTATACAGCCAAAAAATACCAACATGGCACTGTCATATTTATTATTGAAGTCACAAAGTGCTTTTTTTTTTTTAACGTGCCTCAAAACAGCATTTTGGAATTTGGGACATGCTCTCCCTGAGAGAGCATGAGGAGGTTGAGGTGGGCAGGGTTGGGGTGATGGTGGGGGTTTTGGAATGGGGTAGGGGGGTTTATATTGTAGCATCTTGGAAGAGTTAGTGCTGCAAGGGTTTCTGGGTATTTGTTCTGTTGTGTTTATGTTGTGTTACGGTGCGGATGTTCTCCCGAAATGTGTTTGTCGTTGTTTGGTGTGGGTTCACAGTGTGGCGCATATTTGTAACGGTGTTAAAGTTGTTTATACAGCCAAAAAATGCCAACATGGCACTGCCATATTTATTATTGAAGTCACAAAGTGCAATTTTTTTTTTTAACGTGCCTCAAAACAGCTTCTTGGAATTTGGGACATGCTCTCCCTGAGAGAGCATGAGGAGGTTGAGGTGGGCGGGGGTTTTGGAATGGGGTAGGGGGGGTTTATATTGTAGCATCTTGAAAGAGTTAGTGCTGCAAGGGTTTCTGGGTATTTGTTCTGTTGTGTTACGGTGTGGATGTTCTCCCGAAATATGTTTGTCATTGTTGTTTGGTGTGGGTTCACAATGTGGCGCATATTTGTAACGGTGTTAAAGTTGTTTATACAGCCAAAAAATGCCAACATGGCACTGCCATATTTATTATTGTAGTCACAAAGTGCATTTTTTTTTTTTAACGTGCCTCAAAACAGCTTCTTGGAATTTGGGACATGCTCTCCCTGAGAGAGCATGAGGAAGTTGAGGTGGGCAGGGTTGGGGTGATGGCGGGGGTTTTGGAATGAGGTAGAGGGGGTTTGTATTGTAGCATCTTGGAAGAGTTAGTGCTGCAAGGGTATCTGGGTATTTGTTCTGTTGTGTTTATGTTGTGTTACGGTGCGGATGTTCTCCCGAAATGTGTTTGTCGTTGTTTGGTGTGTGTTCACAGTGTGGCGCATATTTGTAACGGTGTTAAAGTTGTTTATACAGCCAAAAAATGCCAACATGGCACTGCCATATTTATTATTGAAGTCACAAAGTGCAATTTTTTTTTTAACGTGCCTCAAAACAGCTTCTTGGAATTTGGGACATGCTCTCCCTGAGAGAGCATGAGGAGGTTGAGGTGGGCGGGGGTTTTGGAATGGGGTAGGGGGGGTTTATATTGTAGCATCTTGAAAGAGTTAGTGCTGCAAGGGTTTCTGGATATTTGTTCTGTTGTGTTACGGTGCGGATGTTCTCCCGAAATGTGCTTGTCATTGTTGTTTGGTGCGGGTTCACAGTGTGGCTCATATTTGTAACAGTGTTAAAGTTGTTTATACAGCCAAAAAATGCCAACATGGCACTGCCATATTTATTATTGAAGTCACAAAGTGCATTTTTTTTTTAACGTGCCTCAAAACAGCATCTTGGAATTTGGGACAACCTCTCCCTGAGAGAGCGTGAGGAGGTTGAGGTGGGCGGGGATTTGGAATGGGGTAGGGGGGTTTATATTGTAGCATCTTGGAAGAGTTAGTGTTGCAAGGGTTTCTGGGTATTTGTTCTGTTGTGTTACGGTGTGGATGTTCTCCCGATATGTGTTTGTCATTGTTGTTTGGTGTGGGTTCACAATGTGGCGCATATTTGTAACAGTGTTAAAGTTGTTTATACAGCCAAAAAATACCAACATGGCACTGCCATATTTATTATTGACGTCACAAAGTGCATTTTTTTTTTAACGTGCCACAAAACAGCATCTTGGAATTTGGGACATGCTCTCCCTGAGAGAGCATGAGGAGGTTGAGGTGGGCAGGGTTGGGGTGATGGTGGGGGTTTTGGAATGGGGTAGGGGGGGTTTATATTGTAGCATCTTGGAAGAGTTAGTGCTGCAAGGGTTTCTGGGTATTTGTTCTGTTCTGTTTATGTTGTGTTACGGTGTGGATGTTCTCCCGAAATGTGTTTGTCATTGTTGTTTGGTGTGGGTTCACAATGTGGCGCATATTTGTAACAGTGTTAAAGTTGTTTATACAGCCAAAAAATACCAACATGGCACTGCCATATTTATTATTGAAGTCACAAAGTGCATTTTTTTTTTTAACGGGCCTCAAAACAGCATCTTGGAATTTGGGACATGCTCTCCCCGAGAGAGCATGGGGAAGTTGAGGTGGGCGTGGTTGGGGGTGGGGCAGGGTTGAGGTTGGGGGTAGGGTATATTGTAACGTCTCGGAAGAGTTAGTGCTGCAAGGGTTTCCGGGTATTTGTTCTGTTGTGTTTATGTTGTGTTACGGTGCAGATGTTCTCCCGAAATGCGTTTGTCATTCTTGTTGGGTGTGGGTTCACAGTGTGGCGCATATTTGTAACAGTGTTAAAGATGTTCGTACGGTCACCCTCAGTGTGACCTGCATGGCTGTTGACCAAGTATGCGTTGCATTCACTTGTGTGTGTGTGTGTGTGTGTGTGTAAAGCCGTAGATATTATGTATTTGGGCCGGCACGCAAAGGCAGTGCCTTTAAGGTTTATCGGCGCTCTATACATCTTCCTACATCTGTCTACACAGCGGCGTTTTAAAAAGTCATATATTTTACTTTTTGAAACTGATAACGATATGTTTGCAACCGACACCAATAATTTCCGACATGACATCTTAAAGCATTTATAATATCGGCAGTCCGAAATTATCGGACATCCCTGGTATTGTGTGTAGAATATTGAGGACAAAAAAATTGGGAATAAGGATGTAACACAGCAGTCTCAAACTCATTTTACTCGGGGGCCACTGGACGCAGAGTCTGGGTGAGGCTGGGCCGCAGGAAAAGATTTCTTAAAAAAACATGTGCATACTCCTCAGCATGTCTAGTTGTATAATGACGTTTGAAATTGTATTCCTTGTGCACCGCAACTTTCTCTGTGCAAATAAGACACGTCGGGGTGCCGCTGTGCTCAACAAAGAAATATTGCATCTCCCACATTTCCTGGAATTGTCTTTGCTCATCACGAACCTTTCTCTTCTCTGCAGGCTGTGAAAAAGACATGTTTGAGGTTGTGGTATATATTTGTATTCAGCCGACGCACGGAGAATAATGTTATTTCCGCAATGTGTATCATCCCTATAGCAACACGGCGGTCGGCGGGATAGCGAGTGCAAAAAAGTGAGAGCTCCCGGAGTGTTATCCTGCGTCATATAGAAATATGTGTAGTGTTTATCGTGTAAAGCAAAGCAAATGAAACAATAAAAAAAAACAAATAACGGTTTGAATTGGTCCAGGTTATCGGGGACTCTTATTACTGACGGACAGGTGTCGCGGTGTAGTTGCAGCCAGGCACGTAAGAAAACCCTCGTCTCCATGACAACGTCTCTGTCGCTTTCACTCATTTGCCGCTTTTCCACTCATGCAGGGGTAGGCAACCCAGAACGTTGAAAAAGCCATTTTGGACCCAAATAACACAACGCTGTCAAGCGCCATTTATATAAAACTTAGGGGCCGCACAAACATTGAACTTTCATTGTGACAGACTCTTGGCGTCGTCGGTCGGGTTCAGTGGACCACCCAGGAAGGACATGCTTTTTAGCAGGTTTGACTCTTTTATTTTTCAATAAAGGCAGGCGTTTGCGCCGTCGTCGCTCCAACTGCTTGCTCCTCCGTTTCTTGGCCGCGTCTCCGTCTCTCGTGTCTTGCTCTCTCTTGCTTCTCGGTCGTTGTTGCCGGCTCTCCAACTCCTTCCGCCCCGATCTCTCCGCCTTCTCCCCTTTTGTACACTGCGAGGAGATATGTTGATTGTCTGCCGGTGCGCAATCCACGCACCTGAATTAGGTTGCGGCGGCGTCGCCCCCGGCACGCTCCGCTGCATTCTCCGCCTCCTTGCCGCCATCTTGGGCAGGGCTCCAGCGTGCCCTTTCAGTCCAAGAAATTAAACAATATTTTTGCTTCCGACAAAAAAACCCCACAAACGCTGGCTTGCTCTAATAAAAATGCCATGTTTGTTATAAATACAGTTTTAAAAAAAAGAAAAGAAAAAAATGCTGGAGAGACCTGTGTCTGCTAGCTTGAGCGCCCCCACTTCCCTTAGTGTGGCGAGTCAGAGTACTGCTGAGGCATTGAGCAGGCAAGTTGACAATATATCGCCCCCTACCTTGAGGCAGAGGTACTTGCTGCCTCAAGACCTGCCTTTTCCATGGGGAAACAAGCATAAGCCCCCTCGCACGCACACGCCCAATCCACACTGTGTGTAGCCGTGGAGGCACCGCCTGTGTCTGCCTCACTTCTAATCTGCTGCATTGTTTTGATCAGGAAACATGGAATTTCCGCGATTTTGACTATGAAAATTATCAAAATATACAGGAACCACACCAAAATCACATAGAAAGCATAAACCAAATGAGAAATATTAAAACTTATTTTATTTAAATACTTAGTTTTGGAACATCTCATGGTTAAAGGGGAACATTATCAGCAGACCTATGTAAGCGTCAATATATACCTTGATGGTGCAGAAAAAAGACCATATATTTTTCTAACCGATTTCCGAACTCTAAATGGGTGAATTTTGGCGAATTAAACGCCTTTCTGTTTATCGTGCTGGAGACGATGACGTCAGAATGTGACGTCGCCGAGGTAACACAGCCGCCATTTTCATTTTCAACACATTACAAACACCGGGTCTCAGCTCTGTTATTTTCGACTATTTTTTGGAACCTTGGAGACATCATGCCTCGTGGGTGTGTTGTCGGAGGGTGTAACAACACTAACAGGGAGGGATTCAAGTTGCACCACTGGCAAGAAATCTGCCGCCAGACCCCCATTGAATGTACCAGAGTGTCTCCACATTTGACCGGCGATGCTAAGACAGACATGGCACAGAGATGTATGGATAACCTGCAGATGCATTTGCAACGATAAAGTCAACAAAATCACAAAGGTGAGTTTTGTTGATGTTGACTGCCAGCTAATCAACGCTAACATGCTATTTACCGGCGGTCCTAAAGCAGACATGGCACAGAGATGTATGGATAACCTGCAGATGCATTTGCAACTATAAAGTCAACGAAATCACAAAGGTGAGTTTTGTTGATGTTGACTGCCAGCTAATCCATACTAACATGTTACGCTAATCGATGCTAACATGCTATTTACTGGCGATGCTAAAGCAGACATGGCACAGAGATGTATGGATAACCTGTAGATGCATTTGCAACTATATTACGTTTCCTTCCCCCCACATTTAATGCGAAACAAACACTTACCAATCGACAGATTTAAGTTGCTCCAGTGTCAAAAGATGCCAAAGTCCTGATCGTTTGGTCCGCACATTTTACCGGCAATGATAACGCAGCTATTCGGCCATGCTATGGCTATGAATAGCGTCAACAGCTTCAGTTTCTTCTTCAATATTTTCATACTCCAACCATCTGTTTCAATACATGCGTAATCTGTTGAATCGCTTAAGTCGCTGAAATCCGAGTTTGAATCCGAGCTAATGTCGCTATATCTTGCTGTGGTATTCCCATTGTTTGTTTGTATTGGCAGCACTGTGTGACGTCACAGGGAAATGGATAGTGGTTTCGAATATAGCGAAAATAAGATACTTTAAAGCTTTATTTAGGGATATTCCGAGACCGGTAAAATTTTGAAAAAAACTTCAAAAAATACAACAAGCCACTGGGAACTGATTTTTATTGTTTTTAACCCTTTTGAAATTGTGATAATGTTCCCCTTTAAGCCACCTGGTGGCAGGTGAGGCACTGCCTCACTTGCCTCCCCTGACAGCACGTCACTTATATCCACCCATCCATTACTACACTGCTTATCCTAACGCTGTATACGTACGTGCATTAAAAAAAAAAAGCTCTTTTTAACAAGACTTCTTCCTTTCAGGTTGTGGAAAGAGTGACGATATTTGTGATGGACGCGAACGATGAGAAACCCGAACTCCACAACATGCCTGCGATCATTGACGTGCTGGAGGTACGTCCGTCAAACCGA
The DNA here is from genome assembly GCF_033978795.1 of Nerophis ophidion. NCBI lineage: Eukaryota > Metazoa > Chordata > Actinopteri > Syngnathiformes > Syngnathidae > Nerophis > Nerophis ophidion. Next base: position 2,518,258 of record NC_084619.1, read on the forward strand.
TACACAAAAAAAAAAATGAAAGATTGAAACAAAAACGTGTGTGTTTGTTGCAGACGACAGAATCCGGACACAGTATCTTCAAAGCGGAGGCAGTGGACAGAGACACGGGTTCGGGGGGCTCGGTCACCTACTACCTCCTGGTAATTGCCGATACTACCTACTCCCATTCCATGCTTGCCAACCGTCCCGGATTTTCCGGGAGACTCCCGAAATTCAGCGCCTCTCCCAAAAACCTCCCGGAAGAAATGTTCTCCCGAAATTCAGCCGTAGCTGGAGGCCACCCCCCCTCCAGCTCCTTGCGGACCTGAGTGGGGACGGCCTGTTTTCACCTCACGTTATCAGAATAGGACCCGTTCTGGTAACTCCGACGACGCAGCGCCAAGTAGACATTCTGAAAATAAAAAATCTGGGTATTATCTTCGACCCAACTCTCTCCTTTGAGTCACACATTAAAAGCGTTACTAAAACGGCCTTCTTTCATCTCCGTAATATCGCTAAAATTCGCTCCATTTTGTCCACTAAAGACGCTGAGATCATTATCCATGCGTTTGTTACGTCTCGTCTCGATTACTGCAACGTATTATTTTGGGGTCTCCCCATGTCTAGCATTAAAAGATTACAGTTGGTACAAAATGCGGCTGCTAGACTTTTGACAAGAACAAGAAAGTTTGATCACATTACGCCTGTACTGTATATACCTTTATATACATACATACATACTTATATACCTATACTGTATATACCTTTATATACATATATACATACATATATACCTATACTGTATATACCTTTATATACATATATACATACATATATACCTATACTGTATATACCTTTATATACATATATACATACATATATACCTGTACTGTATATACCTTTATATACATATTTACATACATATATACCTATACTGTATATACCTTTATATACATATATACATACATATATACCTATACTGGCTCACCTGCACTGGCTTCCTGTGCACTTAAGATGTGACTTTAAGGTTTTACTACTTACGTATAAAATACTACACGGTCTAGCTCCATCCTATCTTGCCGATTGTATTGTACCGTATGTCCCGGCAAGAAATCTGCGTTCAAAAGACTCCGGCTTATTAGTGATTCCTAGAGCTCAAAAAAAGTCTGCGGGCTATAGAGCGTTTTCCGTTCGGGCTCCAGTACTCTGGAATGCCCTCCCGGTAAAAGTTCGAGATGCCACCTCAGTAGAAGCATTTAAGTCTCATCTTAAAACTCATCTGTATACTCTAGCCTTTAAATAGACCTCCTTTTTAGACCAGTTGATCTGCCGCTTCTTTTCTTTCTCCTATGTCCCCTCCTCCCTTGTGGAGGGGGTCCGGTCCGATGACCATGGATGAAGTACTGACTGTCCAGAGTCGAGACCCAGGATGGACCGCTCGCCTCTATCGGTTGGGGACATTTCTACGCTGCTGATCCGCTTGAGATGGTTTCCTGTGGACGGGACTCTCACTGCTGTCTTGGAGCCACTATGGATTGAACTTTCACAGTATCATGTTAGACCCGCTCGACATCCATTGCTTTTGGTCCCCTAGAGGGGGGGGGGTTGCCCACATCTGAGGTCCTCTCCAAGGTTTCTCATAGTCAGCATTGTCACTGGCGTCCCACTGGATGTGAATTCTCCCTGCCCACTGGGTGTGAGTTTTCCTTGCCCTTTTGTGGGTTCTTCCGAGGATGTTGTAGTCGTAATGATTTGTGCAGTCCTTTGAGACATTTGTGATTTGGGGCTATATAAATAAACATTGATTGATTGATTGATTGATGTGTGGTGACAACGATTCGCTCAGTGTCATAGTGGCCGTTGGTGCATTAAATGGGCGCGGATTAACGTCACAATTACATTTGTGCACGTGCGTCTGATTTGGCCGTGGGCGCAAAGTGTGCACTTTGGGGCTTTTAAGAGCATCTGGCCTGCGGCGGGGAGGACGATTGAGGCCGCGCACATCTGGAGCGGGCAGCTTTCACCTGCCTGCGCTGCCAACATGGAGCATACGGGCGTACGCCTCACGTCCAGATGGACAAAGAGATATGCACTATGTGGCCTAATTCGTGGTGGCCTGTGAGTGTCTCCTTAACCATGCAGCCATCTGACCACTCTGGGCGCTGTCTCACGTGAGGACGACTACTAATGGGGTTTCTAACGAGAGGCTTTTACTTACTGTGACCTTTGTTCCAGCCTATTTTTGCCCCCTAAATCCCGCTTTTATTGTGCTCTCTGTTGCAGAATGCGCATTCCAGTTTGTTCGCGATTGACAGGCACAGCGGAGTTATCCGCATCAAGCCCGAGGAGACGCTGGACTATGAGAAAACAAAGACACACTTTGTCACTGTCATCGCAAAGGTGAAAGAAGTGGACGTTTGCAGATCACGTTTAGGATTCAAACATGCTCATAAATTTAAATACCCTGGGGGACTTTATGATTTCTTGGCCATTCTTCAGAGAATATGAATGACAACACAAAAATGGGCTGCATGGTCGTCTGGCGACTCAACCATGCAGCTCATTTTTCTTCAAGTGCCTCCTTATTGTGCCTCTTGAAACAGCCACACCACAAATTTTCATGGAGTCCTGTATTTCAGCTGAAGTTATTTGTGGATTGTTCTTTGCACAAAAATGGGCTGCATGGTCGAGTGGCCAAAAAGTTCAATTTTGGTCTCATCACTCCAAATTGATTTGTTCCAGAAGTTTGGAAGCTCGTCTCTAATGTAAGCGGGATACTTTGTGACATTTGCGCAGATATGGCTTTCTTCTGGCGACTCAACCATGCAGCTCATTTTTCTTCAAGTGCCTCCTTATTGTGCCTCTTGAAACAGCCACACCACAAATTTTCATGGAGTCCTGTATTTCAGCTGAAGTTATTTGTGGATTGTTCTTTGCAAAAAAATGGGCTGCATGGTCGAGTGGCCAAAAATGTCCATTATGTTCTCATCGCTCCAACTTACTTTGTTCCAGAAGTTTTGAGGCTTTCCATGAAGTCCATTTTTCTTTAAGTGCCTCGTTGTTGGGCATCTTGAAACAGTCACACTACAGTTTTTCAGAGAGTATTTTATTTCAGCTGAAGTTATTTGTAGATTGTTCTTTACACAAAAATGGGCTGCATGGTCAAGTGGCCAAAAAGTTCAATTTTGGTCTCATCACTCCAAATTGATTTGTTCCAGAAGTTTGGAAGCTCGTCTCTGATGTAAGCGGGATACTTTGTGACATTTGCGCAGATATGGCTTTCTTCTGGCGACTCAACCATGCAGCTCATTTTTCTTCAAGTGCCTCCTTATTGTGCCTCTTGAAACAGCCACACCACACATTTTCAGAGAGTCCTGTATTTCAGCTGAAGTTATTTGCGGATTGTTCTTTGCACAAAAATGTGCTGCATGGTCGAGTGGCCAAAAATTTCCATTTTGTTCTCATCGCTCCAACTTACTTTGTTCCCGAAGTTTTGAGGCTTTCCATGAAGTCCATTTTTCTTTAAGTGCCTCGTTCTTGGGCATCTTGAAACAGTCACACTACAGTTTTTCAGAGAGTATTTTATTTCAGCTGAAGTTATTTGTAGATTGTTCTTTACACAAAAATGGGCTGCATGGTCAAGTGGCCAAAAAGTTCAATTTTGGTCTCATCACTCCAAATGTATTTGTTCCAGAAGTTTGGAAGCTCGTCTCTAATGTAAGCGGGATACTTTGTGACATTTGCGCAGATATGGCTTTCTTCTGGCGACTCAACCATGCAGCTCATTTTTCTTCAAGTGCCTCCTTATTGTGCCTCTTGAAACAGCCACACCACAAATTTTCAGAGAGTCCTGTATTTCAGCTGAAGTTATTTGTAGATTGTTCTTTGCACAAAAATGGGCTGCATGGTCGAATGGCCAAAAAGTTCAATTTTGGTCTCATCACTCCAAATTGATTTGTTCCAGAAGTTTGGAAGCTCGTCTCTAATGTAAGCGGGATACTTTGTGACATTTGCGCAGATATGGCTTTCTTCTGGCGACTCAACCATGCAGCTCATTTTTCTTCAAGTGCCTCCTTATTGTGCCTCTTGAAACAGCCACACACCACAAATTTTCAGAGAGTCCTGTATTTCAGCTGAAGTTATTTGTGGATTGTTCTTTGCACAAAAATGGGCTGCATGGTTGAGTGGCCAAAAATTTCCATTTTGTTCTCATCGCTCCAACTTACTTTGTTCCCGAAGTTTTGAGGCTTTCCATGAAGTCCATTTTTCTTTAAGTGCCTCGTTCTTGGGCATCTTGAAACAGTCACACTACAGTTTTTCAGAGAGTATTTTATTTCAGCTGAAGTTATTTGTAGATTGTTCTTTACACAAAAATGGGCTGCATGGTCAAGTGGCCAAAAAGTTCAATTTTGGTCTCATCACTCCAAATTGATTTGTTCCAGAAGTTTTGAGGCTCGTCTCTAATGTAAGCGGGATACTTTGTGACATTTGCGCGGATATGGCTTTCTTCTGGCGACTCAACCATGCAGCTCATTTTTCTTCAAGTCCCTCCTTATTGTGCCTCTTGAAACAGCCACACCACACATTTTCAGAGAGTCCTGTATTTCAGCTGAAGTTATTTGCGGATTGTTCTTTGCACAAAAATGGGCTGCATGGTCGAGTGGCCAAAAATTTCCATTTTGTTCTCATCGCTCCAACTTACTTTGTTCCCGAAGTTTTGAGGCTTTCCATGAAGTCCATTTTTCTTTAAGTGCCTCGTTCTTGGGCATCTTGAAACAGTCACACTACAGTTTTTCAGAGAGTATTTTATTTCAGCTGAAGTTATTTGTAGATTGTTCTTTACACAAAAATGGGCTGCATGGTCAAGTGGCCAAAAAGTTCAATTTTGGTCTCATCACTCCAAATTGATTTGTTCCAGAAGTTTTGAGGCTCGTCTCTAATGTAAGCGGGATACTTTGTGACATTTGCGCGGATATGGCTTTCTTCTGGCGACTCAACCATGCAGCTCATTTTTCTTCAAGTCCCTCCTTATTGTGCCTCTTGAAACAGCCACACCACACATTTTCAGAGAGTCCTGTATTTCAGCTGAAGTTATTTGCGGATGGTTCTTTGCACAAAAATGGGCTGCATGGTCGAGTGGCCAAAAATTTCCATTTTGTTCTCATCGCTCCAACTTACTTTGTTCCCGAAGTTTTGAGGCTTTCCATGAAGTCCATTTTTCTTTAAGTGCCTCGTTCTTGGGCATCTTGAAACAGTCACACTACAGTTTTTCAGAGAGTATTTTATTTCAGCTGAAGTTATTTGTAGATTGTTCTTTACACAAAAATGGGCTGCATGGTCGAGTGGCCAAAAAGTTCAATTTTCGTCTCATCACTCCAAATTGATTTGTTCCAGACGTTTGGAAGCTCGTCTCTAATGTAAGCGGGATACTTTGTGACATTTGCGCAGATATGGCTTTCTTCTGGCAACTCAACCATGCAGCTCATTTTTCTTCAAGTGCCTCCTTATTGTGCCTCTTGAAACAGCCACACCACAAATGTTCAGAGAGTCCTGTATTTCAACTGAAGTTATTTTTGGATTGTTCTTTGCACAAAAATGGGCTGCATGGTCGAATGGCCAAAAATTTCCATTTTGTTCTCATCGCTCCAACTTACTTTGTTCCAGAAGTTTTGAGGCTTTCCATGAAGTCCATTTTTCTTTAAGTGCCTCGTTGTTGGGCATCTTGAAACAGTCACACTACAGTTTTTCAGAGAGTATTTTATTTCAGCTGAAGTTATTTGTAGATTGTTCTTTACACAAAAATGGGCTGCATGGTCGAGTGGCCAAAATGTTCAATTTTGGTCTCATCGCTCCAAATTACTTTGTTCCAGAAGTTTTGAGGCGTGTCTGTGTGCTGTTTGGCGTAATGTAAGCGTGATACTTTGTGACATTTGCGAAGCTATGGTTTTTCTTCTGGCGACTTGACCATGCAGCCCATCTTTCTTTAAGGGCCTCCTTATTGTGCATATTGAAAAGGCCACACCACAATTTTTCAGAGAATCCTGTATTTCAGCTAACGTTATTTGTAGATTGTTCTTTATACAAAAATGGGCTGCATGGTCGAGTGGCCAAAAAATTCCATGTTGTTCTCATCGCTCCAACTTACTTTGTTCCCGAAGTTTTGAGGCTTTCCATGAAGTCCATTTGTCTTTAAGTGCCTCGTTCTTGGGCATCTTGAAACAGTAACACTACAGTTTTTCAGAGAGTATTTTATTTCAGCTGAAGTTATTTGTAGATTGTTCTTTACACAAAATGGGCTGCATGGTCGAGTGGCCAAAAAGTTCAATTTTGGTCTCATCGCTCCAAATTACTTTGTTCCAGAAGTTTTGAGGCGTGTCTGTGTGCTGTTTGGCGTAATGTAAGCGTGATACTTTGTGACATTTGCGAAGCTATGGTTTTTCTTCTGGCAACTTGACCATGCAGCCCATTTTTCTTTAAGGGCCTCCTTATTGTGCATATTGAAAAGGCCACACCACAATTTTTCAGAGAATCCTGTATTTCAGCTAACGTTATTTGTAGATTGTTCTCTATACAAAAATGGGCTGCATGGTCGAGTGGCCAAAAAATTCAATTTTGTTCTCATCGCTCCAACTTACTTTGTTCCAGAAGTTTTGAGGCTTGTCTCTGTACTGTTTGGCGTAATGTAAGCGGGATACTTTGTGGCATTTGCGCATAAATGGATTTTCTTCTGGCGACTCGACCATGCAGCCCATTTTTCTTCAAGTACCTCCTTGTTGTGCATATTGAAACCGCCACACCACAATTTTTCTGAGAGTCCTGTATTTCACTCTGAAGTTATTTGGGGATTGTTCTTCGCACAAACATGGGTTGAATGGTCAAGTGGCCAAAAAGTTACATTTTGGTCTCGTCTTTCCAATTTACTTTGTTCCAGAAGTTTTGAGGCTCGTCTCTAATATAAGCGGGATACTTTGTGACATTTGCGCAGATATGGCTTTCTTGTGGCGACTCAACCATGCAGCCCATTTTTCCTCAAGTGCCTCCTTATTGTGCCTCTTGAAACAGCCACACCACAATTGTTCAGAGAATCCTGTATTTCAGCTGACGTTATTTGTAGATTGTTCTTTACACAAAAATGGGCTGCATGGTCGGGTGGCCAAAAAGTTCCATTTTGTTTTCATCGCTCCAAATTACTTTGTTCCAGAAGTTTTGAGGCTTGCCTCTGTGCCGTTTGCCGTAATGTAAGCGGGATGCTTTGTGACATTTGCGCAGATATGGCTTTCTTCTGGCGACTTGACCATGCAGCCCATTTTTCTTCAAGTGCCTCCTTATTGTGCATCTTGAAACAGCCACACCCCAATTTTTCAGAGAGTCCTGTATTTTAGCTGAAGTTATTTGTGGATTTTTCTTTGCATCTCGAACAATTTTCCTGGTCTTTGCTGGTCTACCTGAATCCCACATTTTCCACCTCTTAATCAGCGTTTGAAGACCGCTGATTAGCATTCTCAATTCCTTGGATATCTTTCTATACCCCTTTCCTGTGTTATGCAGTTTAATTACCTTCTCTCGCAGATCCTTTGACAATTATTTTGCCTTCCCCATGACTCAGAATCCAGAAACATCTGTGCCGCACTGGCTAAAAGATGCAATGGTCTGTCAGAAGCCCAGAAACTCACTAACCTTTTATACACACGGACTAATTACAAACAAACATGTCACAGGTCGGGATTGGAACCTTGATTAGCCATTCCAACCTGTTTGTGCATGTTATCATATCAAAGTCACTGGGGTATGTCAACTTTTGATCAGGGTCATTTGGGTACTTTCTTTTATCATTTTGATTTAAAACGAGTAAACACAGTTGTATGCAAATAAATGCAAGCATTAAGCAGGAGTGGAAGAAAGGTTTGTTGTGTTCTCATTCATATTCTCCAAAGAATGGCCAAGAAATCATAAATTCTCCCAGGGTATGTGAACTTATGAGCAATTTACTTTTGGCAAACTATTTTAGTTTTTTGGAGTATCAGAACCATACTGGAATAATCAGATTTATGATCATTTATTTATTACAGCACTTTAATTTCCATATTAACAACATATCCATTATCTACCAAAATGTATTGCACATATATTTCAACACAGATGGAATTTAAAGCCACATATATATTTCAAATGTGGCGCTTTTAGACAAAAGTGAACAAACGCACCTTAAAATCTCCCTAAAGGCTCCAACTAATATGCAAAAATACAAATGCACACATTCTCAGACACACTGCAAGAAGTCAGTGTTCAAAAGAAGAAAAAAATATATACAAAAATTAGGGGTATTTTATTTGAACTAAAGACAATTGTCTGCCAATAGATGTGAAAATTTGGCTTGTCAAGACTTTCTAAAAAAAAGTCAAATTAGCTAACCTCAATGAGGCCAAAATTACCTTAAAATAAGTATATTCTCACTAATAACAAGTGCACTTTTCTTGGTAGAAAAAAAAGAGACATTTTTGCTCAATATGTTGAAAAATGATCTTGACATAATGATAATTACATATCTCGAAAGCAGCAAACTTATACTAAAAACTCATTTAAAGCAAAATCATATGGTCTAAAAATGCATTTTTCCATCGACAACATGACATCATCGCGCCAACTGCGTGCTCCTTCAGTCAATTAGTGTTGGAAACCGCATATTGAATATATAAAAGAAAAAATATCCAAATCTATTGTTATCTTTATAAAGTAAGACACATGCTGAATAAGACATGTCTGCATATGTTGTATTATTCTTTTATTTTTCCATATTTAACGTACTATGTTGAAATTTGGGGAAATGTTTATAAAACAATAATAAAACTTCAAAAAAGGGTCATTAGAATAATACACAAAGCCTGCTACTATGAACATACCAATCCATTATTTATGAGTTCAACTGTATTAAAATTTTCAGACATTGTGTTTTTAAAAACCATGGAATTTATGTTTGGAGTAAAAAACAACAGCTTTCCAGCTTGTATTCTCAGGCTATTTCATTTAAGAGGGGAAAACTATAATTTACGGGGGATATCGATTTTTGAAATAGGTAAAGCGAGAACAAATATAAAATACAAATGTATTACAGTTTTAGGAGTTAAATGGTGGAAGAAGCTCAGTGATGAGCTGAAGACATGCACTTCTTTGCTAAGGTTTAAGAAAACATTGAAAGGTGAAATAATTGAAAATGATAAAATATAGTTACAATTACTTTCATCCCATTGATTTTTGATTTATTATTTTTTTATGTTGATGTTCCAGGCAATCTAATTGTCTGTGAAGGTACAGGATAGGCAAATATAAGCTTTGGCTTCAGCCTATTCCTTTTTCTTTTCTTTGGTGTGTAAATGTGCATTATTGTATACATATAACATGTACTGTAAAACTGATCACACACAATGCTTGATTGATTTGATTTGATTGATTATATGACCGAAATAAACTTATTTCAGTCAATTAGTGTGCATATATACAGCCCGGCCCAAAAAATGTTTTATTGTAATTTTGAAGAATTTATCCAAAAGTGCACGAACCTTTTCTGTTCAAAATTGTTAGAAATGTTAAATTTAAAAAAATTTACTGTACTACTATAGGAGTACCTATTTTCTATTGGTTCATTGAAAATAAAACAGCAAAGTCCATTTGGCTGTCATGTTTTAATTAAGAAACTCAATCGTGTCAAAGTCATGATTTTCACGCTTGAAATAAAAAAATATGATTCTAAAAAAAAGTAGTTATATACTTGTGAGTGTTGATGACACAGCTTTGCAACACTTGATATTCTATTTTTTAAGCATGTTTTACTCAATATAGGTCAAGACTTAAAAAATGTTTTAACTTTTAACTTTTTTAAGTTTTTAACAGCTTTTTATCTAACAAATTCTTCTTAGGGTAATTTATATTTGCTATTTCAGTGTGTTTTATATTTGCTATTTCAGTGTGTTTTATATTTGCTATTTCAGTGTGTTTTTTACTGCTGTTTCACATGTTATTTTTTTAGTCTGTCCTTTGCCTTTATTTCTTTGTGGTGTGCAGCCCTTTGTTCTTCAACTGTGGTTGTTTTTAAAGAAGAATAGAAGAAGAATAGAAGAAGAATGGACTTTATTGTCATTATATTTGCATATAACGAGATTAAAGACTCCGACTTAAGGTGCGGTAGTGGGAACAAATATGGGGTGAAATAAATGACATAAGAGGTAAAAAGGAAAAACTAACAATTGAAATAAACAGACTAATATCCAATAAAAATAATAAACAATTCTGTACAAAGGGTAGTATTGCACATAGGGTATTAGGGCAGGATTATTATTATTATAAGTTAGAGTTCAAGGGCTTTATAAATAAAGTTGGTATAGTATGGTATGGTAAATATTTCAGCAACAAGCTGTAATATCCTAGTGAGATAATTTTGGACCAAAACCCTTAAAACAAGTAAAACACTCCAACATAAAATCTGCTTAGTGAGAAAAATTATCTTAAGAGTTTGTGTTTTCTATTGTTTCATTGCAAAGTCCATTTGGCTGTCATCTCTTTTAATGATGAGACACATTTTAATGCCTTCAGTGACAATCTACAATGTAAATAGTCATGAAAATAAAGAGACTTTTGGCCTGTACTGTGTATTTAAATACTTTTATTTTTATCAAGTAGTTATTTAGAACAATTATACCAATACATATATATTTTTTAAATACAAACCCCGTTTCCATTTGAGTTGGGAAATTGTGTTAGATGTAAATATAAACAGAATACAATGATTTGCAAATCCTTTTCAACCCATATTCAGTTGAATGCACTACAAAGACTCATAAACTGTATTTATTTTTGCAAATAATTATTAACTTCAAATTTCCTGGCTGCAACACGTGCCAAAGTAGTTGGGAAAGGGCATGTTCACCACTGTGTTACATCACCTTTTCTTTTAAAAACACTAAACGTTTGGGAACTGAGGAAACTAATTGTTGAAGCTTTGAAAGTGGAAATTTTTCCCATTCTCGTTTTATGTAGAGCTTCAGTCCTTCAACAGTCCGGGGTCTCCGCTGTCCTATTTTACGCTTCATAATGCGCCACACATTTTCCATGGGAGACAGGTCTGGACTGCAGGCGGGCCAGGAAAGTACCTGCACTCTTTTACTATGAAACCATGCTGTTTTAACACGTTGTCTTGCTGAAATAAGCAGGGGCGTCCATGATAACGTTGCATGGATGACAACATATGTTGCTCCAAAACCTGTATGGACCATTCAGCATTAATGGTACCTTCACAGAGATGTAAGTTACCCATGCCTTGGGCACTAATACACCCCCATACCATTACAGATGCTAGCTTTTGAACTTTGCGCCTATAACAATCCGGATGGTTATGTTCCTCTTTGTTCCGGAGGACACCACGTCCACAGTTTCCAAAAACAATTTGAAATATGGACTCATCGGAACACAGAACACTTTTCCACTTTGCATCAGTCCATCTTAGATGAGCTCGGGCCCAGCGAAGCCGGCGGCGTTCCTGGGTGTTGTTGATAATAGATTTCGCTTTGCATGATAGAGTTTTAACTTGCACTTACAGATGTAGTGACCAACTGCAGTTACTGACAGTGGTTTTATGATGTGTTCCTGAGCCCATGTGGTGATATCCTATACACACTGATGTCGGTTTTTGATGCAGGACCGCCTGAGGGATCAAAGGTCTGTAATATCATGGCTTACGTGCAGTGATTTCTCCAGATTCTCTGAACCTTTTGATGTTTTGGGAACCGTAGATGGTAAAATCCCTAAATTTCTTGCAATAGCTCGTTGAGAAATGTTTTCTAAAACTGTTCGACAATTTGCTTACAAATTCTTGTTTGTGAATGACTTAGCATTTCATGGAAGCTGCTTTTATAGCCAATCATGGCACCCACCTGTTCCCAATTAGCCTGCACACCTGTGGGATGTTCCAAATAAGTGTTTGATGAGCATTCCTCAACTTTATCAGTATTTATTGCCACCTTTCCCAACTTCTTTTTCACGTGTTGCTGGCATCAGATTCTAAAGTTAATGATTATTTGCAAAAAAAAAACAATGTTTATGAGTTTGAACATGAAATATGTTGTCTTTGTAGCATATTCAACTGAATATGGCTTGAAGAGGATTTGCAAATCATTGTATTCTGTTTATATTTACATCTAACACCATTTCCCGACTCAATGGAAACGGGGTTTGTACAAACTAGTATTTACCACTGATTATTGTATTCTTTAACAAAACATTTTGAACTTTACATTCCTTTTTTTTGCAGGATGGGGGAGGTCATTTCAATGACAAAGAGCAGTTTTTGTCCTCTTCTGCGACCCTGACAATTAACGTGATTGACGAACAAGACACGCCGCCGTCTTTCATCGGGACGCCTTACTTTGGCTACGTTTACGAAGTGTCGACGCCGGTGAGTAAACAGCTATTTCCCTTTTGCGTTCATCTAATTATATTTGTGATATCTTTCTGCGTTTTCCCAGGGTTCTGAGATCTTCACAGTTGTGGCCAAAGATGGCGACGTGGGGAACCCAAATCCGATTCGTTATTCTTTCGACGAGGGTAAGCGTATCGCTCAAATGGTTCAATTAATTTCAATGATGCATTGGGAAAAAATGCAGGACAGAATACCGTATTTTCAAAACTTCTTCTCACTCCTGCGCTTACCAAAGGCATGCGGTAAAAGTAAGCATGCGCTAATTATTTTAAAACTTCTTCTCACTCCGGCACTTACCAAAGGTATGCAGTAAAAATTTGAGTGTGATGTAAGCTTAGATCTTAAATCCTACTGAATAGCTCTTAATCTTCTTCCCTTTATGCGATTTCAAATTACCGGTATTGAAATCAGCCTCCTCCGTTTTGAAAATGATGACAGGGGAAGTGTCACTCGCGACGTCACGAGTTCGACCAGGCGGTAATACTAAGCATGCGTCAATTATTTTGGGAAGCGAGTTTGACCCGGCAGTAATTCAAGTCAGGTGCGTACTATATACCCTGCGGCAATTCAAGGAAATACGGTATACTGTACTTTCCATCAGAGGTCTCCAACTTCGATCACGAGAGCTACTACTTTGACTAGCTTGATTCAAATTGTACCTTATTTACGACGGAGATCTCCACTCAAACAGTGAAGTCGTTGTCTTTTTTTTTGCGCTTATTTAACCATCCATTTTCCAAAGACATGCACCTGGGGATAGGTTGATTGGCAACACTAAATGGTCCCTAGTGTGTGAATGTTGTCTGTCTATCTGTGTTGGCCCTGCGATGTGGTAGGGACTTGTCCAGGGTGTACCCCGCCTTCCGCCCGATTGTAGCTGAGATAGGCTCCAGCGCCCCCAAAAGGGAATAAGCGGTAGAAAATGGATGGATGGATGTAAGCTTGGATCTTAAATCCTACTGAATAGCTCTTAATCTTCTTCCCTTTATGCGATTTCAAATTACCGGTATTAAAATCAGCCTCCTCCGTTTTGAAAATGATGACAGGGGAAGTGTCACTCGCGACGTCACGAGTTCGACCAGACGGTAATACTAAGCATGTGCTACTTATTTTGGGAAGCGAGTTTGACCCGGCAGTAATTCAAGTCAGGTGCGTACTATATACCCTGCGGCAATTCAAGGAAATACGGTATACTGTACTTTCCATCAGAGGTCTCCAACTTCGATCATGAGAGCTACAACCTTGACTAGCTTGATTCAAATTGTACCTTATTTACGACGGAGATCTCCACTCAAACAGTGAGGTCGTTGTCTTTTTTTTTGCGCTTATTCAACCATCCATTTTCTACTGCTTGTCTCTTTCCAAAGACATGCACCTACGGATAGGTTGATTGGCAACACTAAATTGGTCTTTAGTGTGTGAACGTGAGTGTGAATGTTGTCCAGGTTGTTTTCTTTCTGGGCTTATTCATCCATCCCTTTTCTACCGCTTGTCCCTTTCCTAAGACATGCACCTGGGGATAGGTTGATTGGCAACACTAAATTGGCCCTACTGCATACTGGAGATGCCCTACTGCCTCTCCTGAAAATCTCCTGAGACAAGCATTCTCCCGAATTTCTCTCGATTTCCAGTTGGACCTGAGTGAGGACAGCCTGTCGTCAAGTCCACGTCCACAGCCAGTCACGTTATAACATCTACGACTTTTGGAGCTCAGTGCACAACTGCACACACAACAAGAAGGAGACTATTATATACGTCTCCGTTATCCATAGGTTTGTCTATAACCCAGAAAGTAGGCAGGCACGGATTTCTCAGCATGTGCACTGCAAGAAGTCAGTGTTCAAAAACAAGAAAAAAATGAGGGGTATTGTACTTAAACCAAGCAAAATTATCTGCCAATAGAACAAGAAAAATCAGCTTGTCAAGACTTTCCAAATCAAGTAAAATGAGCTAACTTTAATGAACCCAAAAATACCTTAAAATGAGTATATTCTCACTAATAAGTGCACTTTTCTTGATAGGAAAAAAAATAGATTTTTATGCTCAATATGTTGAAAAATATTCTTAAATGAAATAAATGCTAGTGCCGTTATCTTGACATCATGATATGTGGACATCGGGGGCGGTACCTCTGGATTGGCAGACCGGGGTGGTGGTCCCTCTCTTTAAGAAGGGGGACCGGAGGGTGTGTTCCAACTATGGTGGGATCACACTCCTCAGCCTTCCCGGTAAGGTTTATTCAGGTGTACTGGAGAGGAGGCTACGCCGGATAGTCGAACCTCGGATTCAGGAGGAACAGTGTGGTTTTGGTCCTGGTCGTGGAACTGTGGACCAGCTCTATACTCTCGGCAGGGTTCTTGAGGGTGCATGGGAGTTTGCCCAACCAGTCTACATGTGCTTTGTGGACTTGGAGAAGGCATTGGACCGTGTCCCTCGGGAAGTCCTGTGGGGAGTGCTCAGAGAGTATGGGGTATCGGACTGTCTTATTGTGGCGGTCCACTCCCTGTATGATCAGTGCCAGAACTTGGTCCGCATTGCCGGCAGTAAGTCGGCCACATTTCTAGTGAGGGTTGGACTCCTCCAAGGCTGTCCTTTGTCACCCATTCTGTTCATAACTTTTATGGACAGAATTTCTAGGTGCAGTCAAGGCGTTGAGGAGTTCAAGTTTGGTGGCCACGGGATTAGGTCTCTGCTTTTTGCAGATGATGTAGTCCTGATCGCTTCATCTGGCCGGGATCTTCAGCTCTCACTGGATCGGTTCGCAGCCGAGTGTGAAGCGACCGGAATGAGAATCAGCACCTCCAAATCCGAGTCCATGGTTCTCGCCCGGAAAAGGGTGGAGTGCCATCTCCGGGTTGGGGAGGAGACCCTGCCCCAAGTGGAGGAGTTCAAGTACCTAGGAGTCTTGTTCACGAGTGAGGGAAGAGTGGATGGTGAGATCGACAGGCGGATCGGTGCGGCGTCTTCAGTAATGCGGACGTTGTATCGATCCGTTGTGGTGTAGAAGGAGCTGAGCCGGGAGGCAAAGCTCTCAATTTACCTGTCGATCTACGTTCCCATCCTCACCTATGGTCATGAGCTTTGGGTCATGACCGAAAGGATAAGATCACGGGTACAAGCGGCCCAAATGAGTTTCCAGGTCTCTCCCTTAGAGATAGGGTGAGAAGCTCTGCCATCCGGGAGGAACTCAAAGTAAAGCCGCTGCTCCTCCACATGGAGAGGAGCCAGATGAGGTGGTTCGGGCATCTGGTCAGGATGCCACCCGAACGCCTCCCTAAGGAGGTGTTTAGGGCACGTCCAACCGGTAGGAGGCCACGGGGAAGACCCAGGACACGTTGGGAAGACTATGTCTCCCGGCTGGCCTGGGAACGCCTCGGGATCCCCCGGGAAGAGCTAGACGAAGTGGCTGGGGAGAGGGAAGTCTGGGCTTCCCTGCTTAGGCTGCTGCCCCCGCGACCCGACCTCGGATAAGCGGAAGATGATGGATGGATGGATGGATGGATGGATGATATGCACTCGGCATTACATTTCTTGAAACCAGCAAACTTGTACTACAAAATAGTTCATTGTTCTTAATGGAAAGGCAACTCTCGGGGTCTCCGAGCCGCTCAAGAAAATCACATGGTCTAAAAATGCCTTTTACCATCGACAACATGACATCATCGCGCCAAGTGCGTGCTCTTTCAGTGAGTTAGTGTGCATATAAACAGCCCGACACCTGGCCCAAAACATTTTTCATTGCAATTTTGAAGAATTAATCTCAATGTGCACAAACTATTTCTGTTCAAAATTGTTAGAAATGTCACATGTTTCATTATTAACTGTCAGTTACCTGCACTGTGCCAACTGTACTACTATATACTGTAAGTACCTATTTTATATTGTTTCATTGGAAATAAAACAGCAAAGTCCATTTGGCTGTCGTCCGTTTTAATTATGAGACAAAATGGTGTCAAAGTCATGATTTTTTTTTTTTCATGCTTGAAATAACAAAAATGTTTACTTTAAAAAAGTAGTTTTCTACTTCTGAGTGTTGATGACACAGCTTTGCAACAGTTGATATTCTAGTTTCAAGCAGGTTTTACTCAATATAGGTCATAACATCTCAGCAACAAGCTGTAATATCTTACTGAGATCATTTAGGAGCGAAACCCTTAAAACAAGTAAAACACTCTGACATAAAATCTGCTTTGTTACGACTGGTTGGCATAGTGATGCATAATTGGTCCCTTTGTGGATGCGTCGACATGAACACAGCAACGGTAAGTTTAAAGGTTTTATTAAACTGAACAAAAACAGACTATGAACAAAAACACTGGAGCTAACAGACAAAAATAAACCAAGGGCGCTAGCATGAAAGCTAGGAATAGAAAATACAAAAACTATACTTGGCACGAAGGACACAAAAGAGTAAACAAAAACATTCAGCATGAAAGCTGGAATATCGAGTGGCTTAGCATAAGAGCTAGCGAGAAAATACATACGGGTAGTAGACGGTCGTGAATGTTGCTCGAAGGCAAATTAGAGTCCCAGAAAGAATAACGAAAAGGGACGGGCTTGAATAGGGGAGTAATCAAAAAGTGACAGGTGTGCAGAAACCGTGATTAGCAGGTGGGATCAATGAGCAACCATGGTGACTGACTAAACAGGAAGTAAGAGTGTAGAACAACTGGAAGTATAAACCATATGTGGTGATCCAAGTAGCGGATCGCAACATGCTTAGTGAGAAGAATGATCTTGTCAGACAGAAAATAAGCAAATATTACCCTTATTTGAGATATATAATCTTACTTAGATTTCACTTTTTGCAGTGTGTTTATTCCAGCCCGTTTTATGATCCGCTGCCCGGATCACATTCTGATTGGATTTTTGAGTCATTTGTGTTTTCTGTTGGTTTTGGACTCCTTCGGTTCCTGTTTGTGCACCTCTGAGTTGGGTACTTATCATTTTCACCTGCCGCTTGTTCCGGACGCGCACCTGTGTTTTGTAATCACTGACATTATTTAAGCCTGCCTTCTCCAGTCAGTCAGTCTGGCTTCTTAATTTGCAATACGCAACAGATGACGACTCTGTACCTGCTAGATTCCCCGCTAGCTTCTTTTACTTGCTAGCTTCCACGCTAACCCCTTAGTTTTTTTTGCCTTCTGTGCTTCGAGCACATTTTCTTTGTTGAGGTCTGATTTATTTTTAAATAAATCATTTATTCCTACCTTCACGCTGTGTCCGAAGCCAGTCTGCATTCCTGTGAGAACGAACTCCGCACCACGATGCGACCCGGTCGTTACAGCCGGCACATTAATACACTGACAAACAACATCCGGATTCCCATCGTGTATTGCTTCAAAACTACATCAAATAGTCATGTCCAAAAAAAAAAAGTGACAGAGAATAATAATAATAACGAGGAGGAGTATACGTTTGAAAAAGGTGACGGGTTTTTACAAAACTTTTATTTGGAAGGGGTAATTGCCAACTTCCTGTTGATTTTTTCTGCAGGATGTAAATCATTAAAATGTAGGTCTAAGTGAGACCTACATTGAAGTTTTTGTTTCATGACTTTCCGGCATTCCTACTGGAAGTTACTAGCAATTTTGTTTGTGTTTTCTTCCTAGGAGCAGTTTTTGCTGTGTTTTATTCAAAAATTACGCTAGAGCGCAATGTTGAGTTTTTTTTTTTTTTTTTTTCATTAAATCGCAATTTCTGCCAGTCCTTATGTGTGTGCCAAGTTTGGTGAGTTTTGAAGCATTTTAAGGGGGTCAAATTACAGCTCATAGGCAAAAATACTTGTTTCATGCCTTGCCATAGTTTCGTGCTTCATGCCATGCCAAGTAAGTTTTGATTTATGTTCTTAGTCTGTTTATGCTTTAGCTTTGTTCTTTAGCCCAAGTTGTGCCTCCGCTGTGAGCGATTTTTGTTTGTATATTTTTTTAGTTAAAATTAAATCATGTTTTTACCTAAATGCCATGTCCCGAGTAGTCCGTCTGCCTTCCTGGGAGAACAACCCCGCAGCAAGCTGCGACCCCCCCCCCCCCCCCCATCGTGACATAAAATACTTCTTACCATCAATGCGACTTCTTGAACAGGTGCCGTAGAAAACGGATGGATGGATTTAAATGCATGAGAATGTTTTATATTTTGTGCGTTATTTTTAGCACTGTGATTACCAACGAAATTATTCATAATTATCGCGTTAAGCAATGTCAGCTATCACTATCTGAGAACCGGATGCAGTCATCAAAAGAGCCACATCTGGCTCGAGAGCCATAGGTTCCCTACCCCTGCACTACGCCATGCCGCCCCAAAATAGAACGAAGATGGACAATTCAACCCTAAACTCACTCCTTTCCTGCAGATACAATTTTACAGATGCTGCCCATACCTATGCTCCTTCAAAGGCTGTGCTACTGGCTGAAAAACATTGCACTTTCAAATACAACAACAAGTACAGAGGAGTGTTATGTGTGTGTATATGTGTACATAAATGAATTCTAGCTATAAATAAACACCCCCAAACTCCCAAATTGGGAGGTCTCCAGGTTGGCAAGTATGCCCTGGTGTGTGAACGTTGTCTGTCTATCTGCGCTTATTCATCCATCCATCCATCCATTTTCTACCGCTTATTCCCTTTCGGGGTTGCGGGGGGCGCTGGCGCCTATCTCAGCTACAATCGGGCGGAAGGCGGGGTACACCCTGGACAAGTCGCCACCTCATCACAGGGCCAACACAGATAGACAGACAACATTCACACTCACATTCACACACTAGGGACCATTCAGTCCATCCATCCATCCATTTTCTACCACTTATTCCCTTTTGGGGTCGCGGGGGGCGCTGGCGCCTATCTCAGCTACAATCGGGCAGAAGGCGGGGTACACCCTGGACAAGTCACCACCTCATCACAGGGCCAACACAGATAGACAGACAACATTCACACACTAGGGCCAATTTAGTGTTGCCAATCAACCTATCCCCAGGTGCATGTCTTTGGAAGTGGGAGGAGCCTATCCCCAGGTGTATGTCTTTGGAGGTGGGAGGGGCCTATCCCCAGGTGCATGTCTTTGGAGGTGGGAGGAAGCCGGAGTACCCGGAGGGAACCCACGCATTCACGGGGAGAACATGCAAACTCCACACAGAAAGATCCCGAGCCTGGATTTGAACCCAGGACTGCAGGACCTTCATATTGTGAGGCAGACGCACTAACCCCTCTGCCACCGTGAAGCCCTCACGCTTATTCAACAGAAGCATAATGTCTGAATTAAACAGCTTCAAAGATGACAAATTCTTCAAACACATTTTTGGGGTCATTTGGTGGATTTAGATGTTTTGTTCACTCTTGTTGCTTCTCTTCGTAGGGGACGATGGAGTTTTCAGCATCAACGAGACAAGTGGCCTCATCACCCTGCTGACAAGTCCCAATTATCTCAAGAGAGAGATCTTTAACATTAAAGTCAAGGTGTGCATTTAAACTGTACAAATTGGATGAATAATGACAGAATATTATTAGACCTCCTCCGCCTTCCCGGTCAGGTCTATTCAGGTGTACTGGAGAAAAGACTAATGCCGGATAGTCGAACCTTGGATTCAGGAGGAACGGTGTGGTTTTCGTCCTGGTCGTGGAACTGTGGACCAGCTCTATACTCTGGGCAGGGTTCTTGAGGGTGCATGGGAGTTTGCCCAACCAGTCTACATGTGCTTTGTGGACTTGGAGAAGGCATTGGACCGTGTCCCTCGGGAAGTCCTGTGGCGATTGTTCAGAGAGTATGGGGTATTGGACTGTCTGATTGTGGCGGTCCGCTCCCTGTATGATCAGTGTCAGAGCTTGGTCCGCATCGCCAGTAGTAAGTCGGACACGTTTCCAGTGAGGGTTGGACTCCGCCAAGGCTGTCCTTTGTCACCGATTCTGTTCATAACTTTTATGGACAGAATTTCTAGGCGCAGTCAAGGCGTTGAGGGGTTGGATTAGGTCTCTGCTTTTTGCAGATGATGCAGTCCTGATGGCTTCATCTGGCCAGGATCTTCAGCTCTCACTGGATCAGTTTACAGCCGACTGGAATGAGAATCAGCACCTCCAAGTCCGAGTCCATGGTTCTCGCCCGGAAAAGGGTGGAGTGCCATCTCTGGGTTGGGGAGGAGACCCTGCCCCAAGTGAAGGAGTTCAAGTACCTAGGAGTCTTGTTCACGAGTGAGGGAAGAGTGGACCGTGAAATCGACAGGCATATCGGTGCGGTGTTATTCAGTAATGCGGACACTGTATCGATCCGTTGTGGTGAAGAAGGACCAGCTCTATACTCTGGGTAGGGTCCTTGAGGGTGCATGGGAAATTGCCCAACCAGTCTACATGTGCTTTGTGGACTTGGGGAAGGCATTCGACCGTGTCCCTCGGGAAGTCCTGTGGCGATTGTTCAGAGAGTATGGGGTATTGGACTGTCTGATTGTGGCGGTCCGCTCCCTGTATGATCAGTGTCAGAGCTTGGTCCGCATCGCCGGTAGTAAGTCGGACACATTTCCAGTGAGGGTTGGACTCCGCCAAGGCTGTCCTTTGTCACCGATTCTGTTCATAACTTTTATGGACAGAATTTCTAGGCGCAGTCAAGGCGTTGAGGGGTTCCGGTTTGGTGGCTGCAGGATTAGGTCTCTGCTTTTTGCAGATGATGTGGTCCTGATGGCTTCATCTGGCCAGGATCTTCAGCTCTCACTGGATCAGTTTACAGCCGACTGGAATGAGAATCAGCACCTCCAAGTCCGAGTCCATGGTTCTCGCCCGGAAAAGGGTGGAGTGCCATCTCTGGGTTGGGGAGGAGACCCTGCCCCAAGTGGAGGAGTTCAAGTACCTAGGAGTCTTGTTCACGAGTGAGGGAAGAGTGGATCGTGAGATCGACAGGCGGATCGGTGTGGCGTCTTCAGTGATGCGGACGTTGTATCGATCCGTTGTGGTGAAGAAGGACCAGCTCTATACTCTGGGCAGGGTCCTTGAGGGTGCATGGGAGTTTGCCCAACCAGTCTACATGTGCTTTGTGGACTTGGAGAAGGCATTGGACCGTGTCCCTGGGGAAGTCCTGTGGCGATTGTTCAGAGAGTATGGGGTATCGGACTGTCTTATTGTGGCGGTCCACTCCCTGTATGATCAGTGTCAGAGCTTGGTCCGCATTGCCGGCAGTAAGTCGGACACTTTTCCAGTGCGGGTTGGACTCCGCCAAGGCTGTCCTTTGTCACCCATTCTGTTCATAACTTTTATGGACAGAATTTCTAAGTGCAGTCAAGGCGTTGAGGGGTTCCGGTTTGGTGACCGCAGGATTAGGTCTCTGCTTTTTGCAGATGATGTGGTCCTGATGGCTTCATCTGGCCGGGATCTTCAGCTCTCACTGGATCAGTTTACAGCCGACTGGAATGAGAATCAGCACCTCCAAGTCCGAGTCCATGGTTCTCGCCCGGAAAAGGGTGGAGTGCCATCTCCGGGTTGGGGAGGAGACCCTGCCCCAAGTGGAGGAGTTCAAGTACCTAGGAGTCTTGTTCACGAGTGAGGGAAGAGTGGACCGTGAGATCGACAGGCGGATCGGTGCGGCGTCTTCAGTAATGCGGACGTTGTACCGATCCGTTGTGGTGAAGAAGGAGCTGAGCCGGAAGGCAAAGCTCTCAATTTACCGGTCGATCTACGTTCCCATCCTCACCTATGGTCATGAGCTTTGGGTCATGACCGAAAGGACAAGATCACGGGTACAAGCGGCCCAAATGAGTTTCCAGGTCTCTCCCTTAGAGATAGGGTGAGAAGCTCTGCCATCCGGGAGGAACTCAAAGTAAAGCCGCTGCTCCTTCACATGGAGAGGAGCCAGATGAGGTGGTTTGGGCATCTGGTCAGGATGCCACCCGCACGCCTCCCTAGGGAGGTGTTTAGGGCACGTCCGACTGGTAGGAGGACACGGGGAAGACCCAGGACACGTTGGGAAGACTATGTCTCCCGGCTGGCCTGGGAACGCCTCAGGATCCCCTGGGAAGAACTGGACGAAGTGGCTGGGGAGAGGGTAGTTGACCTGACCTTGGATAGATGGATAACGGTATGCTGATGTGCAAAATGGCCTCATTTAAACCTCAATCTCCAGGCATCCGAAGTGAGTCCGAGAGGCAGACTCCAGGACTACGGGGTGACCACGGTGGTGATCCGTGTGGTGGACCTGAATAACAATCCACCGACTTTCTACGGCGAGAACGGCACCCAAAGCATGTTTGAGCTGACCATGTACGAGCACCCCCCGGAAGGGGAGATACTCCGGGGGCTGAAAATCACCGTGAATGACTCCGATCAGGTGAGCGACACCCAAAGGCAACACTTTAGATGTTCCGTCTCACTCCACACGTCCACCTCTCCCCACTTAACTCATGAGGAGTGGACATTTGTAGCTTGCAACAGTGTGACCTTTCAGTCAATGAGACGACTTTGAGGCTGCCTTAACGACTGCAGATCTTTAAAGAAGAAAAGTCAAGCACACAACATAAAAGTTAAATGAGCCCTTTTTAGATTTCCCAAACCTTTTTAAATGGCTGACATTTAACGTCGTGTCATTATTATTTTTTGAAACAACTCACCTCGGCTTTGATGTATTATCAATCAATGTCTATTTATATAGCCCGAAATCACGAGCGTCTCAAAGGAATGACATCTTCGGTTCTGAGCCCACATAAGGGCAAGGAAAAACTCACAACCCAGTGGGGTTGCAATGTGAATGATTATGAGAAACCTTGGAGAGGACCGCAGATGTGGTTGACCCCCCCACCTCTAGGGGAGACCAGATGCATTGGACGTCGAGTGGGTCTAATATAATAATGTGAAAGTCCAGTCCAGATTGGATCTAACGTAATAGTGTGAGTCCAGTCCATAGTGGATCTAACATAATAGTGTGAGAGTCCAGTCCATAGTGGATCTAACATAATAGTGTGAGAGTCCAGTCCATAGTGGATCTAACACAATATAGTGAAAGTCCAGTCCATAGTGGATCTAACATATTAGTTTGAGTCCAGTCCATAGTGGATCTAACATAATAGTGTGAGAGTCCAGTCCATAGTGGATCTAACACAATATAGTGAAAGTCCAGTCCATAGTGGATCTAACATATTAGTTTGAGTCCAGTCCATGGTAGATCTAGCATAATAGTGTGAGTCCAGTCCATAGTGGATCTAACATAATAGTGTGAGAGTCCAGTCCATAGTGGATCTAACATAATAGTGTGAGAGTCCAGTCCATAGTGGATCTAACATAATAGAGAGAGAGTCTAGTCCATAGTGGATCTAACATAATAGTGAGAGTCCAGTCCATAGTGGATCTAACATAATAGTGAGAGTCCAGTCCATAGTGGATCCGACATAATAGTTTGAGAGTCCAGTCCATAGTGGATCTAACATAATAGTGTGAGTCCAGTCCATAGTGGATCTAACATAATAGTGAGAGTCCAGTCCATAGTGGATCTAACATAATAGAGAGAGAGTCTAGTCCATAGTGGATCTAACATAATAGTGAGAGTCCAGTCCATAGTGGATCTAACATAATAGTGAGAGTCCAGTCCATAGTGGATCTAACATAATAGTGAGAGTCCAGTCCATAGTGGATCTAACATAAAAGTGAGAGTCTAGTCCATAGTGGATCTAACATAATAGTGTGAGAGTCCAGTCCATAGTGGATCTAACATAATAGTGTGAGAGTCCAGTCCATAGTGGATCTAACATAATAGTGAGAGTCCAGTCCATAGTGGATCTAACATAATAGTGTGAAAGTCCAGTCCATAGTGGATCCTACATAATATTGTGAAAGTCCAGTCCATAGTGGATCTAACATAATAGTGTGAAAGTCCAGTCCATAGTGGATCCTACATAATATTGTGAAAGTCCAGTCCATAGTGGATCTTACATAAAACCAAGAGTCCAGTCCATAGTGGATCTAACATAATGTTGTGAAAGTCCAGTCCATAGTGGATCTAACATAATATTGTGAAAGTCCAGTCCATAGTGGATCTAACATGATATTGTGAAAGTTCAGTCCATAGTGGATCTTACATAAAACCAAGAGTCCAGTCCATAGTGGGGCCAGCAGGAGACCATCCCGGGCAGAGACGGGTATTACCAAATCTATTGATTCCTGGAATGCATTAACCAATAGTACACAAAGCTTTTAGAGTAATTGAAATCCCTGTTTTACTACATGGATGAAATTGCATACACATAATGTATTTATGTATTACTTTTTTTCATCCTTCATTAGCAACACTTTCACAATTCATGTACATCACTAACATTGAAGGAGAAATCTGCCTTAAAGACAAGATCAGTTCTTTGTAATACTTTACTGCTTACCCCAAGGCAGTATATTAAGGTCTTTACTGTTCCTAATGCGACCTCCGATTTCGGGAGGTGGGGGGCGTGGTCGGGGATTGGGCGAGGGGCGTGGTTGGAGGCGGGGCGTTGTTTTGGGGCGTGGTTAAGAGGGGAGGAGTATATTTACAGCTATCCATCCATCCATTTCCTACTGGTGCTTATCTCAGCTACAATCAGGCGGAAGGCGTGTACACCCAGGACAAGTCGCCACCGCATCACAGTATGTGTAAAAATCTTTATTTATAATTGAATCACTTATTTATTTTTCAAGTTTTTAGTTAATTTTTTTTTTTTTTCAAAATAGTTCAAGAAAGACCACTACAAATGAGCAATAGTTTGCACTGTTATACAATTTAATAAATCAGAAACTGATGACATAGTGCTGTATTTTACTTCTTTATCTTTTTTTTTTCAACCAAAAATGCTTTGCTCTGATTAGGGGGTACTTGAATTAAAACAAATGTTCACAGGGGGTACATCACTGAAAAAAGGTTGAGAACCACTGCTCTAAAAGCTGTAGATGTTATTGTCACATATGCATGCACAGTAGATGGCAGTATTGTCCTGTTTGAGAGTGTCACAACATTGCTGTTTACGGCAGACAAACTGCTTTACGCCGCAAGAATAGAATAATAACAAATTTTTTTAAAGTGAAATTCCCTCCTGTTCCTCGCGCCCCACCTGTCATGTCTCTATTCCCCACAGGTGGGGCCCGCCCCACACTTTGAGAAACGCTGCTGTAATGTATGTCTGCTCTTAGTGGGACTGTGCCGAAAATGTAATTTTACTTATATATATATATATGTCTGGTACATGTTAAAGAATGGACAATAATCAAGCATCCTCCTCCTTTATATACAGGGAGCCAATGCAAAATTCAACCTGAAGCTGATCGGGCCCGGAAAGATGCTGCGAGTGGTCCCACAGACGGTGCTCAACGAGGCCCAAGTCACGATATTGGTGGAAGATTCTGCAGCCATGGATTACGAGAAACACCACTTCCTCACCTACAAGGTGCGTGTTTAAAAGCCACAAGGCCACCGCTTTCTAACTCTTGCTGAAAGAGCTTCGCTTGAGGCGAGGACGTCGTTGATTGATTGATTCAAACTTTTATTACAAACCCCGTTTCCATATAAGTTGGGAAATTGTGTTAGATGTAAATATAAACAGAATACAATGATTTGCAAATCCTTTTCAACCCATATTCAGTTGAATATGCTACAAAGACCACATATTGATGCCAGCAACACGTGACTAAGAAGTTGGGAAAGGTGGCAATAAATCCTGATAAAGTTGAGGAATGCTCATCAAACACTTATTTGGAACATCCCACAGGTGTGCAGGCTAATTGGGAACAGGTGGGTGCCATGATTGGCTATAAAAACAGCTTCCCAAAAAACTTTCACAAGAAAGGATGGGGCGAGGTACACCCCTTTGTCCACAACTGTGTGAGCAAATAGTCAAACAGTTTAAGAACAACCTTTCTCAAAGTGACATTGCAAGAAATTTAGGGATTTCAACATCTACGCTCCATAATATCATCAAAAGGTTCAGAGAATCTGGAGAAATCACTCCACGTGAGCGCATGGCCGGAAACCAACATTGAATGACCGTGACCTTCCATCCCTCAGACGGCACTGTATCAAAAACTTACATCAATCTCTAAAGGATATCACCACATGGGCTCAGGAACACTTCAGAAAACCACTGTCACTAAATACAGATCGTCGCTACATCTGTAAGTGCAAGTTAAAGCTCTACTATGCAAAGCGAAAACCATTTATCAACAACATCCAGAAACGCCGCCGGCTTCTCTGGGCCCGAGATCATCTAAGATGGACTGATGCAAAGTGGAAAAGTGTTCTGTGGTCCGACAAGTCCACATTTCAAATGTGGACTCGTGTCATCCGGACCAAAGGGGAAGCAAACCATCCAGACTGTTATCGACGCAAAGTTCAAAAGCCAGCATGTGTGATGGAATGGGGGTGCATTAGTGCCCAAGACATGGGTAACTTACACATCTGTGAAGGCACCATTAATGCTGAAAGGTACATACAGGTTTTGGAACAACATATGCTGCCATCTAAGCACCATCTTTTTCATGGACGCCCCTGCTTATTTCAGCAAGACAATGCCAAGCCATGTGTTACAACAGCGTGGTTTTGTAGTAAAAGAGTGCGGGTACTTTCCTGGCCCGCCTGCAGTCCAGACCTGTCTCCCATGGAAAATGTGTGGCACATTATGAAGCATAAAATAGGACAGCGGAGACCCCGGACTGTTGAAGGACTGAAGTTCTACATAAAACAAGAATGGGAAAGAATTCCACTTTCAAAGCTTCAACAATTAGTTTCCTCAGTTCCCAAACGTTTATTGAGTGTTGTTAAAAGAAATGGTGATGTAACACAGTGGAGAACATACCCTTTCCCAACTACTTTGGCACATGTTGCAGCCATGAAATTCGAAGTTAATTATTATTTGCAAAAAAAAAAATAAAGTTTATGGGTTTGAACATCAAATATGTTGTCTTTGTAGCATATTCAACTGAATATGGCTTGAAAAGGATTTGCAAATCATTGTATTCTGTTTATATTTACATCTAACACAATTCATTCAATCACTCAATCAATCAATGTTTATTTATATAGCACAAATCATTACGACTACAACATCCTCGGAAGAACCCACAAAAGGGCAAGGAAAACTCACACCCAGTGGGCAGGGAGAATTCACACCCAGTGGGACGCCAGTGACAATGCTGACTATGAGAAACCTTGGAGAGGACCTCAGATGTGGGCAACCCCCCCCCCCCTCTAGGGGACCGAAAGCAATGGATGTGGAGCGGGTCTAACATGATACTGTGAAAGTTCAATCCATAGTGGCTCCAACACAGCCGCGAGAGTTCAGTTCAAAGCGGATCCAAGACAGCAGCGAGAGGAAACCATCTCAAGCGGAGGCGGATCAGCAGCGTAGAGATGTCCCCAACCAATACACAGGCGAGCGGTCCATCCTGGGTCTCGACTCTGGACAGCCAGTACTTCATCCATGGTCATCGGACCGGACCCCCTCCACAAGGGAGGGGGGGACATAGGAGAAAGGAAAGAAGCGGCAGATCAACTGGTCTAAAAAGGAGGTCTATTTAAAGGCTAGAGTATACAGATGAGTTTTAAGGTGAGACTTAAATGCTTCAATCAATCAATCAATCAATGTTTACTTATATAGCCCTAAATCACTAGTGTCTCAAAGGGCTGCACAAACCACCACGACATCCTCGGTAGGCCCACATAAGGGCAAGGAAAACTCACACCCAGTGGGACATCGGTGACAATAATGACTATGAGAACCTTGGAGAGGAGGAAAGCAATGGATGTCGAGCGGGTCTAACATGATACTGTGAAAGTTCAATCCATAATGGATCCAACACAGTCGCGAGAGTCCAGTCCAAAGCGGATCCAACACAGCAGCGAGAGTCCCGTTCACAGCGGAGTCAGCAGGAAACCATCCCAAGCGGAGGCGGATCAGCAGTGCAGAGATGTCCCCAGCCGATACACAGACGAGCAGTACATGGCCACCGGATCGGACCGGACCCCCTCCACAAGGGAGAGTGGGACATAGAAGAAAAAGAAAAGAAACGGCAGATCAACTGGTCTAAAAAGGGAGTCTATTTAAAGGCTAGAGTATACAAATGAGTTTTAAGGTGAGACTTAAATGCTTCTACTGAGGTAGCATCTCGAAGGGCATTCCAGAGTACTGGAGCCCGAACGGAAAACGCTCTATAGCCCAACTCAAATGCAAACGGGGTTTTGTAAGTAACTATTATTTTGATCGATTGATTGTCTCAGCTCCTTGCTGTCGAGATCGACACGCCGGAGAGGTTCAGCTCCACGGCCGACATCGTCATCCACCTCCTGGACACCAACGACAACGCGCCTAAGTTCTCCTCGGACTACTACATCGCCAGAATCCCGGAGAATTCACCTGGCGGCTCCAACGTGGTTTCAGTCCTGGTGAGTCGCCCGTCATGCCTGTCTAAAAATACAACAGCCCCCCCGCCCACGCACATTAGTCCACGTCACGGTGGAGGCTCAAGAGGAATGCTCGATTTGAGCAAAACGCCAGAAAGAGGCTTTAATTCTCTAAATGTAGACGTTTGGTGCTGAGGTCGGGATAATACGTGAAAAGATGTAGATAAAAGCTAGGCAGGGGAAGCTGCCAGATGGCTATCACTTTCATTTTGTTGTGTAACACCAAATTCCCCCCCTCCTTTTTTTAAAGCTGTGCTAAATATGCGCGGGCATATTGTCTAACAACCAAATGTGAGCTCAAGTTAGGTCTTCATCCAGTCCTGGGGATACATCGTAGTGTAAAAGGGAGCCATTTGGGGACTTTTTTCCCGTCCTCTTGTCCTTCGTATGAACGCGACTCGGACTCAAAGCAGCACGCTGCTCATAAATCCTCCCGTTGCGTGAACACCAGCGAGCCTCGCTTTCCTTGATCCCGGGCAATTTCAATCAGATAAAAGAACAGCCAACAAGTGACCTTGCACACATCCCGACACTGAACAGGCCTCCCTGATGCAGCAGATTAGCCGAGGACACCATGATGGCACCATGACATCAAACACTTCTTTTTATAGCTTTAACACCATTTTTGCTGGTGTCCTCTTCCATCCATCCATTTTCTCAGCTGTCCCTCTTTGGGTGGCGGGGGGTGCCGGAGTACCTGTACTGAAGCCACACCGCATTGTGTGATGTTCCCAGTCTGTGGAGCGCTTTCCCTGACCGCCTGAATGCACCACAGACTGTGAATGCTTTTAAAAAATGCTTAAAAACCCTTCTTTTTAAAAAAGCCTTTTTTTTTTTCTTTTTATTTTAGATATACCGTATTTTCTTGAATTTTCGCCGGGGCGCTAATTAATTTAAAACATCTTCTCACTCTGGCATTCTGCTGGTGTCCTCTTCCATCCATCCATTTTCTCGTTTGTCCCTCTTTGGGTCGCAGGGGGTGCCGGAGTACCCGTAGGGAACCCACACCGCATTGTGTGATGTTCCCAGTCTGTGGAGCGCTTTCCCTGACCGCCTGAATGCACCACAGACTGTGAATGTTTTTAAAAAATGCTTAAAAACCCTTCTTTTTAAAAAAGCCTATTTTTTTCCCTTTTTTTTAGATATACTGTATTTCCTTGAATTTTCGCCGGGGCGCTAATTAATTTAAAACCTCTTCTCACTCCGGCATTCTGCTGGTGTCCTCTTCCATCCATCCATTTTCTCGGTTGTCCCTCTTTGGGTGGCGGGGGGGTGCTGGAGCCGGAGTACCCGTACTGAACCGGCACGGCATTGTGTGATGTTCCCAGTCTGTGGAGCGCTTTCCCTGACCACCTGAAGGCGCCACATACTGTGAATGCGTTTAAAAAATGCTTAAAAACCCTTCTTTTTAAAAAAGCCTTTTTTTTTTATTTTTTTTTTTAGATATACCGTATACCCTTGAATTTTCGCCGGAGCGCTAATTAATTTAAAACCTCTTCTCACTCCGGCATTCTGCTGGTGTCCTCTTCCATCCATCCATTTTCTCGGTTGTCCCTCTTTGGGTGGCGGGGGGTGCTGGAGCCGGAGTACCCGTACTGAACCCACACGGCATTGTGTGATGTTCCCAGTCTGTGGAGCGCTTTCCCTGACCACCTGAAGGCACCACAGACTGTGAATGCTTTTAAAAAATGCTTAAAAACCCTTCTTTTTAAAAAAGCCTTTTTTCTTTTTTTTTTTTTTAGATATACCGTA
The DNA here is from genome assembly GCF_033978795.1 of Nerophis ophidion. Classification (NCBI taxonomy): domain Eukaryota; kingdom Metazoa; phylum Chordata; class Actinopteri; order Syngnathiformes; family Syngnathidae; genus Nerophis; species Nerophis ophidion. Next base: position 2,548,840 of record NC_084619.1, read on the forward strand.
TTTCCTTGAATTTTCGCCGGGGGCGCTAATTAATTTAAAACCTCTTCTCACTCCATCATTCTGCTGGTGTCCTCTTCCATCCATCCATTTTCTCGGTTGTCCCTCTTTGGGTGGCGGGGGGTGCTGGAGCCGGAGTACCCGTAGGGAACCCACACCGCATTGTGTGATGTTCACAGTATGTGGAGCGCTTTCCCTGACCACCTGAAGGCACCACAGACTGTGAATGTTTTTTAAAAATGCTTAAAAACCCTTCTTTTTAAAAAAGCCTTTTTTTTTCTTTTTTTTTTTAGATATACCGTATTTCCTTGAATTTTCGTCGGGGCGCTAATTAATTTAAAACCTCTACTCACTCCGTCATTCTGCTGGTGTCCTCTTCCATCCATCCATTTTCTCGGTTGTCCCTCTTTGGGTGGCGGGGGGTGCTGGAGTACCCGTAGGGAACCCACACGGCATTGTGTGATGTTCCCAGTCTGTGGAGCGCTTTCCCTGACCACCTGAAGGCACCACATACTGTGAATGTGTTTAAAAAATGCTTAAAAACCCTACTTTTTAAAAAAGCCTTTTTTTTTTTTTTTTTTTTTTTTAGATATACCGTATATCCTTGAATTTTCGCCGGGGCGCTAATTAATTTAAAACATCTTCTCACTCCGTCATTCTGCTGGTGTCCTCTTCCATCCATCCATTTTCTCGGTTGTCCCTCTTTGGGTGGCGGGGGGGTGCTGGAGCCGGAGTACCCGTACTGAACCGGCACGGCATTGTGTGATGTTCCCAGTCTGTGGAGCGCTTTCCCTGACCACCTGAAGGCGCCACAGACTGTGAATGCTTTAAAAAAATGCTTAAAAACCCTTCTTTTTAAAAAAGCCTTTTTTTTTTCTTTTTTTTTAGATATACCGTATTTCCTTGAATTTTCGCCGGGGCGCTAATTAATTTAAAACCTATTCTCACTCCGGCATTCTGCTGGTGTCCTCTTCCATCCATCCATTTTCTCGGTAGTCCCTCTTTGGGTCGCAGGGGGTGCTGGAGCCGTAGTACCCGTACTGAACCCAGACGGCATTGTGTGATGTTCCCAGTCTGTGGAGCGCTTTCCCTGACCGCCTGAATGCACCACAGACTGTGAATGTTTTTAAAAAATGCTTAAAAACCCTTCTTTTTAAAAAAGCCTTTTTTTTTTTTCTTTTTTTTTACACATACCGTATTTACTTGAATTTTCGCCGGGGCGCTAATTAATTTAAAACCTCTTCTCACTCCGGCATTCTGCTGGTGTCCTCTTCCATCCATCCATTTTCTCGGTTGTCCCTCTTTGGGTGGCGGGGGGTGCTGGAGCCGGAGTACCCGTAGGGGACCCACACAGCATTGTGTGATGTTCCCAGTCTGTGGAGCGCTTTCCCTGACCACCTGAAGGTACCACAGACTGTGAATGCTTTTAAAAAATGCTTAAAAACCCTTCTTTTTAAAAAAGCCTTTTTTTTTTTTTTTTTTTTTTTTTACACATACCGTATTTAGTTGAATTTTCGCAGGGGCGCTAATTAATGTAAAACCTCTTCTCACTCCGGCATTCTGCTGGTGTCCTCTTCCATCCATCCATTTTCTCGGTTGTCCTTCTTTGGGTCGCAGGGGGTGCCGGAGTACCCGTAGGGAACCCACACGGCATTGTGTGATGTTCCCAGTGTGTGGAGCGCTTTCCCTGACAACCTGAAGGTACCACAGACTGTGAATGCTTTTAAAAAATGCTTAAAAACCCTTCTTTTAAAAAAAGCCTTTTTTTTTTCTTTTTTTTTAGATATACCGTATTTCCTTGAATTTTCGCCGGGGCGCTAATTAATTTAAAACCTCTTCTCACTCCGGCATTCTGCTGGTGTCCTCTTCCATCCATCCATTTTCTCAGCTGTCCCTCTTTGGGTGGCGGGGGTTGCGGGAGCCGGAGTACCCGTACTGAACCCGCACCGCATTGTGTGATGTTCCCAGTCTGTGGAGCGCTTTCCCTGACCACCTGAAGGCACCACATACTGTGAATGCGTTTAAAAAATGCTTAAAAACCCTTCTTTTTAAAAAAGCCTTTTTTTTCTCTTTTTTTTTAAATATACCGTATTTCGTTGAATTTTCGCCGGGGCGCTAATTAATTTAAAACCTCTTCTCACTCCGTCATTCTGCTGGTGTCCTCTTCCATCTATCCATTTTTTCGGTTGTCCCTCTTTGGGTGGCGGGGGGTGCCGGAGTACCCGTAGGGAACCCACACGGCATTGTGTGATGTTCCCAGTGTGTGGAGCGCTTTCCCTGACCACCTGAAGGCACCACAGACTGTGAATGCTTTTAAAAAATGCTTAAAAACCCTTCTTTTTAAAAAAGCCTTTTTTTTTCTTTTTTTTTAGATATACCGTATTTCCTTGAATTTTCGCCGGGGCGCTAATTAATTTAAAACTTCTTCTCACTACGGCATTCTGTTGGTGTCCTCTTCTATCCATCCATTTTCTCAGTTGTCCCTCTTTGGGTGGCGGGGGGTGCTGGAGCCGGAGTACCCGTAGGGAACCCACACCGCATTGTGTGATGTTCCCAGTCTGTGGAGCGCTTTCCCTGACCACCTGAAGGCGCCACAGACTGTGAATGCTTTTAAAAAATGCTTAAAAACCCTTCTTTTTAAAAAAGCCTTTTTTTTTTTTTTTTTTTTTTAGATATACCGTATTTCCTTGAATTTTCGCCGGGGGCGCTAATTAATTTAAAACCTCTTCTCACTCCGGCATTCTGCTGGTGTCCTCTTCCATCCATCCATTTTCTCGGTTGTCCCTCTTTGGGTCGCAGGGGGTGCCGGAGTACCCGTAGGCAACCCTCACGGCATTGTGTGATGTTCCCAGTGTGTGGAGCGCTTTCCCTGACAACCTGAAGGCACCACAGACTGTGAATGCTTTTAAAAAATGCTTAAAAACCCTTCTTTTTAAAAAAGCCTTTTTTTTTTTTTCTTTTTTTTTAGATATACCGTATTTCCTTGAATTTTCGCCAGGGCGCTAATTAATTTAAAACCTCTTCTCACTCCGGCATTCTGCTGGTGACCTCTTCCATCCATCCATTTTCTCGTTTGTCCCTCTTTGGGTGGCGGGGGGTGCTGGAGCCGGAGTACCCGTAGGGAACCCACACGGCATTGTGTGATGTTCCCAGTCTGTGGAGCGCTTTCCCTGACCACCTGAAGGCACCACAGACTGTGAATGCTTTTAAAAAATGCTTAAAAACCCTTCTTTTTAAAAAAAAGCCTTTTTTTTTTTTTTAGATATACCGTACTTCCTTGAATTTCTGCCGGGCGCTAATTAATTCAAAACCTCTCCTCACTCCGGCATTTACCAAAGGCATGCGGTAACCTACTCAGTGGCCTAGTCGTTTGAGTGTCCGCCCTGAGATCGGTAGATTGTGAGTTCAAACCCTGGCCGAGTCATACCAAAGACTATAAAAATGGGACTCATTCCTTTCCTGCTTGGCACTCATCATCAAGGGATGGGGGTTAAATCACCAAAAATGATTCCCGGGCGCTGCCCACTGCTCCCCTCACCTCCCAGGGGGTGATCAAGGGAGATGGTCCAAATGCAGAGAATAATTTCGCCACACCAAGAGTGTGTGTGACAATCATTGGTATGGTACTTTAACTTTAACCTTTAAAGGCAAGCATGCGCTAATTATTTTAAAAAAATTGTCTCACTCCGGCGCTTACTAAAGGCATGCGGTAAATTTAGGCCTGCGCTTATAAATTTGAGTGTGATGTAAGGAGACCATCATGAAAAGCACACTTAATAAAAACAACGTTATTATGGTCTTACCTTTACTTATAAATGAAGTCCATCCACAGCTCCTTCTGAGCAAAAGCATCGATAACTTGTTCACAGAAGTCTTCCTTATCTTTCTTCAGTTTTAAAAGTCTCTCAGTCTCGATGGAGATCTTCCTTTATTACCTCCTGCTTCCATTGAAAGTCCAGTTTTTGAAAACTGTTGTACAGGTCTATGAGTTTCTCCTCATTGGGCCAAATGTAATTCTGTCTCTGTTTAATTCCTTGCTTCTTTGTCTGTTTAATAGACGTCATCAGTGTTTGAACCTGACAATGAACGAGATGAAACAAAAAACGGTTCATGTTTTCGACTGTCATCTGCAGTCTTCTTCCGAAGGGTCTCCCTTCTAGTAACCCATGTAGTAATATCGAAAGTATTGTCATTTGAAAAGTGTTCAACAAAATAAGTCCAACAACATTTTTTTACATGACAGAATGCAGATATGTGTCCCTATTTTGGAAGAATAGATTGCAGCTTTTTTCTTTGCAAAAAAATTGTATTTATTAAAATAATCTTCATCATCAATCAATCAATGTTTACTTATATAGCCCTAAATCACTAGTAAGACTATTATGTATTATGGTAAGATCATAATAACGTTGTTTTTATTAAGTGTGCTTTTCATGATGGTCTCCTTACATCACACTCAAATTTATAAGCGCAGGCCTAAATTTACCGCATGCCTTTGGTAAGTGCCGGAGTGAGAAGATTTTTTTTTAATAATTAGCGCATGCTTGTATAATAATGTTTTATCCTCACACATTGCCTCCCTGTAATTTGATTTTTTGTTGTTGTTTTGTTTCATTGTGGCATTAAGCAACAGAAAAACCTGCATTCTTCCTGATCACGTCACCTTTTGTTTTTGTAACTAGGCAGAATGTGCGTAGCTTCAAATGAGTACTTTATTAAGGATTATTGAATTCAATTAATTGAACTGTTCTTTAGGCAACAGACCCGGACTCTGGACCGTGGGGTGACGTGAAGTACTCCATCTATGGATCTGGTGCGGATTTGTGAGTATTAATAACCTGACTTGCCAGCTGCCAGTGTGGTACGGTAAATAAATAAAATAAGTTCAATGAAGGAGTTCAAGGAAATGAAAAGTAAACACAGCTCAGGTTATTGCTGTGGAACGGAACAAAAACCTGCCTCCAAGATGAAAAAAATAATCACAGCAGATTTTGTTTTCATATCAGAACTCGTCCCGCTGAAGATTTCCCGGAATTTCTCCCCTCATCTCGGCTTTTATGAGATTTCCGGTTGATGCAAACATATCAACTCCAGAAAATAACGGCTCAAGGGGTCACTTTTCCCTTTTCATGTCAATGTTTAATCCCCGCTCTCAGTTTCTTAAGCTTGCACAAACAATAACAACAGTGATGTTAAATGTGTTGGCTTTATGGCGATATGTTGCGTATTACACGTGTTCATTGTCCCCGTGTCACTTTGCATAATCACACAAAAACAACATGGTTTTCGTCTTGGAAAAGTCTTGAGAAAAGAAAGGGATCGTGAAGTCTTTGGTCTTCTTTTGCTTGCCCACGTAATCCCCTAATGGGATTTGGGGGGTGAAAATAGACTGTTTGTTTGCCTCTAAACAGCCTGCACAAAGTCAGAAGACGCTCACCAAACAAGTCAGACTCAATTAAAATCAGTAGAGTTCTTGATCTGCTGTTGTACGAACCCCGTTTCCATATGAGTTGGGAAATGGTGTTAGATGTAAATATAAACAGATTACAATGATTTGCAAATCCTTTTCAAGCCATATTCAGTTGAATATGCTACAAAGACAAAATATTTGATGTTTAAACTCATACACTTTTTTTTTTTTTGCAAAAAATAATTAAATTAGAATTTCATGGTTGCAACACATGCAAAAGTAGTTGGGAAAGGGCATGTTCACAACTGCGTTACGTCACCTTTTCTTTTAACAACACCCAATAAACGTTTGGAAACTAACAAAACTAATTGTTGAAGCTTTGAGAGTGGAATTCTTTCCCATTCTTGTTTTATGTAGAGCTTCAGTCCTTCAACAGTCCGGGGTCTCCGCTGTCCTATTTTACGCTTCATAATGCACCACACATTTTCCATGGGAGACAGGTCTGGACTGCAGGCGGGCCAGGAAAGTACCCGCACTCTTTTTTTTTACGAAGCCACGCTGTTGTAACACGTGCTGAATGTGGCTTGGCATTGTCTTGCTGAAATAAGCAGGGGCGTCCATGAAAAAGACGGCGCTTAGATGGCAGCATATGTTGTTCCAAAACCTGTATGTACCTTTCAGCATTAATGGTGCCTTCACAGATGTGTAAGTTACCTATGCCTTGGGCACTAATGCACCCCCATACCATCACACATGTGTAAGTTACCCATGCCTTGGGCACTAATGCACCCCCATACCATCACACATGCTGGCTTTTCAACTTTGCGTCGATAACAGTCTGGATGGTTCGCTTCCCCTTTGGTCCGGATGACACAATGTCGAATATTTCCAAAAAAATTTCAAATGTGGACTCGTCAAACCACAGAAAACTTTTCCACTTTGCATCAGTCCATCTTAGATGATCTCGGGCCCAGAGAAGCCGGCGGCGTTTCTGGATGTTGTTGACAAATGGCTTTGGCTTTGCATAGTAGAGCTTTAACTTGCATTTACAGATGTAGCGACAAACTGTACTTAGTGACAGTGACTTTCTGAAGTGTTCCTGAGCCCATGTGGTGATATCCTTTGATGTCGGTTTTTGATACAGTGCCATCTGAGGGATCGAAGGTCACGGTCATTCAATGTTGGTTTCCGATCATGCCGCTTACGTGGAGTGATTTCTCCAGATTCTCTGAACCTTTTGATGATATTATGGAGCGTAGATGTTGAAATCCCTAAATATCTTTGAGAAAGGTTGTTCTTAAACTGTTTGACTATTTGCTCACACAGTTGTGAACAAAGGGGTGTACCTCGCCCCATCCTTTCTAGTGAAAGACTGAGCATTTTTTTGGGAAGCTGTTTTTATAGCCAATCATGGCACCCACCTGTTCCCAATTAGCCTGCACACCTGTGGGATGTTCCAAATAAGTG
>NC_084619.1:2565713-2623213 GCF_033978795.1 Nerophis ophidion
GTGTGTGTGTGTGTACAGTGCTTTGCAAAAGTCTTGGGTCATTACAAGACATATTTGGGAATTGAGAAGAACATACAATACAAGTCTGGATTAAAATATCTCTCAATCTGTTTATCCGTTTTCTACACCGCTTGTTCTCCTAAAGGGGAGCTTGATGGAGATTCGAACCCGCGACCTCCATTGTGCTAGCCACTCGTGCAGCCGACAATCGTTAATCAAGTGTTGTTTTTCAATGGCTGCTTTCCTCTCTAAATGTTTTGAACTCCTGGGTGGGTTTAGCTCATCTTCTAACGATCTTCTTTCAACTAATAAATGACTTTTTTTGGGGGCGGTTTAGCTCGGTTGGTGGAGTGGCCATGCCAGCAACTTGAGGGTTCTGGGTTCGATTCCCTCTTCCACCATCCTAGTCTCTACTGCTGTGTCCTTGGGCAAGACACTTGACCCACCTGCTCCCAGTGCCACCCACATTGGTTTGAATGTTACTTAGATATTGGGTTTCACTATGTAAAAGCACTTTGAGTCACTAAAGAAAAGTGCTATATAAATCTATTTCAAATTATTTTTGCCCCAACTAGTTCAAGACCTAATAGGCTGTGTCTCGAATGGAATACAGTAGAACCTCATTTGTATACTCTAGCCTTTAAATAGACTCCCTTTTTAGACCAGTTGATCTGCCGTTTCTTTTCTTTTTCTTCTATGTCCCACTCTCCCTTGTGGAGGGGGTCCGGTCCGATCCGGTGGCCATGTACTGCTCGCCTGTGTATCGGCTGGGGACATCTCTGCGATGCTGATCCGCCTCCGCTTGGGATGGTTTCCTGCTGGCTCCGCTGTGAACGGGACTCTCGCTGCTGTGTTGGATCCGCTTTGGACTGGACTCTCGCGACTGTGTTGGATCCATTATGGATTGAACTTTCACAGTATCATGTTAGACCCGCTCGACATCCATTGCTTTCCTCCTCTCCAAGGTTCTCATAGTCATCATTGTCACCGACGTCCCACTGGGTGTGAGTTTTCCTTGCCCTTATGTGGGCCTACCGAGGATGTCGTAGTGGTTTGTGCAGCCCTTTGAGACACTTGTGATTTAGGGCTATATAAGTAAACATTGATTGATTGATTGAACCTCGATTTATGAATGCCTCTATTTGTATTATTTTTCGTTTTTGACGTACCTTTACAGAGCACCAAACACGCCTCTGTGTGCGAACCTTGCTTCATTCATTCATTCATTCATTTTGTGTGCTGCTTGAAGCTATCCAACGTCACATCCTGTTTACATCCTGTACACACCTGCCCGGCCATTTCGAAGAGCTTCGATGGCTAGCTGCACTTCTGACGAGTTTATATTTCCTCAATTGTCAGAGCCATGTCAGCCAGTCTTAGATATCACTCTGCGTGATCAGAAATGTGTCCAAACTCTCACAGTCTTGCTGTATGTCTTGGGGTTGCTAGACAACCACACTAAACTCGCATTTTAGCTCGTTAGCATCAGGCTTGTGGCTCCTTCAGTTCGAGGATTTCATCTAGTTTTTAGGGACGGAAAGATGCCACAGCCTACATCGAAGGGCCGCGAAGGAGAAGACACTACCTGGACGCAAGCCAATTAAGGATCGACTCACACTGCTAGTTTGTGCTAACGCTAGCGTTGACTGTGTGTGTGTGTTTTTATAATATATACATTATGTATGTATATATAAGTATATGTACATATATGTGTATGTATTTGAGTATTTATGTAAATGTGTGTATATATATATATATATATATTTATATATACTCTATATTTATGTATGTATATATGTATGTATATACCGTATTTCCTTGAATTGCCGCAGGGTATATAGTATGCGCCTGCCTTGAATTACTGCCGGGTCAAACTCGCTTCCCCAAATAATTAGCGCATGCTTAGTATTTAGTTTATTTTTATTTAGTTTATTAAGGATCCCCATAAGTCTACACCGCAGTGGAGACTATTCTTCCTGGGGTCCAGGCAAAAAACATCACACAACCACAGAACAAACGATTAAAATGCAGTACAACATGATCCAATAATAAATTGTCATAATACAAAAATAGTAACAACAAAGAACCAAAAAATACTAATAGATGTTGTTACTTAATAATTTTCATACCAAAGATAAAAATAGCAATATAAAAATAGATATACAGTATACATTTTTGCAAAAATAAAACAAAGAACCAATGGCCTAAAACACATTAGTGTACCAAAGACAAACAATAAGTGACGAAAAAGTATCATCCATCCATTTTCTGCTGCTTATCCCATAATCAATAAAATACTCAATAGTCGCCTGGTCAAACTCGTGATGTCACGAGTGACACTTCCCTTGCATCATTTTCAAAAAGGAGGAGGCTGATTTCAGTACCGGTAATCTGAAATTGCATAAAGGGAAGAAGATTAAGAGCTATTCAGTAGAATTTAAGGTCCAAGTTTACATCACACTCGACATTTTTACTGCATGCCTTTGGTAAGTGCAGGAGTGAGAATAGGGTTTAAAATAATTAGCGCATGCTTACTTTTACCACATGCCTTTGGTAAGCGCAGGAGTGACAAGAGGTTTTAAATTAATTAGCGCCCCGGCGGCAATTCAAGAAAATGTGAAGTGAAGCGAATTATGTTTATATAGCGCTTTTCTCAAGTGACTCAAAGCGCTTTAAATAGTGACACCCAATATCTAAGTTACATTTAAAGCAGTGTGGGTGGCACTGGGAGCAGGTGGGTAAAGTGTCTTGCCCAAGGACACAACGGCAGTGACTAGGATGGCACAAGCGGGAATCGAACCTGCAACCCTCAAGTTGCTGGCACGGCCACTCTACCAACCGAGCTATGCCGTGGTATATATATATATATATATATATATATATATATATACATACATACATACATACGTACATACATACATACATACATACATACATACATACACACACACACACAGGGGGTACCCCGCCTTCCGCCTGATTGTAGCTGAGATAGGTGCCAGCGACCCCAAAAGGGAATAAGCGGTAGAAAATGGATGGATGGATTTACATAAATATATATACACATATATATATATACATATACGCATACATATATATGTGTGTGTGTGTATATATATATATATATATATATATATATATATAGATGGATAGATAGATATATATACACATATAGATACATATATATGTATGTAGGTATGTATACAAAAAATATGTACAAATATACATACAAAATATGTGTATGAATATATATATGTGTATAAATGTGTATATTTACAGTATATATGTGTATATATGTATGTATACATGTTAGCGTCGATTAGCCTGGCCAAATATGTCTGACTAGCACACCACACAAGTCAATCACATCAACAAAGCTCCCCTTTGTGTGTTGACGCACAGCATTAAAAGTTTGGTGGACAAAATGAGACTAAAAAAGAATGGCATGAAACACGCCTTAGAAAGTCAAAGCTAGTGTAAACAAACTACGGTGAGTTCAAGGACCGCCAAAATGAATAGGACAAAAAACGGTTCTCGCCAAATAGACTGTCAGGTTTTATTGTCATCTATTAGTTAGACAAGACAAGAAGCAAGGAATTAAACAGGGACATAATTAAATTTGGCTCAATGAGAAGAAACGCGTTCACCTGTACCATTTTACAGTGTCTCACCACGCTCTGATGAAAGTTTGTACACCTCTTTTATTTGGACTTTCCCTAAATGACATGGCAACAGCTGTGTCTAAAGGGACGCCAGTCGTAAAACAGCCATCGCCTTCGACTACAAAACAGTTCAAAGAAATGGTTGGTTCAAAGAAAAGTTTGTCAAAAAAAGGTCGCCTGGAGGGGACGCTGGTCCTACTTCCTCTCCACTTTGTAGTTCTCGGGACAAGACAACATCTTTTTTGTGGATTACAATACATCAAAGAAACAGAAGACCTTCATGTTGCTTCCCATCCTACACGGTGGGGTTTTACAAGCCTCCTTCTTGGTGGGATTAAAGACAGCTTTTGTCTGCTCGCCCGGAACTCATGGAGACTTAAAGTTGAATCATAACTTAAGATACAATTATTCTGACATAGTCTCTAATCACTGAAGCATGTTTAATAGAAACAATTAAAAAACAAGTGCCAATGATTGTCACACACACACACACACACACACACACACACACACTAGGTGTAGTGAGATTGTCCTCTGCATTTGCTGGGAGGTGAGGGGAGCAGTGAGCAGCAGCGGTGGCCGCGCTTGAGAATACTTTTTGGGTGATTCAACTCCCGATTCCAAGCCTTGATGCTGAGTGCCAAGCAGGAAGGTAACGGGTCACATTTTTATAGTCTTTGGTATGACTCAGGATGTTTGTGTCATGTTTATAGTCCTAGACCAGGGGTAGGGAACCTATAGCTCTAGAGCCAGATGTGGCTCTTTTGATGACTACATATGGCTCTCAGATAATTATATTTATATAGCGCTTTTCTCTAATGACTCAAAGCGCTTTACAAAGTGACACCCAATATCTAAGTTACATTTAAACCAGTTTGGGTGGCACAGGGGTCAGGTGGGTAAAGTGTCTTGCCCAAGGACACAACGGTAGTGACTAGGATGGCGGAAGCGGGAATCGAACCTGGAACCCTCAGGTTGCTAGCACGGCCACTCTCTTAACCGAGCTATGCCAAGTAAGTGTGTAATACTCTTCCATATCAGTAGGTGGCAGTCGGTAGCTAATTGCTTTGTAGATGTGGGAAACAGCGGGAGGCAGAGTGCAGGTAAAAAGGTGTCTAATGCTTAAACCTATGCCTCTAGAGGCAGATAACTGCATCTGACTCTCAGATAAATCTTAGCTGACATTGCTGAACACGATAAGTAATGAATAATTCCGCTGGTAATCACAGTTTCAAAAATAACGTTCAAATTATAAAACATTCTCATGCATTTTAATCCAACCATCCGTTTTCTACCGCACCTGTTCAAGATGTCGCATTAATTGTAAGAAGTATTATATTTATTATTGGTTAACTTTTAGTATAACAATGTTGTTAAAAAGAATAAGAGACTTATTATACTCTACATATGTTGGTCTTACTTAAAAATGCACACATTTAGTTGTATTCAGTGTTGAAAAATGTTATATGGCTCTTGCGGAAATACATTTTGAAACATTTGGATTTCATGGCTCTCTCAGTCAAAAAGGTTCCCGACCCCTGTCCTAGACTGTGTTAAAACAAAATATATATATTTTCCAAATTTATACATTTTTGAAAAAGCTCCAGAGAACCTCGAGGCCCTGGAATAAGACTTTTTGCAGTCTTGTTTGGCACCGTTTTCCCATGTCATCATTCTGATTGCAGCCACTCATTTTTGCATCCGTTCGAGTCCAACAAGTCTTGTCAAGGACCGAAAAGCACACATGGAGACAAGATTGTATATTTGGGTTCCAAGCAATCTTCTTACAAGAGATTTCATGACACTCGCACCGGCTAAAAAGATCAGCCTGAGCTGCTAAAACGAGGTTTAATCCTGCTCACAGGTGAGCCGGACAATGTTAGTCCTTTTTCAATTCAGTAAAAATGTTCACTCTTCTTCGTGGTATTTAATAGATAATATTAATGTCATATATTTTGTGTTACTAAATTCATTCCAGATGCGGTTAAAAAAAAAAAAATTAGACAGCACTTTGATAATTAGCTTGTTAATGAGCTCTACCGCCCCCTACTGACGATGTAGTAGATCCTACAATACTTAATTATACAATATTAATTAGCTGAATTTGATGCATCACTTATAAATCATTAAACAATATTTCCAAAAATAACATTTTTATTATTTATTAGTTTATTAAATATATTATTTTGAACAAAGTACATTTCTTCTGGATTTTCCAGAAAATGAAGTACAAGCAGGGAGTGTTCACAGGAAAATTGACAATAAAAACAAGGATCCACACAAAAAGGGAAAAAAAAGCAAAAACAGTATAAAATGTATTCTTTTTTTTTACTAACTAAATAAGAATTCATATAATTAATCGGTTTAATGTTCCATGTTATAAATATTAAAAAAATAACAAACACATTTTAAAATAGTATTGATTGTATTTGTAAAATATATATATATATTTAAAAAAATATATATATTACATTAGCAGAGTGTCATGTGACAATTAAATATATTTTTAAATACATTTTAAACATATATGTTCTTAAAAAATATATAACTAATCAGCTGAGTGTGATGTGTCAATTTGTAAAACCGTCCCCAAAAAATATGTTAACAAAAACATTTTTAAATGCAATATTTATATTATTAAAAAATATTATAATTAGTCAGCAGACTGTAATGTTTCGATTTAAAAAAACAAGAAAATATTTTAAAAAATACATTTGTAAATATAATTAATCATATGTGTAAAATACGTATTTTATTAAACATTTATATAATCAACCATCTGAGTGTAATGTGTCAATTGCCAAACAATAAAAAAATAGTTTAAAAAAATAATTTGTAAGAATAATTAATCATATGTGAAAATGATGTATACTATTAGAAATAATATAATTAATTAGCTGAGTGTAATGTGTCAATTAAAAAGAAGAAAATATAAAAAAAATACATTTGTAAATATAATTATTCATACGTGTAAAATATAAATGTTCTTAAAAAATATATTTAATCAGCAGAGTGTAATGTGCCAATTTACAAATTATATAAAACAATGTTGGCAAACACATTTGGAAACACAATTAAACATATGAGTTTAATATTTATATTCGTAAAAATATATATAATCAGCTGAGTTTAATGTGTCAATTAAAAAAATACAGAAAACATTTTTAAAAAATCAATTTGCAAGAATAATCAACCATGTGTGTAAAATATGTGTTCTTAAAAAATACTATAATTAATCAGCTGAGTGTAATGTGTCAATTTATAAATTATTTAAAAAAATGTTGAACACATTTGTAAAGACAACTAAACATATGAGTTAAATATTTATATAAAAAATATATATATAATTAATCATCTGCGTTTAATGTGTCAATTGAAAAAATGTATAGAAAATAAATAAATACATTTGTAAGACTAATTAATCATATGTAAAAAATAGATTTGTTCTTACAAAATTAATATGATTAACCAGCTGAGTGTAATATGTCAATTTATAAATTATAAAAAAATATTTTCAAAAAATCAATTTGTAAGAATTAGTCATATGTGTAAAATAAATATGTTCTTAAAAATTCATATAATTAACCAGCTGAGTGTAACGTGTCAATTTATAATTTATAAATATTTTAACAAAAACATTTATAAACATAATTAATCATACGTGTAAAATATTTATAATAAATGATCAGCTCAGTGTAATGTGTCAATTAATAAATTATAAAAAAAATATGTTAACAAAAAATACATAAATATCATTAATCATACGTGTAAAATATTGTAATAAATAATCAGCTCAGTGTAATGTGACAATTTATAAATTATCAATCCAATCCAATCCACTTTATTTATATAGCAAAATGCTGCACAGCCATGTTTCCAAATTGTAAAAAAAATATGTTAACCAAAAAATATATAAATATAAGTAATCATATGTGTAATGTGTCAATTTATAAATTCTAAAAAATATATGTTAACAAAAAATACATAGATATAATTAATCATGTGTGTAAAATGTTTATAATAAATAACCAGCTCAGTGTAATGTGTCAATTAATAAATTATAAAAAAAATATGTTAACAAAAAATACATAAATATCATTAATCATACGTGTAAAATATTGTAATAAATAATCAGCTCAGTGTAATGTGACAATTTATAAATTATCAATCCAATCCAATCCACTTTATTTATACAACACATTTAAACAAGAATGTTTCCAAAGTGCTGCACAGCCATGTTTCCAAATTATAAAAAAAATATATGTTAACAAAAAAAATATAAATATAATTAATCATACGTGTAAAACATTTATAATAAATAATCAGCTCAGTGTAATGTGTCGGTTCAGTTTATAAGTGGTAAAAAAAATATGTTAACAAAAAAATACATAAATATAAGTATGCATATGTGTAAAATATTATAATAAATAATCAGCTCATTGTATTGTGACAATTTATAAACTATTGAAAAAATATGTTAACAAAAAATACATAAATAGAATTAATGATATGTGTGAATTATTTATAATAAATAATCAGCTCAGTGTAATGTGTTGGAGTTGTTTTTTCCACCCTGTCCATCTATATTTAAGTCCATCTATATTTACAGAGGAGGGTGTTGCAAAAAAAAAAAAAAAAAGATAGAATTAAATCTATAAAGTAAGCCTGACACGACAATATTTGATGCTGTTTTTATTCCTGCCAAAAAAGTTGAGCAGATGTTCTGCAAAGACAACATATTTTCCCCCCTTTGCCCCCCTCCCTGTCAGCGTGAGCAGTGGACCAATTATGAAGTTACACCGAAAATCTCCCTCTGAGCATTTGGAGCCAAACATGACATAAAACACGAAATGTGCAGATTACCCATCGACTAATCCAAGAGCCAACTTGTTCATCTTTGCACAATATTGCAGAGTTGGCTGCAAACCAATCTGCCATCGTCAGTTGTTAAGTGCGTCCTTTAAATACACTTTTTCAACTGGGGGGGGGGGGGGGGGTACATATGTAATACTGGAGGGAATAGTGACGTACTTTCCAAATAAAGCAAAGGAAGTAATAATAATAATAATAATATCAATCATATGTGAAGCGGCCCAAATGAGGATGCATCATGCCATGAAAGAAGCAGCCGCAGGATTACATCTGCACGGGATTACTATGAGAAAGTTGCAAAAAGCTCTCATGCTGCACAAACTGTTGTGTTCTCAACACTCCTGGAATATGCATGCTCAGTTTAATTAAAACTCACCATTATTGGCCTTTAAACAGCAAAAATGTCACTCCATCCATCCATCCATCTTCTTCCGCTTAGCCCAGGTCGTGTCGCGGGGGCAGCAGCCTAAGCAGGGAAGCCCAGACTTCCCCCTCCCCAGCCACTTCGTCTAGCTCTTCCCGGGGGATCCCGAGGCGTTCCCAGGCCAGCCGGGAGACATATTGAATTATATTTATATATAGCGCTTTTCTCTAGTGACTCAAAGCGCTTTACATAGTGAAACCCAATATCGAAGTTCCATTTAAACCAGTGTGGGTGGCACTGGGAGCAGGTGGGTAAAGTGTCTTGCCCAAGGACACAACGGCAGTGACTAGGATGGCCAAAGCGGGAAACGAACCTGGAACCATCAAGTTGCTGGCACGGCCGCTCTACCAAACGAGCTATACCGAGCTATAATAAAGCTACAAAAACACTCATCTCTCAGCCAGTTTGCTTGTCGCAATAGAGGTCTTTCTCTGAGGCAGGTCCTGAGGTGTCGGGATGTGACCACCTGTGATCTGAGCCTTCTCTGTTGGGGCTGATGGCAAGTGTTTATTCTTCATTTTGGCCTTGGCCATGTTGTAATCGCCAGAATCAAAAAACTTTAGCCCTTTCTGAATTCGTTTTCTCAGAAAATCTGAACCTCCCGGTCTAGCTCCAAGATTGGGATGCATGACCTTTATCTTGGCTTCTTTTGCTTTCTCTGTACTGACAACTTTGTCATCCATTTCCTGCACCAGGGGTGTGGGATCATCGACCGGTAAATTGAGAGCTTTGCCTTCCGGCTCAGCTCCTTCTTCACCACAACGGATCGGTACAACGTCCGCATTACTGAAGACGCCGCACCGATCCGCCTGTCGATCTCACCATCCACTCTTCCCTCACTCGTGAACAAGACTCCGAGGTACTTGAACTCCTCCACTTGGGGCAGGGTCTCCTCCCCAACCCGGAGATGGCACTCCACCCTTTTCCGGGCGAGAACCATGGACTCGGACTTGGAGGTGCTGATTCTCATCCCGGTCGCTTCACACTCGGCTGCGAACCGATCCAGTGAGAGCTGAAGATCCCGGTCAGATGAAGCCATCAGGACCACATGTGACTAACACAAAAATGTCACTATTTTCACAAATTTCAGCGCAAAGCCCAAAACCAGTAAAGTCGGCACGTTGTGTAAATGGTGAATATAAACAGAATACAATGATTTGCAAATCCTTTTCAACCCATATTCAATTGAATAAGCTGCAAAGACAAGATACTTAAAGGGGAACATTATCACAATTTCAAAAGGGTTGAAAACAATAAAAATCAGTTCCCAGTGCCTTGTTGTATTTTTGATTTTTTTTTTTTCAAATTTTTACCGGTCCCGGAATATCCCTAAATAAAGCTTTAAAGTGCCTTATTTTCGCTATCTTCGAAACCACTATCCATTTCCCTGTGACGTCACACAGTGCTGCCAATACAAACAAACAATGGGAATACCACAGCAAGATATAGTGACATTAGCTCGGATTCAAACTCGGATTTCAGCGACTTAAGCGATTCAAAAGATTACGCATGTCGGAGTATGGAGGCGGATAGTGACAATGCTGACTATGAGAAACCTTGGAGAGGACCTCAGATGTGGGCAACCCCCCCCCCCCCGTCTAGGGGACTGAAAGCAATGGATGTCGAGCGGGTCTAACATGATACTGTGAAAGTTCAATCAAAAAAGGGACGGCGTGGCGCAGTGGAAGAGTGGCCATGCGCAACCCGAGGGTCCCTGGTTCAATTCCCACCTAGTACCAACCTCGTCACGTCCGTTGTGTCCTGAGCAAGACACTTCACCCTTGCTCCTGATGGGTGCTGGTTGGCGCCTTGCATGGCAGCTCCCTCCATCAATGTGTGAACGTGTGTGTGAATGGGTAAATGTGGAAGTACCTTGAAGGTAGAAAAGCGCTATACAAGTACAACCCATAGTGGCTCCAACACAGCCACGAGAGTTCAGTTCAAGGCGGATCCAAGACAGCAGCCAGAGTCCCGTCCACAGGAAACCATCTCAAGCGGAGGCGGATCAGCAGCGTAGAGATGTCCCCAACCGATACAGGCGAGCGGTCCATCCTGGGTCTCGACTCTGGACAGCCAGTACTTCATCCACGGTCGTCGGACCGGACCCCCTCCACAAGGGAGGGGGGGACATAGGAGAAAAAAAGAAAAGAAGCGGCAGATCAACTGGTCTAAAAAGGAGGTTTATTTAAAGGCTAGAGTATACAGATGAGTTTTAAGGTGAGACTTAAATGCTTCTACTGAGGTGGCATCTCAAACTTTTACCGGGAGGGCATTCCAGAGTACTGGAGCCCGAACGGAAAACGCTCTATAGCCCGCAGACTTTTTTTGGGCTTTAGGAATCACTAATAAGCCGGAGTCTTTTGAAGGCAGATTTCTTGCCGGGACATATGGTACAATACAATCGGCAAGATAGGATGGAGCTAGACCGTGTAGTATTTTATACGTAAGTAGTAAAACCTTAAAGTCACATCTTAAGTGCACACCTGTTTATGATTATTGTTTCTGTATTTAAACCTGCCTCCTCACTTTGTTGGGTCTTGGTTCGTCACTTGCTATATGCAACACACACGTTTTGGTTTATCTAGTCCTTGTTTGCTTGCTAAGTCTGGTCTTAACTTTCAAGCGCTCGGCACGCCCTTTTAGGACCGTTTTGACTCTCTGCTAATATTAGCATTAGCTTCCCATTTCTTTTCTGTTTTGTACAAGTGTTCTTTTATCATTTCGTATATTAAAATCAGCTCTTACCTGTCTGGTCCTGCTGCATCTGGGGGTGACACCTTCGCGCGTCACAATATGCGTTCCAAGCGTGACACTACTCAATTTAATTCAAGTTGACAAGGACTTGCAAATCATTTTTGGAATTTAAATAAATTGTGTATATATATATATATATATATATATATATATATATATATATATATATATATATATATATACATGTACAAATGTTTATGTTTGATTTAAATGTTAAACTGTGTATATGAGACGTGTGCTACATATATGCTACACGGTCTAGCTCCAGCCTATCTTGCCGATTGTATTGTACCATATGTCCCGGCAAGAAATCTGCGTTCAAAAGACTCCGGCTTATTAGTGATTCCTAGAGCCCAAAAAAAGTCTGCGGGCTATAGAGCGTTTTCCGTTCGGGCTCCAGTACTCTGGAATGCCCTCCCGGTAACAGTTCGAGATGCTACCTCAGTAGAAGCATTTAAGTCTCATCTTAAAACTCATCTGTATACTCTAGCCTTTAAATAGACTTCCTTTTTAGACCAGTTGATCTGCCGCTTCTTTTCTTTCTCCTATGTCCCCCCCTCCCTTGTGGAGGGGGTCCGGTCCGATGACCATGGATGAAGTACTGACTGTCCAGAGTCGAGACCCAGGATGGACCGCTCGTCGGGACCCAGGATGGACCGCTCGCCTGTATCGGTTGGGGACATCTCTACGCTGCTGATCCGCTTGAGATGGTTTCCTGTGGACGGGACTCTCACTGCTGTCTTGGAGCCACTATGGATTGAACTTTCACAGTATCATGTTAGACCCGCTCGACATCCATTGCTTTCGGTCCCCTAGAGGGGGGGGGTTGCCCACATCTGAGGTCCTCTCCAAGGTTTCTCATAGTCAGCATTGTCACTGGCGTCCCACTGGGTGTGAATTCTCCCTGCCCACTGGGTGTGAGTTTTCCTTGCCCTTTTGTGGGTTCTTCCGAGGATGTTGTAGTCGTAATGATGTGTGCAGTCCTTTGAGATATTTGTGATTTGGGGCTATATAAATAAACATTGATTGATTGATTGATATATGTTGTTTAAAAAAAAGTAATATAAGTGAAGCATGTTTTAGATTTTATATATTTTGAACCTTGTTCTTGTTGTGATGGGCTAGGTTTATATAAGCGTTGCTTCAACCTACACCCTTTCGGCTCAATCATTGCTCAAATGAGTGTTGTTTTTTTTTTCTTGTTTTTTTTTGTTGTTGTTTTTTGTTTTATGTGAAGATTGCCGAAATAAAAAAAATAAATAAAAAAATGTTTATTCTTTTTTTATTCACGGATTACACAAGAAGCCAACTTCACTGGTTTAGGGGTTTGTAAATGTGTTCATGCATGTTCTGTGACGACAGAACCTCTCGTTTTGCACGATTTCCTTGATGTTTGGGGAAATGTGTGTGAAATAAGAGAGGATATCAGGCAATAAAAAAAAAAAAAACACGGATCCCTGGCCTGTAAAACCCGTTTAAGCAGATGTGATGGACGTCAAATGATAACAACACGGCGCTCCTTTACATCAAATGAACAATGGGAAGATGCCATCTGTCCACTTGTACTCAGCACAGATCACGTGTGGGCGCAGGCCCCCCCTGCTGTGCTGCGTTTGCAGGGTGGGGGGGTCAAACTGTGACGTACAAGCGGAGTGACGCAGGCGGGATTAGGGATCAACTTTGCAGCTCCAATATGCAAGTTCGCTCACTCAGTAGATAAATGTTATTATCTCATAAAATGCATCAAGTGGACGTCATGGCGTTCTTCACATGCTAAATTGCTGTTTTTCGGAGGTTAGCTGTATTTTTATTTTTTTTAATTTTTTTTTAAGCCCACAGGCCCAGCATGAGTGGAAAATGTGCTGCACACAATTTATTCAATCACTTTAAACGGAATGCAACACATTGCTGGTAACTGTGCTTAGGACTACTGCTGATATTTAACTACACAAAATGTAGTATTTGGACGGAAAAATAACACTGTAAGTAAACAGTACAAAATAGATTTGTTGATTTTTTTTCAATGCCCTTTATTTTCAACATCTTGTCTCAAATAACTCACATGATAAATACAAAAAAATAATGTCAGATATTGTGCATTGCATCAAATAAAATGAAGTTACACACATACTTCTGAAAGTGCAAGCTTACAGTTGTTTTCACCATCTGATTTTAGGGCGTTTCATATTAAATATATTGGGACAAGTCACAAAAATGCACATTTCTGGTTACATTAAATACATGACACAGCAAACACAAAGGATCTGATTCGATTTGGTAGGATTTTAGGCCAAAGATAAAACGTTGAAAATATTTGTTTTTGTCTTCATTTATTTATTTTTTGGTATCCACAAGTTTTGTTGAGGAATTTTTTTTAAGAATTTGATATTTATTTAATTAAATGCCCTCTACCAGTAATACTATACTTTGAAATTATTGTAATTAAATTAAATTAAATTAAATTAAATCAAATTACATTTATTTTATTTACACTGATTTAGGAATTTTACAAACAGAATGCAAAATATTTGCCCATGGCCTAATAGTTTTGAAATTATAGACAAAAGGTGTATTAAATGAAATAAAATAAAATAAAATACATTTTTAAAGTTATCTGTCTTAAATGTTTTTAGTTTTTGATTCCCTACTGTAGGTTTATATATATATATATATATCCATCCATTTTTCTTCGGGGGGCGGGTGGCGCTGGAGCCTATCTCAGCTACAATCGGGCGGAAGGTGGTTTAAAACCTTGACAAGTCGCCAACTCATCATATATATATATATATATATATATAAATATATACACGAAACAACCACAAGATAACAACAAAACATGCACCTATTTATGGCGTATATGTGAATTATATTTATATAGCGCTTTTTCTCTAGTGACTCAAAGCACTTTACATAGTGAAACCCAATATCTAAGTTACATTTAAACCAGTGTGGGTGGCACTGGGAGCAGGCGGGTCAAGTGTCTTGCCCAAGGACACAATGGCAGTGACTAGAATGGCAAAAGCTAGGATCGAACCCGGAACCCTAAGGTTGCTGGCATGGCCACTCTACCAACTGAGCTATGCCACCCAATTAAAATGCATTAATTATTTTGAATTTCAGCATCTGATTTTGAATGAAATAAAATAAAATAATTTAAAATAAAAAATAAAGACATTTAAATACATTTTTAAAGTGAAAAATATTTGATTATCAGTCTCAGAGTTTTTAATTCACTACTGTACGTTAGTATATATAAAAGACACAAAATAACAACAAAACATGCACCTATTTAATGGCACATATTAAATTACATTAATTTATTTAAATTTCACCATCTGATTTTGAATAAAAGAAAATACAATTTAATAAAATAAAATAAGATAAAATACAATTAAATTAATAAAATACGATAAAACAATATAAAATCAGATAAAATAAATTAGATTAAAATGTTATAGTGAAAACTATTTAATTATCAGTTCATGCATGTTCTGTGACGATATATATATATATATATATATATATATATATATATATATATATATATATATATATATATATATATATATATGTACATCAGTGACGTGCAGTCATGGAAAGAAAAAACATTTAAAAAGAAAAAAAAAATAATTAAATTGTTATATGTATCCAGTGATTATACTATAAAGTTATTTTCCATTTAACTTCACCAGTTTTGGATTATTTTAATGCAAAATTGCTGAATTTTCAAATTTGCCGTTCAAATACTGAAATGAGACTTGCGGTGAGGCAGCAGCCAGTTGAGCCTCACCATGGATTGCGCAATGACTCAGTATTGCTATATGAATTATATTATACATTTCCATAGTTTAGTGAGCTGAGGAATATAATGTAAAGTGTATTTTGTCAACAACTGTATGTGTGCTGCGAAGACGCACTGGGTGAGGCTCGCAGTAATCCCGCCTCCTAGTGGTAGAGGGCGCTAGTGATCCCAGAGATCATTCTTGCGACTACTAGGCTGCAGAAGAAGTGACAACAAGCAGCTATCGTTTATTTTTTCTTCTCACCTGGCATTTTAACATGGAGGATTACATATCTAAAATAAAACAGTTTTCTAAACTGGACTTTCAATCGAAGCAGGAGGTAATAATTAAAGGAAGATCTCCATCGAGACGGAGAGACTTTTAAAACTGAAGAAAGATAAGGAAGACTTCTATAAACAAGTTATCGATGCTTTTGTTCAAAAGGAGCGGCGCATGGACTTCGTTTATAAGTAAAGGTAAGACCATAATAAAGTATTTTTTTTATCAAATGTGCTTTTTTGTGTGTTACAGTTTGTATGTGGAAAGTTAAAGTACCAATGATTGGCACACACACTAGGTTTGGTGAAATTTGTCCTCTGCATTTGACCCTTGTTCACCCCTTAGGAGGTGAGGGGAGCAGTGAGCAGCTGTGGTGGCCACGCCCGGGAATCATTTTTGGTGATTTAACCCCCAATTCCAACCCTTGATGCTGAGTGCCAAGCAGGGAAGAAGCTGGTATGAGCTTTTAAACATAACCCTTTAACTGCTGCCAATCAAATGGTGAATAAGATACTCTATAGCAGTGCTTCTCAACCTTTTTTCAGTGATGTACCCCCTGTGAACATTTTTTTAATTCAAGTACCCCCCAATCAGAACAAAGCATTTTTGGTTGAAAAAAAGAGATAAAGAAGTAAAATACAGCACTATGTCATCAGTTTCTGATTTATTAAATTGTATAACAGTGCAAAATATTGCTCATTTGTAGTGGTCTTTCTTCAACTATTTGGAAAAATATATATAAAAATAACTAAAAACTTGTTGAAAAATGAACAAGTGATTGAATTAAAAATACAGATTTCTCCACATAGAAGTAATCATCAACTTAAAGTGCTCTCTTTGGGGATTGTAATAGAGATCCATCTGGATTCATCAACTTCATTCTAAACATTTCTTCACAGAAAAAGAAATATTTACCATCAATATTTATGAAACATGTCCACAAAAAATCTAGCTGTCAACACTGAATATTGCATTGTTGCATTTCTTTTTACACTTTATGAACATACATTCATATTTTGTTAAAGTATTATTCAATAAATATATTTATAAAGGATGAATTGTTGCTATTTTTAGAATACTTTAAAACATCTGCCGTACCCCTTGGCATACCTTCAAGTACCCCCAGGGGTACGCGTAACCCCATTTGAGAACCACTGCTCAATAGGTTTCAAATGTTTGTAAATCTGACTGTGATGAAGTCAGTGCCACACCAGCCATGAACTTCACTGCACGTCACTGATATATATATATATATATATATATATATATATATATATATATATATATATATATACATACATACATGCATACATACATACATACATACATACATACATACATACATACATAAATACATACATATTTATGTATGTATTTATATATATATATGACGTGCGGTGAAGTTCATGGCTGGTGTGGCACTGACTTCATCATATATATATATATATTAAAAAACACAAGATAGCATGCACCTATTTATTGGCGTACATTAAACTACAGTATTTAATTTAAATTTCAGCATCTGAATAAAATAAAATAAAACTAAATTATATAAAACAAAAGAAAATAAACAAAATACATTTTTAAAGTGCAAATTATTTGATTAGCAGTCTAAAATGTGATAAATAAATATATTTATAAAAGATGAATTGTTGCTATTTTTAGAATACTTTTAAAACATCTGACGTACCCCCTTGGCATACCTTCAAGTACCCCCAGGGTTACGCGTACCCCCATTTGAGAAACACTGCTCTATAGGTTTCAAATGTTTGTAAATCTGACTGTGATGAAGTCAGTGCCACACCAGCCATGAACTTCACTGCACGTCACTGATATATATATATATATATATATATATATATATATATATATATATATATATATATATATATATATATATATATATATATATATATATATATATATATATATATATATATATATATATATATATATATATATATATATATATATATATATATATATATATATATATATAAACACAAGAGAAGAACAAAACATGCACATATTTATTGGCGTACATTAAACTAAAGTATTTAATTTAAATTTCAGCATCTGATTTTGAATAAAATAAAATAAAATAAAACAAAATTATACAAAACATAAGTAAAATAAACATCCATCCATTCATTTTCTACCGCTTATTCCCTTTTGGGGTCGCGGGGGGCGCTGGCGCCTATCTCAGCTACAATCGGGCGGAAGGCGGGGTACACCCTGGACAAGTCGCCACACAAAATACATTTTTAAAGTGCAAATTTTTTGGTTATCAGACTAAAATGTTTTTAGTTTTTAAATCCCTACTGTAGGTTTGTAAATATACATACAAAAAAAAAATCCACAAGATAACAACAAAATATGCACCTATTTAATGGCATTGATTAAATTACATTAATCAATTAAAATTTCAACAAACTCAATGCAAAATAATTGCCGGTTGCCCAATGGTTGAAATTTCTAGAAAATAGGTGTGTAAAATAAAATAAAATACACTCAATCTATTAAAAACAAGTCCAAAACGATTTGCTTATCTGATTAAATAATTTTCCATCTTTAATTAGTGACTGTAGTTTTTTTTTTTTTAAAACAAGAAGAAAACAGCTGCACTTGTCTAACGGCATACAGAACAATATTAAGGTGCTAACAAGAAGTTGTGAAAAGCAACTAAAAAAAAACATGCAAGTAGGAGAATTTGGTGTAATCCTTTGACAAAAAAGGTGAGCAATCACACCTTTGCAACAAACGTGCCGCCCTGCAAACAAAGCAGAGAGTAGATCAAAGTCGGGTTAGCACACATGAACACAGGTTTGTTTAGTAAAGTTCTGCAGTGATTCTGCTGTGGTCAGCCTTGCTCTTACAGGGTCTGTCATCTGACCTCCGCCTCACCTTCCTGTCTTCACTGGACTCTTTACGGACCAGACCCTCGTCGCTGGCCGCCTGCAGGCTGTCGAAGGTCCCTTGCCGGTCCCGCTCCAAGCCGGCCGAGCCCCTCCCGCTGCGCCGGTTCTTCCAGAACTCCCTGATGGCCTCCAGGCAGGTGAACCTGGTGTCGGTGGTGCAGGCGTACATCCCGATGGGAACGGCCAGGACCATGGCCAGGACGATCACCACGATGTGAATCAGCTTCTCCCTCTGCTCCATCTCGGTGATGTCGCTCCCGGTCACGAAGACCACGCACTGGCCCGCCCGCGGCGCCTGGTTCTTCAGCGTGACGCAGATTTCGTACTTAGTGGCGGGCATCAGGTCCGAGACGGAGTAGGAGCGGATGCCGGGACCGATGTAGATGGTCTCCTTCTTGTCCGCGTTGGCTCGTCCCAAATGGATGGTGAACCAGGTCTGATCCGGGCGGTCCAAGGCGGCGAACCACTCGATGGATATGCCACGCACGGTCTGCCTGGCGATACGGAGGTCGATGAAGACGTTCTCGTCCCCGGCCGCCGCCGCCGACGGACCAGGGAGGGAGGAAGACCGCGAGCCGTCGGGTGAGACCACTTCCACCCGGATGTTGGCCGAGGAGTTTCCGATGAAGTTGACGGCGCTGCAGGTGTAGACGCCGTGGTCGGCGCCGTGGAGCGAGGGGATGACCAGGAGGGATCTGATGGTGTCTTCGTCCACGCGCTCCTTAGACTCTGGGAGGAACATAAGAAGGTCTTACAAGTGAAGAACCCATCCATCCATCCTTTTTCTACCGCTTATTCCCTTTGGGGTCGCGGGGGGCGCCGGTGCCTATCTCAACTACAATCGGGCGGAAGGCGGCGTACACCCTGGACAAGTCACCATGTCATTGCAGGGCCAACACAGATAGACAACATTCACACAGTCAAAAAGTTTGGGGCCCCCTGGTCTATGCTGTCTTCAAGCTGAAGTGGAGTGACCACAATAATGTTCAGCTCATGATGCAGAAAGTTGTTACAGGACAGCTTTTACAGATACTTCTAATACTCTTCTGTCTTGACTACTTTGCATCTGTAAATCTTTTTTTTTTGATACTTCGATAATTATTTGCTACTATTCTGCCAAATGTGAAATCCATCCATCCATCCATCATCTTCCGCTTATCCGAGGTCGGGTCGCGGGGGCAACAGCCTAAGCAGGGAAACCCAGACTTCCCTCTCCCCAGCCACTTCGTCCAGCTCTTCCCAGGGGATCCCGAGGCGTTCCCAGGCCAGCCGGGAGACATAGTCTTCCCAACGTGTCCTGGGTCTTCCCCGTGGCCTCCTACCGGTTGGACGTGCCCTAAACACCTCCCTAGGGAGGCGTTCGGGTGGCATCCTGACCAGATGCCCGAACCACCTCATCTGGCTCCTCTCCATGTGGAGGAGCAGCGGCTTTACTTTGAGTTCCTCCCGGATGACAGAGCTTCTCACCCTATCTCTAAGGGAGAGACCTGGAAACTCATTTCGGCCGCTTGTACCCGTGATCTTATCCTTTCGGTCATGACCCAAAGCTCATGACCATAGGTGAGGATGGGAACGTAGATCGACCGGTAAATTGAGAGCTTTGCCTTCCGGCTCAGCTCCTTCTTCACCACAACGGACCGGTGCAACGTCCGCATTACTGAAGACGCCGCACCGATCCGCCTGTCGACCTCACGATCCACTCTTCCCTCACTCGTGAACAAGACTCCTAGGTACTTGAACTCCTCCACTTGGGGCAGGGTCTCCTCCCCAACCCGGAGATGGCACTCCACCCTTTTCCGGGCGAGAACCATGGACTCGGACTTGGAGGTGCTGATTCTCATTCCGGTCGCTTCACACTCGGCTGCGAACCGATCCAGCGAGAGCTGAAGATCCCGGTCAGATGAAGCCATCAGGACCACATCATCTGCAAAAAGCAGAGACCTAATCCTGCGGTTACCAAACCGGAACCCCTCAACGCCTTGACTGCGCCTAGAAATTCTGTCCATAAAAGTTATGAACAGAATCGGTTCAAATGTGAAATAAGCTGCAATATTGTTCAATAAAGACACGTATTGGTAGCAAACGTGTCACGGACCGGTGCCGGTACCCGGACCAGTGGTTGGGGACTTCAGCCTTTTGAGCCGCTTGTGATTTAAGGCCATTTAAATATCAATCAATCAATCAATGTTTATTTATATAGCCCCAAATCACAAATGTCTCAAAGGACTGCACAAATCATTACGACTACAACATCCTCGGAAGAACCCACAAAAGGGCAATAAACATAGATTGATTGATTGACTGATGTAGAACACATAGAAGGGTTTTCCATTTAGAATTTTTTTTTTAATGTGTGTTCCTTTTGGATGAAAAAAGACCTGAATAGACCTAAACTTCTTATAATCCGGTGCGCCCTATGGTCCGGAAAATACGGTTCACTAGATATATTTTGTTCATGTTATGGCTCTAGCACTTTTTAGTGATGAGCTCCTGTTTTAACGGCAATACCTATGATACAATGACAGAGGTTTTACTCGTGACGTCCCCGCAAGGACGAAACCCGGCTAAAGCCCGATAATCTGCAACACCGATGGTGTGCGGCTTGACAGAATCAGTGGTTGACATCCAGATTGACTCCTCTTAAAGGAAGCTTTATAGAAGCCTGTGATTAAAATGTGAGCATAAGTATCTAATTTAGCCGAAGATATCAGGCCATGTGCCGGCGTGGATGTCACACTCTTACCATGAAATCCTCTGATTATCTTCAGACCATATGTCCACCACACCGCAGGGTCCGGCCGGCCCTTGGCGAGACAGCGCAGTGTGACGTTGGTGCCCAGTGGCAGGCTTACGTTGGACGACGGCGTGGTGACCACGGGCTTCATGCAGGCCTGCAGCTCGACCTCGTGGAAGAACTTGCTGGCCCTATAGTCCGGCCCGGAGCAGGTCAAGTAGGAGTTCATCAGAATAATCGGGGGGCTTAGAGACCTGATGAACTCCACAAAGCCCTTGAGACGGCAGTCGCACAGCCAGGCGTTGTCGTGGAGCGCCAAGACCACGTTGGGCCCGGAAGCGCTCGCCTCCTTGTCCTCCTCGCTCTGCAGTTTTTGGTACAGCGGCCAGTTTTGGAAGACCTCCTTGGATATGACCGTAAGCCGATTGAAGGATAAGTCTAAGTAAGTCAGATCGGGCAAATATTTTAACGCGTGCTCCGGCAGCACGTCCAACTCGTTGTGTTTCAGGTCCAGGATCTTCAGCCACGGGGTGTCCTCGAACGCCGTCCATGGCACGGAGCGCAGCTTGTTCCCTTGCAGGCGCAGCTCGGTCAGGTTCCTCACGCCTTCCAGAGCCTTGGAGTTGATCAAGGTGATGTCGTTGAAGTTCAACCACAGGTTTTCCAAGGCGGACGTCCTAGAGAAAGCCCCACGTCCGATTTCAAAGAATTTGGATTTTTCTATTCGGATCTTGGTCATATCATGTGGAATGTTCTCCGGTATGGCCCTAAAGGTGTTCTCTTCCATGCATATAAGCGACCTGTGAACAATTCAAAACCATCTGGCATGAAACTGCAATGTTTTCGTTGCCGCACTGACACGGAAACAAGGTTAAGTGCTCTCGGCTGGAGCGAAGTCTTACCTTCCATGACGGTCCTCGATGCAGCTGCACCCTCGTAAACACGGAGAAAAGCTCTCCAGTCCGTGAACGTGAAGCAAAACACTAACCAGCAGGCAGTAAACTGTGTCCATAGTCTGGCAAAGAAGCCCGAATGGCGAGCGACATTCGTGCTCAAGACACGTCCAGTAAAGCAGACGAGGGAAGCTTCTTAAGACTAATCCTGTCCCGGGCGCACAATACCTAATTCTTGACAGAGTCAGCAGGTCTGACCTACTGTATAGCAAGGCAGGTGCCGCCCACAGATAATTAGCCCGTTAATGAGGATTGGAAGCGGCTGCTGGCTGGCACACTTGCCAGGTCTGCTGGTTGACCTTCATGTTCCTGCTTAGTGCAATGTGCCTGACTTTGGAGATCAATCAAATCCATCCTATCCTAGTAGAACAGACCTGGGTCAAATATTTTTTTAGACCTTTAACATCGAAACTGTAGCCGCCTTTATGTTGCTGTTTTTAAATCTTGAACAATAGAAAGTACTTCAATGGTTGGAATCTGCGTTTTTGAGTGATATGCAAGTTATTATAGAGCGCCTACTGACCAACTGCATCTCTGACTGGACTGGATCCTGCAGCGCCTCAGACTGGAAGTTGTCAGGCTTGCCACTGACAGTTTGTTTGTGTTTTACTTTCTCCTCTGTGTGTTTAGTATTTTCTGTCCTTAATTCCTGTCAGCACTCTTATTTTGGTTCAGCTTCCTGTTTGTCTCCCTGAGTGCTTTGTTTCCCGTCAGATGCGGCAGATTGGCACCTGGCCACACCTGGTGTCAATCAGCCCGCTCCTATTTGTACCTGCTTTGTCTTCCAGTCATCCATCCATCCATTTTCTACCGCTTATACCCTTTTGGGGTCGCGGGGGCGCTGGCGCCTATGTCAGCTACAATCGGGCGGAAGGCGGGGTACACCCTGGACAAGTCGCCACCTCATCGCAGGGCCAACACAGATAGACAGACAACATTCACACTCACATTCACACACTAGGGCCAATTTAGTGCCAATCAACCTATCCCCAGGTGCATGTCTTTGGAGGTGGGAGGAAGCCGGAGTACCCGGAGGGAACCCACGCATTCACGGGGAGAACATGCAAACTCCACACAGAAAGATCTCGAGCCTGGATTTGAACCCAGGATTGCAGGACCTTCGTATTGTGAGGCAGACGCACTAACCCCTCTGCCACCGTGAAGCCAGTGCTGGATTGTTGTCTTGTCGATGTCGCTCTTGTCGGTCCTGTTGTGTCGTTCGGTGTCTTGTATTTGCAGCGTAGCGGTAAGCTATACCTGTTAGATTTGTGTAGCTTACTGTTCTTTGTTCCCTGCTTCCAGTTTGTTTTGTACTACACATTACGACTTCTGTTTTTCTGCTCGCTACCCGCTAGCTTCCACGCTAGACCCTTTTTGTTTTTGCCAGCTTCCATGTTAAGCTCCTTTTATTTTCTAGCTCCCATGCTAGCTCCCGTAGTTTGTTATCCGCCTCGTGCGCGCTTTTGGTTGTACCCCTTTGGTTTGTTCTTGTTCTAATATTTATATTAAATAATTTTTTCACATTCAATGCCTGCCTCCTTCTCTGC
This sequence comes from Nerophis ophidion, assembly GCF_033978795.1. Taxonomy (NCBI): domain Eukaryota; kingdom Metazoa; phylum Chordata; class Actinopteri; order Syngnathiformes; family Syngnathidae; genus Nerophis; species Nerophis ophidion. The sequence goes on from NC_084619.1 coordinate 2,589,639, forward strand.
ATCTTGGGGTTCGTCACCAACAAACTCTGACAAAAGTCTCTCCAGGGAGTGGTGAGGACGGCGGGAAAGGTCATCAGGACTCCCTTTCCTCCTATCCAGGAGATCGCAAAAAGCCGCTGCCTGACCAGAGCTCAGAAAATTCTGCAGAGGCTCCTTCAACCCTCACCAAGGACTGTTTTCACTGCTGGACTCTAGAAAGAAGTTCCCCAGCCTCCGAAGCAGAACCTCCAGGTTCTGTAACAGCTTCTTCCCTCAGGCCGTAAGACTCTTGAACACATCATTATAATCCACTAATTTCCAAACAAAAATGGATTAACTCGCTGGAATATAAAAACAATATAACATACATCCAGAAACTTGGATGCATAATGCAAAAGTGCAATACATTTATCTGTACAGTAATCTATCTATTAATATCTGCACCTTATTGCTCTTTTATCCTGCATTAAACACACACATACATACATATATATATATATATATATATATATATATATATATATATATATATATATATATATATATGTCTTGATTGGATTATCCAGAGAATAGTGCTCGATACCGTGGTAGAGCGCAATATGTAGGTGTGGGAAAAATCACAAGACTACTTCATCTCTACAGAACTGTTTCATGAGGGGTTCCCTCAATCATCAGGAGAAAAATCTCTTGATGATTGAGGGAACCCCTCATGAAACAGTGTGTGTGTGTGTGTGTGTGTGTGTGTGTGTGTGTGTGTGTGTGTGTGTGTGTGTGTGTGTGTGTGTGTGTGTGTGTGTGTGTGTGTGTGTGAAAAATCACAAGACTACTTCATCTCTACAGAACTGTTTCATGAGGGGTTCCCTCAGTCATCATTGTGGGAACCCCTCATGAAACAGTGTGTGTGTGTGTGTGTGTGTGTGTGTGTGTGTGTGTGTGTGTGCGTGTGTGTGTGTGTGTGTGTGTGTGTGTGTGTGTGTGTGTGTGTGTGTGTGTGTGTGTGTGTGTGTGTGTGTGTGTGTGTGTGTGTGTGTGTGTGTGAAAAATCACAAGACTACTTCATCTCTACAGAACTGTTTCATGAGGGGTTCCCTCAATCATCATTGTGGGAACCCCTCATGAAACAGTGTGTGTGTGTGTGTGTGTGTGTGTGTGTGTGTGCGTGCGTGTGTGTGTGTGTGTGTGTGTGTGTGTGTGTGTGTGTGTGTGTGTGTGTGTGTGTGTGTGTGTGTGTGTGTGTGTGTGTGTGTGAAAAATCACAAGACTACTTCATCTCTACAGAACTGTTTCATGAGGGGTTCCCTCAATCATCAGGAGAAAAATCTCCTGATGATTGAGGGAACCCCTCATGAAACAGTGTGTGTGTGTGTGTGTGTGTGTGTGTGTGTGTGTGTGTGTGTGTGTGTGTGTGTGTGTGTGTGTGTGTGTGTGTGTGTGTGAAAAATCACAAGACTACTTCATCTCTACAGAACTGTTTCATGAGGGGTTCCCTCAATCATCAGGAGAAAAATCTCCTGATGATTGTGGGAACCCCTCATGAAATAGTGTGTGTGTGTGTGTGTGTGTATGTGTGTGTGTGTGTATGTGTGTGTGTGTGTGTGTGTGTGTGTGTGTGTGTGTGTGTGTGTGTGTGTGTGTGTGTGTGTGTGTGTGTGTGTGTGTGTGTGTGTGTGTGGTAAAAATCACAAGACTACTTCATCTCTACAGAACTGTTTCATGAGGGGTTCCCTCAATCATCAGGAGAAAAATCTCCTGATGATTGTGGGAACCCCTCATGAAACAGTATGTGTGTGTGTGTGTGTGTGTGTGTGTGTGTGTGTGTGTGTGTGTGTGTGTGTGTGTGTGTGTGTGTGTGTGTGTGTGTGTGAAAAATCACAAGACTACTTCATCTCTACAGAACTGTTTCATGAGGGGTTCCCTCAATCATCAGGAGAAAAATCTCCTGATGATTGAGGGAACCCCTCATGAAACAGTATGTGTGTGTGTGTGTGTGTGTGTGTGTGTGTGTGTGTGTGTGTGTGTGTGTGTGTGTGTGTGTGTGTGTGTGTGTGTGTGTGTGTGTGTGTGTGTGTGAAAAATCACAAGACTACTTCATCTCTACAGAACTGTTTCATGAGGGGTTCCCTCAATCATCAGGAGAAAAATCTCCTGATGATTGTGGGAACCCCTCATGAAATAGTAAATAAATAAATAAATGGGTTGTACTTGTATAGCGCTTTTCTACCTTCAAGGTACTCAAAGCGCTTTGACACTACTTCCACATTTACCCATTCACACACACATTCACACACTGATGGAGGGAGCTGCCATGCAAGGCGCTAACCAGCACCCATCAGGAGCAAGGGTGAAGTGTCTTGCTCAGGACACAACGGACGTGACGAAGTTGGTACTAGGTGGGAATTGAACCAGGGACGCTCGGGTTGCGCACGGCCACTCTCCCACTGCGCCACGCCGTCCCGATGATTGAGGGAACCCCTCATGAAACAGTGTGTGTGTGTGTGTGTGTGTGTGTGTGTGTGTGTGTGTGTGTGTGTGTGTGTGTGTGTGTGTGTGTGTGTGTGTGTGTGTGTGTGTGTGTGTGTGTGTGTGTGTGTGTGTGTGTGTCACTTATCTTCAACACTTTTATGAGCTTGGGAATGGTGTTCCTGGGATTAAAAGCCTCACCTTTTGTTCTCTAAACACATTGCTGGAGAACAAAACAAGACGGGCTTGATATAAAACCAAAAAGATGAGGTTAAAGGAGAACATTATCACAATTTCAAAAGGGTTAAAAACAATAAAAATCAGTTCCCAGTGGATTGTTGTATTTTTTGAAGTTTTTATCAAAATGTTACCGGTCTCGGAATATCCCTAAATAAAGCTTTAAAGTGCCTTATTTTCACGATCTTCGAAACCACTATCCATTTCCCTGTGACGTCACACAGTGCTGCCAATGTAAACAAACAATGGGAATACCACAGCAAGATATAGCGACATTAGCTCGGATTCAAACTCGGATTTCAGCGACTTAAGCGATTCAACAGATTACGCATGTATTGAAACAGATGGTTGGAGTATGAAAGTATTGAAGAAGAAACTGAAGCTATTGAGCGAATAGCTATTGACGCTATTCATAGATAGATAGATAGATAGTACTTTATTGATTCCTTCAGGAAAATTAAATTTCCAGCATCAGTGTACAGAGTTGAGATCAATTTAAAAAAGAGTAAAAAGTAAATAATGGGGGTTTAAAGGGAAACAAAATAGAGAAATATTACAAAAAGAATAAAAACAATGGGAATAACAATATAACAGTAAAATAAGAATATAACAAGACAAAGTAGGCAGTAGTGACCATGTTATGAAAACGTATTGCACTGTTATTGTTTTGCATCCCCTGTCATCCTAGTACCCCCCGCCCCCCGTCCCAGAGAGGAGTTGTACAGTCTAATGGCGTGTGGGACAAAGGAGTTCTTGAGTCTATTAGTCCTGCACTTGGGATGAAGCAGTCTAGAACTGAACAGGCTCCTCTGGCTACTGATAACACTATGCAGAGGGTGACTGGCATCATCCAGGATGCTCACTAGTTTGTCAACAGTCTTCTTCTCTGCCACCCTCACCAGTGAGTCCACTTTCATTCCCATTGTAGAACCGGCCCGCCTGATCAGTTTCTCAAGTCTGGAGCTGTCCTTCTTAGATGTACTGCCCCCCCAGCACACTACTATGTAGAACAGAACACTGGCAACCACAGACTGGTAGTACATCCACAGGAGTTTTCTACAAATGTTGAAGGAGTGCAGTCTCCTGAGGAAGTACAGCCTGCTCTGTCCTTTCTTGTACTGGTGGTCCGTGTTAACAGTCCAGTCCAGCTTATTGTCCACCCAAACCCCGAGGTACTTGAATGAGTCCTCGGTCTGTACCTCAACTCCCTCGATCACAATAGGTTGTGACCGTGGACTCGACCTCCCAAAGTCAATGACCAGCTCCTTGGTCTTTGACGGATTGAGCTGCCAGAGGTTCATAGCCATAGCATGGCCGAACAGCTGCATTAGCATCGCCGGTAAAATGTGCGGACCAAACGATCAGGACTTTCGCATCTTGTGACACTGGAGCAACTTAAATCCGTCGATTGGTAAGTGTTTTTTTCTAATTAAATGTGGGTGGAAGGAAACGTAATATAGTTGCAAATGCATCTGCAGGTTATCCATACATCTCTGTGCCATGTCTGCTTTAGCACCGCCTGTACATAGCATGTTAGCATCGATTAGCGTAGCATGTTAGTATCGATTCGCTGGCAGTCAACATCAACAAAACTCACCTTTGTGATTTCGTTGACTTTATAGTTGCAAATGCATCTGCAGGTTATCCATACATCTCTGTGCCATGTCTGCTTTAGCACCGCCGGTAAATAGCATGTTAGCATTGATTAGCTGGCAGTCAACATCAACAAAACTCACCTTTGTGATTTCGTTGACTTTATAGTTGCAAATGCATCTGCAGGTTATCCATACATCTCTGTGCCATGTCTGCTTTAGCACCGCCGGTAAATAGCATGTTAGCATTGATTAGCTGGCAGTCAACATCAACAAAACTCACCTTTGTGATTTCGTTGACTTTATAGTTGCAAATGCATCTGCAGGTTATCCATACATCTCTGTGCCATGTCTGCTTTAGCATCACCGGTAAAATGTGGAGACATTCTGGCACATTCAATGGGGGTCTGGCGGCAGACACTTTGGCATCTTGGGGCCAGTGGTGCAACTTGAATCCCTCCCTGTTAGTGTTGTTACACCCTCCGACAACACACCCACCAGGCATGATGTCTCCAAGGTTCCAAAAAATAGTCAAAAAAACGGAAAATAACAGAGCTGAGACCCGGTGTTTGTAATGTGTTGAAAATGAAAATGGTGGGTGTGTTACCTCGGCGACGTCACATTCTGACGTTATCGCAAAAAGAGCGATAAACAGAAAGGCGTTTAATTCGCCAAAATTCACCCATTTAGAGTTCGGAAATCAGTTAAAAAAATAGATGGTCTTTTTTCTGCACCATCAAGGTATATATTGACGCTTACATAGGTCTGCTGATAATGTTCCCCTTTAAGGTGACGACAGACCACTCATCCATTCTGTTCTACAAAAAACGAGGGTCGGGGTTTCAAATTAGGGTTTAAAATGAAGGTTGAGTTAGATTCAATGCCAGGGTTCTGGTTTCACTTCAAGTTAGGGTTGGGGTTGAATAAGAAGCAATGAGTTAAAGATAAGAACACACATATTTAGCAGATGTTCATATAGATATAGAAAAGTTTATTTAACTGTAATCAAATAAATACACCTGGAGGGCAGGGATGTTTCTAAATGGCGCAAATAAACAAACACAATGGCGACGGCTACCTGTATATGGGACTAAAAATAGATCTTTATTTACACGGCGTCATAGTTCAGTCCGTTCTGTACTTCTCTCCAGCTCCAGCTTGTGTGCGTTCACCAGAGTGTTGAGCCATGCCTGTGTGTATATATCTCCTCTGAGAACATATGACAGATATATACAGAGGCACAGACTTGACCATATATATGGAAGTAATTACAAATCACACACGTACATATAAACAATGTGAGTATTTTTTGTTCCCTTTAAAATCGGATCAGGCTGCTGAGGTTTCTGGTCTGGCAATTGATATTCCCTAGCCCAGGGGTGCCCACACTTTTTCTGCAGGCGAGCTACTTTTCAATTGACCAACTCGAGGGGATCTACCTCATTTATATATATCATTTATATTTATTTATTTATGAAAGAGACATTTTTGTAAACAAGTTAAATGTGTTTAATGATAATACAAGCATGTGTAACACATATAGATGTCTTTCTTTCACAAAGACAAGAATATAAGTTGGTGTATTACCTGATTCTGATGACTTGCATTGATTGGAATCAGACAGTAATGATGATAACGCCCGCATTTTCAAATGGAGGAGAAAAAAAGTGGTCCTTTCTGTACAATACCACATGAAAGTGGTTGGTTTTTGGCATCTAATTCATCCAGCTTCCATACACTTTACAAGAAAAACATTGGCGGCAAATTCCGTAGCTTGCTTGATTGACATTCACGGCACCCGAGGGTCTTGTGAGATGACGCTGGCTGCTGCCAGTTCATTATTATGAAAAAATGACAGAGAGGAAGGCGAGAAACACTTTTTATTTCAACAGACTTTCGCGCCGTCCCTTCCGTCAAAACTCTAAAGGCCGACTGCACATTTCCTATCTTCACAATAAAAGCCCTGCTTCATGCTGCCTGCGCTAACAAAATAAGAGTCTCGGAAAGCAAGTGATGTGCACGCCAGCTTTCTGAGGGATCGCTTGTGCACGCCAGTTTTCCGAGACTCTGTATTTAGTTAGCGCAGGCAGCATGAAGCAGGGCTTTTATTGTGAAGATAGGAAATGTGCAGTCGGCCTTTAGAGTTTTGACGGAAGGTACGGCGCGAGAGTCTGTTGAAATAAAAAGTGTTTCTCGCCTTCCTCTCGGTCATATTTTCATAATAATGATCTTGCAGCAGCCAGCGTCATCTCACAAGACCCTCCGGTACCGTGAATGTCATTTAAGTGACGTCTTGGTGAAGATTGATGATCACTCATTTTTAGGTCTATTTTTTTTAAAAGCCTGGCTGGAGATCGACTGACACACCCCCCGCGGTCGACTGGTAGCTCGCGATCGACGTAATGGGCACCCCTGCCCTAGACCGATATTTCCATGATGGTGCAGCGTGCAAAGGTCCTTTGATAGAAGTTGCCTCTGGGCGGAGGCGGAGTCGCAGGCGTGGTCCAGCGCGGAGGAACGGGAGGCGGGGAATCCCATGGCACGTGAGGGCGGTGGCCGGCGGGGGCGCCCACGTCGGGATGCGGCCGAGCTTGGTGGTACGGCTGGTGCTGGGGATACGGATGCGGGTGAAAGTGAGGATGCGATCGGCCGCGATGGTTCGGACTGGGACACGGAGGAGGAGGGTGAGAGCAGGGGAGGTGACGCGGCGGAGGAGCCGGAGCTGGAGCATGACGTCAGCAGAAGTACTCATTAGGCTGTCCCTCTATTTTAGCCGTGGCCTCGGAATCCAGGCTGGAGCGGGCCGATAGCAGCCGGTTGGACTCTTCGGGGTTGAGTCTGTTCAAGTATTCCCCTTCCAGACCTTTAGCTTTAGTCCCGGGCGACAGTGTCTCAAACGTCACGTAGGAATCTTGGATGTCCTTGGATTTTTTTCCCCAGTACTTCTGGATTCGTCTCTTCAAGGCCCCGCAACACACGATGACGGTGAGGGGTACCGCGATGATGCAAGCCACCGTGATGACGATCACGTTGATGAGCTTCTGCGTGCCGGTCGCACTCGCCGCCTCATCCGTGGAAAAAATGACACACTGCTCCTTCTTGGGGATGAGCCCCCTCACGCACACGCAGGCGATGTACTTGGTCCTGGGCACTAGCCCTTCAATGGTCACTCGGTTCTGGCCCGCCCCCACATTGATCTTCCTCATGTCTCTCTCTCCGAACACGGCGTACAACACGCTGAAGGCCGTCGTGTTCTTGGCTTTGGGAGCTCGCCAGTTCAGAGAGATGGTATTGTCCGTGTCGCCCACCACCTTGACTGAGCGGACCACTCTGTCTGGGTCCTGCTGCAAGGACGAGGTGTTCGCCGCCAAGTTGCTGAGGTTGGTTTTCTCCAGATCCAGGAAGGTGTCTGTGGCTGGGTCCGCTGACGGTTGGTCGGAGAGGCTGTAACTGTCCAAACTGGGGTCAGGGAGTTTGGGTGGGACCCCAAGATCCAAGACAGGTGCCAAGGTAGGAGCGGCGGTTGAAGCAAAGTATTTGGCCACCAGCTTCTCTTGATAGGCAGCTTTTCCGACAGCGTTGGATTTTCTGGCTTTGGCTTTCTTATCATTGCTAGTTTGGTTGCTGTCAGATTTCGGCGAATTCGATACGACTAAAGAAATGACAGCCTCGGCGTTCCCTGCGTAGTTGGAGGCCTTGCAGATATATTTCCCTGAATCCCGATAGGACACAGCCGGAACACTGAGGATGGACCAGGTGATGCCATCCTTGGACGTTTCCTGCTGGACTGTGACAGAAATGCAAGGTTTAGTTCCAGATCCTCCACATAGTAAAACGATCCGCAGACTCACCTGTTCCGTTGAGGACCCGCTTATCTGCCCTGCGCCATGTCAAGTCTGGAATGGGCACCCCGATCGTCCCGCAGCGGAGCAGCACGTTATTCCCGACGCCGCTGCGGACCCGCGCCACGGCCGTGTGGATCTGGGGCAGCTGACAGCGCCTCAGCTCCGCGTCGCTAAACAAAACTCCCGATACACTCTCGGGGGCGGAGCAGCGCAGCCTGGTGTCGATGAACGCCACCGAGACCGTGGGGGACTTCTGGAACTGGATCAGGTCGTAGAGGCGACAGTCGCAGACCCAGGGGTTGTCATGGAGACCTGGGGGTGAAGGTCACAGGTAATGAGGTGCATGGCAGAGCATCATTGCGATGGCGCGGCTTGCAGATGGCCAATGTGGAAGATGTTAAGCTTGTAAGCGGATTAACGTTTAATTCATAAACTACATCACGACCATGACTACGGCAATGATGATGATGAGGATGAGCAAGGTCAGTTTTACCCTCACGTCCTTCATCAAAGACCGGCTTTTATAAAACTAACAGCTGTTCTCAGTAGCAAAGATTATCTGAATGCACCTTTTTGTATTTACAATTTGATGATTGGATTTTGAAATGCGACAGAAGGCTGAGCAATACCTGACATGCAAAAATGTTAAGACCGACAAAATTTGCTCTAAAGCAAAGTTCTTAGAATGTGAAGACTGGTTCAGTGGATTTAAAAAAATAAGAAAAGTATCTTTTTCAACCCACTAAGCTAATATCTGTGACTTTTTAAATGGATTTTAACATGCGACAGAAGGCTGAGCAACACTCAACATCCAAAAACGTCAAGATCAACAAAATTAGCTATGAATCAGAGTTTTTAGAATCTGGGAACTGGTTCAGCAGCTTTAAAAATTATGAAAAGCTTATTTTCCAACCCACTAAGCTAATTTCAGTGACTTTTTAAATGGATTTTAACATGCGACAGAAGGCTAAGCAACATCAGACATGCAAACATGTTAAGACCAACAAACTTGGCTCAAAAGCAGAGTTTTTACAATGTGAAAACTGGTTCAGCAGCTTGAAAAAAGAAAGAAAATCATATTTTCCAACCCACTAAGCAAATTTTACTGACTTTTTAAATGCATTTTAACATGTGACAGAAGGGGGAGCCACACCCGACATGCAAACACGTCAAGACCGACAAAATTAGCTCAAAAGCAGAGTTTTTAGAATGTAAAAACTAGTTCAGTAGCTTGGAAAAATTTAAAAAAAACATATTTTCTAAACCTACTGAGATAATTTGAGTGACTTTTTAAATGCATTTTAACATACGACAGAAGGCTAAGCAACACTTGACATGCAAAAATGTGAAATCCAACAAAATTAGATCCAAAGCAGAGTTTTTAGAATGTGGAAACTGGTACAGCAGCTTTAGAAATATAAAGAAAAGCATATTTTTCAAACCACTAAGCTAGTTTCAGTGATTTTTTTCAAAGCATTTTAACATGTGACAGAATGCTGAGCAAAACCCAACATCCAAAAACATCAAGACCAACAAAATTAGCTATAAAGCAGACTTTTTAGAATGTGAAAACTAGTTCGGTAGCTTGGAAAAATTAAGAAAATCATATCTTTCAACCCACTAAGCTCATTTGAGTGACTTTTTAAAATGCATTTTAACATGCGACAGAAAGCTGAGCAACACCCGACATGCAAAAATGTTAAAACCGACAAAATTCGATCTAAAGCAGAGTTTTTAGAATGTGAAACTGGTTCAGTAGCTTTAAAAAAAATGAAGAAAAGTATCTTTTCAACCCTCTAAGCTAAATAAGTGACTTTTCAAAGGAATTTTAACATACGACAGAAGGCTAAGCAACACTTGACATGCAAAAATGTGAAATCGAACAAAATTAGATCCAAAGCAGAGTTTTTAGAATGTGGAAACTGGTACAGCAGCTTTAGAAATATAAAGAAAAGCATATTTTTCAAACCACTAAGCTAGTTTCACTGATTTTTTTTAAAAGCATTTTAACATGTGAAAGAAGGCTGAGCAAAACCCAACATCCAAAAACATCAAGACCAACAAAATTAGACTTTTTAGAATGTGAAAACTAGTTCGGTAGCTTGGAAAAATTAAGAAAATCATATCTTTCAACCCACTAAGCTCATTTGAGTGACTTTTTAAAATGCATTTTAACATGCGACAGAAAGCTGAGCAACACCCGACATGCAAAAATGTTAAAACCGACAAAATTCGATCTAAAGCAGAGTTTTTAGAATGTGAAACTGGTTCAGCAGCTTTAAAAAAATTAAGAAAAGTATCTTTTCAACCCTTTAAGCTAAATAAGAGACTTTTCACTTTTCAAAATAATTTTAACATGCGACAGAAGGCTGAGCACACCTGAACACAAAAAAATGTTGCTCTGAAGCAGTTTTTAGCATGTGGAAACTGGTTCAGCAGCTTAAAATTTTTTTTTAAAAGCATCTTTTTCAACCCACTAAGCTAATTCCAGTGACTTTTTAAAAGCATCTTAACATGCTTTTAGAAGGCTTGCTCAGGGTTGCTCATCTTAAGACTGAGCAACACCCAACATCAAAAACAAAAAATTAGCCCTAAAGCTGAGTTTTTAGAATATGAAAACTGGTTCAGCAGCTTGGAAAAATTAAGAAAAGCCTATTTTCTAACCCACTGAGCTAATTTCAGTGACTTTTTAAATGAATTTTAAAATGTGACAGAAGGCTGAGCAACACCTGACATGCAAAAATGTTAAGACCGACAAAATTTGCTCTAAAGATGAGTTCTTAGAATGTGAAAACTGGTTCAGCGGCTTTAAAGAAATAAAGAAAAGTATCTTTTTCAACCCACTAAGTTAATAGAAGTGACTTTTTAAAGGTATTTTAAAATGTGACAGAAGGCTGAGCAATACCTGACATGCAAAAATGTTAAGACCGACAAAATTTGCTCTAAAGATGAGTTCTTAGAATGTGAAGACTGGTTCAGTGGATTTTAAAAAATAAGAAAAGTATATTTTTCAACCCACTAAGCTAATTTCAGTGACTTTTTAAATGGATTTTAAAATGTGACAGAAGGCTGAGCAACACTCAACATCCAAAAACGTCAAGACCAACAAAATTAGCTATAAATCAGAGTTTTTAGAATGTGGGAACTGGTTCAGCAGCTTAAAAAATTATGAAAAGCTTATTTTTCCAACCCACTAAACTAATTTCAGTGACTTTTTAAAGGCATTTTAACATGCGACAGAAGGCTGAGCAACATCAGACATGCAAACATGTTAAGACCAACAAACTTGGCTCTAAAGCAAAGTTTTTACAATGTGAAAACTGGTTCAGCAGCTTGAAAAAAGAAAGAAAATCATATTTTCCAACCCACTAAGCACATTTTACTGACTTTTTAAATGCATTTTAACATGTGACAGAAGGGGGAGCCACACCCGACATGCAAAAACGTCAAGACCGTCAAAATTAGCTCAAAGGCAGAGTTTTTAGAATGTGAAAACTAGTTCAGTAGCTTGGAAAAATTTTAAAAAAGCATATTTTCTAAACCTACTAAGCTAATTTGAGTGACTTTTTAAATGCATTTTAACATACGACAGAAGGCTGAGCAATACCTGACATGCAAAAATGTTAAGACCGACAAAATTTGCTCTGAAGATGAGTTCTTAGAATGTGAAGACTGGTTCAGTGGATTTAAAAAAAATAAGAAAAGTATCTTTTTCAACCCACTAAGCTAATTTCAGTGACTTTTTAAATGGATTTTAACATGCGACAGAAGGCTGAGCAACACTCAACATCCAAAAACGTCAAGACCAACAAAATTAGCTATGAATCAGAGTTTTTAGAATGTGGGAACTGGTTCAGCAGCTTAGAAAATTATGAAAAGCTTATTTTCCAACCCACTAAGCTAATTTCAGTGACTTTTTAAATGGATTTTAACATGCGACAGAAGGCTGAGCAACATCAGACATGCAAACATGTTAAGACCAACAAACTTGGCTCTAAAGCAAAGTTTTTACAATGTGAAAACTGGTTCAGCAGCTTGAAAAAAGAAAGAAAATCATATTTTCCAACCCACTAAGCAAATTTTACTGACTTTTTAAATGCATTTTAACATTTGACAGAAGGGGGAGCCACACCCGACATGCAAACACGTCAAGACCGACAAAATTAGCTCAAAGAAAGAGTTTTTAGAATGTGAAAACTAGTTCAGTAGCTTGGAAAAATAAAAAATAAAAGCATATTTTCTAAACCTACTAAGCTAATTTGAGTGACTTCTTAAATGCATTTTAACATACGACAGAAGGCTAAGCAACACTTGACATGCAAAAATGTGAAATCCAACAAATTTAGATCCAAAGCAGAGTTTTTAGAATGTGGAAACTGGTACAGCAGCTTTAGAAATATAAAGAAAAGCATATTTTTCAAACCACTAAGCTAGTTTCACTGATTTTTTTTAAAGCATTTTAACATGTGACAGAATGCTGAGCAAAACCCAACATCCAAAAACATCAAGACCAACAAAATTAGCTATAAAGCAGACTTTTTAGAATGTGAAAACTAGTTCGGTAGCTTGGAAAAATTAAGAAAATCATATCTTTCAACCCACTAATCTCATTTGAGTGACTTTTTAAAATGCATTTTAACATGCGACAGAAAGCTGAGCAACACCCGACATGCAAAAATGTTAAAACCGACAAAATTCGATCTAAAGCAGAGTTTTTAGAATGTGAAACTGGTTCAGCAGCTTTAAAAAAATTAAGAAAATTATCTTTTCAACCCTTTAAGCTAAATAAGAGACTTTTCAAAAGAATTTTAACATGCGACAGAAGGCTGAGCACACCTGAACACCAAAAAATGTTGCTCTGAAGCAGTTTTTAGCATGTGGAAACTGGTTCAGCAGCTTAAAAATTTTTTAAAAAAGCATCTTTTTCAACCTACTAAGCTAATTCCAGTGACTTTTTAAAAGCATCTTAACATGCTTTTAGAAGGCTTGCTCAGGGTTGCTCAGCTTAAGACTGAGCAACACCCAACATCAAAAACAAAAAGTCATGACCGACAAAATTAGCCCTAAAGCTGAGTTTTTAGAATGTGAAAACTGGTTCAGCAGCTTGGAAAAATTAAGAAAAGCCTATTTTCTAACCCACTGAGCTAATTTCAGTGACTTTTTAAATGAATTTTAAAATGTGACAGAAGGCTGAGCAACACCTGATATGCAAAAATGTTAACACCGACAAAATTTGCTCTAAAGATGAGTTCTTAGAATGTGAAAACTGGTTCAGCGGCTTTAAAGAAATAAAGAAAAGTATCTTTTTCAACCCACTAAGTTAATATAAGTGACTATTTAAAGGTATTTTAACATGTGACAGAAGGCTGAGCAACACCTGACATGCAACACATCAACACTAAAAAATGTTCTCCAAAGCAGTTTTTAGCATGTGGAAACTGGTTCAGCAGCTTAAAAAAATAAAGAAAAGCAACTTTTTCAACCCACTAAGCTAATTTCAGTGACTTTTTAAAATCATCTTAACATGCTTTTAGAAGGCTTGCTCAACATGAAAAAAAAGTCACAACCAACAAAATTCGCGCTAAAGCAGAGTTTTTAGAATGTGAAGACTGGTTCAGCAGCTTGAAAAAATAAAGAAAAGTATATTTTTCAACCCACTAAGCTAATATCTGTGACTTTTTAAATGCATTTTAACATGCGACAGAAAGCTGAGCAACACCCGACATGCAAAAATGTTAAAACCGACGAAATTCGATCCAAAGCAGAGTTTTTAGAATGTGAAACTGGTTTAGCAGCTTTAAAAAAATTAAGAAAAGTATCTTTTCAACCCTCTAAGCTAAATAAGTGACTTTTCAAAGGAATTTTAACATGCGACAGAAGGCTGAGCACACCTGAACACCAAAAAATGTTGCTCTGAAGCAGTTTTTCGCATGTGGAAACTGGTTCAGCAGCTTAAAAAATAAAGAAAATCATCTTTTTCAACCCACTAAGCTAATTTCTGTGACTTTTTAAAAGCATCTTAACATGCTTTAAAAGGCTTGCTCAGGGTTGCTCATCTTAAGACTGAGCAACACCCAACATCAAAAACAAAAAGTCATGACCGACAAAATTAGCTCTAAAGCTGAGTTTTTAGAATGTGAAGACTGGTTCAGCAGCTTGGAAAAATAAAGAAAAGCCTATTTTCTAACCCACTGAGCTAATTTTAGTGACTTTTTAAATGCATTTTAATATACGACCCAAGGCTTACACTTGACATGCAAACATGTGAAACCCGACAACATTTTATCTAAAGCAGAGTTTTTAGAATGTGAAAACTCGTTCAGCAGCTTAAAAAATTAAGAAAAGCATCTTTTCCAACCCACTAAGCCAGGGATCGGGAACTTTTTTTTTTCTGAGACAGCCAAGAAGCCAAATATTTTCAAATGTATTTCCCTAAGAGCCATATAAAAAAATTTTTAACACTGAACACAACTAAACGTGTGCATAGTCTGAAGTTAACTGTGGAGGGGGCGTGGCCTGCGGGCCTGCAGCAAAGCGGGATGTTGCCAGGACCGGCTTCAAATTCAGCGACAGGTGCGTAGAGGGCCCACCTGGGCCTTTTTATCTTTTTATCACCTGTCGCTCTGTTATAAGCAGCAGCCAGGAGGAGAGACGGGGTTGGGGCTGGAGCCAGAGCGCGAGTGAGGACGAAAGAGAAAAAGACAATTGCAGGAAAGCAACTGAGAGACTAATTGAAAAAAACAACAATATTTTAACCCTAAAACAGGCTCTCATGTCGGTGCTTGGTGGTCTGAAGAACCCCCAGGAGGGTAAGTCCAATACTAACCAATAATAAATAAATTACTTCTTACCATTAACGCAACTTCTTGAACATAAAAATGCATGAGAATGTTTTATACTTTGAACGTTATTTTTAACACTATGATTACAAGTGGAATTATTCATTACTTATCGTGTTAAGCAATGTCAGCTCAGATTTATCTGAGAGCCAGATGTAGTCATCGAAAGAGCCACATCTGGCTCTAGAGCCATAGGTTCCCTACCCCTGCACTAAGCTAATTTCAGTGACTTTTTAAAGGCATTTCAACATGTGACAGAAGGCTGAGCAACACCCGACATGCAAAAATGTTAAAACCGACAAAATTTGCTCTAAAGCAGAGTTTTTACAATATGGAAACTCGTTCAGCAGTTTTAGAAATATGAAGAAAATAATATTTTTCAACCCACTATGCTAATTTTGGTGACTTTCTAAAGGCATCTCAACATGGGACAGAAGGCTGAGCAACACCTGACATGCAAACATGTTAAGACCGACAAAATTTGCTCTAAAGATGAATTCTTAGAATGTGAAAACTGGTTCAGCGGCTCTAAAGTATAAAGATAATTGTCTTTCTCAACCCACTAAGCTAATTTCAGTGACTTTTTAACCCTTGTATTATGATGGGGAAAAATGACATTGATTATGTTGCGGGTCGTTTTGACCCGTATTGTGTAAATGCACTCAAAACAGTCAAGAAAACAGGTTAAACCAATAACTATTTATTTTAAGTTATATAAACATTTAGAAAAGTGACATACAATACATTTTTTATTCCAATTGTATTATGTTAAGGGTCAATTTGACCCATTCCAGTTTTTGTGTTGATCAAAGTACTGGTTATCCTTTCTTTTTCTTGCTGAAATCTGGTGACTTTTCCTCATCTAGGGTCATGAACTGGTGTGTAAATCTGGACACTTTGTTGTGTAGTGGAATGTTTGTGCAGAGTTTGTATAAAAAGATGATGTTGCGGGTCATTTTGACCCAGGCGCTTTAATGTAGGTAAATAGCTGTTCAGATCCAAAAAATAAACATGTCTCCTTGATGTACTTTTTACTTTGATGTACAATTGTTTGTATTTTGATTGCCTCTGAGACCCGGAGCCAGGTGTGTGAAGAGAGGGAACTTTCTCACACTTGTCCTTGTCTCCTCAGATGTCATCCTTCTGGAGCTCATTTTTGCTGAGTTTGTCAAAGAGATGACATGAGAACAGTGAAGAAATCTGCCGCCAGACCCCCATTGAATGTGCCAGAGTGTCTTCACATTTGACCGGCGATGCTAAGACAGACATGGCACAGAGATGTATGGATAACCTGCAGATGCATTTGCAACCATTAAGTCAACGAAATCACAAAGGTGAGTTTTGTTGTTGTTGACTTATGTGCTAATCAGACATATTTGGTCGCAGCATGACTACCAGCTAATTAATGCTAACATGCTATTTACGCTAGCTGTATGTACATTTGAAACTAGAGACCCACATTTAATGCGAAACAAACACTTACCAATCGACGGATTTAAGTTGCTCCAGTGTCACAAGATGCGAAAGTCCTGATCGTTTGGTCCGCACATTTTACCGGCGATGCTAATAAGGCAGCCATGCTATGGGCCACTTCATTAGGTACACCCACGCTATGGCCGAATAGCGTCAATAGCTAGTCGCTCAATAGCTTCAATTTCTTCTTCGATTTCGTTTTGGCGATCTACCTCCATACTCCGACCATCTGTTTCAATACATGCGTAATCTGTTGAATCGCTTAAGCCGCTGAAATCCGAGTCTGAATCCGAGCTAATGTCGCTATATCTTGCTGTGGTAACCGCCATGTTGTTTATATTTGCAGCACTGTATGACGTCACAGGGAAATGGATAGTGGTTTCGAAGATAGCGAAAATAAGGCACTTTAAAGCTTTTGTTAGGGATATTCCGGGAGGTGTAAATTTTTGAAAAAAAAATTAGAAAAATAAAACAAGCCACTGGGAACTGATTTTTATTGTTTTTAACCCTTTTGAAATTGTGATAATGTTCCCCTTTAAGTGTTGTACGTGCATACAAAAGTTTTAAATTAGATTTCCTTTAAGGTTATATTTCTCCTCTTTAGTTGAGAAAAATTGTTGTACATTCTTTGGTAGCAGGTTATAATTTGCTTTGTACATCAATTTAGCTGTTTGCAATTTTACCAAATCCCCGAACTTTAATATTTTTGACTCAATAAATAAAGGGTTTGTATGTTCTCTATATCCAACATGATGTATTATTGTAATTGATCTTTTTTGTAACACAGTTAACGAATGTAGCTCACATTTGTAGTTGTTTCCCCATATTTCTGCACAATAAGTCAGATATGATAAGACTAGCGAGCAGTAGAGAATAGAAAGTGATTTTTGGCCCAGGACGTATTTTGCTTTATTCATTATTGAAATGTTTTTTGCCAGCTTATGTTGTATTTTTTGTATATGAGATTTCCAGTTCATTTTATCATCTATTAATACTCCCAAAAATCTGGTTTCTTTTACCCTTTCAATATCTGCTCCGTCTATTTGTAATCGTGTCAGATGCTCTTTTCTACTGTTACCAAATAGCATTATTTTAGTTTTACTGAGATTCACAGATAGTCTGTTTTTATAAAACCATTATTTTAATTTGTTCATTTCTTCCGTTATTATTTGTATAATCTGCTGTGTGTTCTCTCCTGAACAGAAAGCAGTTGTGTCATCTGCAAATAAAACTAACTTCAAGTCTTTTGTAACTTTACAAATGTCGTTTGTATGAAGATTAAACAATCTTGGTCCCGGTATTGATCCCTGGGGTACACCACAAGATATATACAACCGTGTTGACATATTTTCACCCATCTTCACATATTACTTCTTACCCAGTTCAAGACCAAACCTCTGATGCCATATCCTTCTAGTTTTGGTATTAAAATATCATGATTAATTGTGTCAAATGCTTTTGTTAAATCCATGAATACTGCAGCTGCACATTCTTTACCGTCTATTGCATTGCTCATTTCATCTGTTATTTGGATTCATGCTATTGATGTTGAGATATTTGCTCTAAATCCGAATTGGTTCTCCACTTTTGTTGATAAATTGATCTAATCTACTATTGAATAGATTTTCCATGATTTTGGAGGATTGTGGAAGTAATGAACCTGGTGTGTAGTTAGTGAACTGTTGTGTGTTTCCATTCTTATGAACTGGTACAACTTTTGCAATTTTCCTTTTGTCGGGGAATTAGAAATGATACGTTACTGATATATGTCAGAGGTTCTTGATGTCTTCTGTAACCTTTTTTATCCTTACCCTATCTATTCCATGACAGTTGGTTGAGGTCTTAGATTTACAATTTTTTACAATTTTGATTACTTCTTCTTTTGTCAAATTCTTAAGAAACATGGAATTGGGATTTCTGTCTATGAGCTCACTCAAGTCCTCAACTGACCCATCATCTGCATTTGGAACTCTTTGCACCAGATTTTTTTCCGATATTAACAAAGTAATCATTAAAAGGTTCAACTATTTGGTTCATATCGTCAAAATGCGCTCTAGCGCAATTTTTGAATAAAACACAGCAAAAACTGCCCCTAGTTAGTCAATTATATTTATATAGCGCTTTTCTCTAGTGACTCAAAGCGCTTTACATAGTGAAACCCAATATATAAGTTACATTTTAAAGCAGTGTGGGTGGCACTGGGAGCAGGTGGGTAAAGTGTCTTGCCCAAGGACACAACGGCAGTGACTAGGATGGCGGAAGCGGGAATCGTCCCTGCAACCTTCAAGTTGCTGGCACGGCCACTCTACCAACCGAGCTATACCGCCCCTATGAAGAAAACACAAACAAAATTGCTTGTAACTTCCAGTAGGAATGCCAGAAAGACATGAAACAAAAACTTCTATGTAGGTCTCACTTAGACCTACATTTAGATAATTGACATCCTTTGGCAAAAATCAACAGGAAGTTGGCAGTTACCCCTTCAAAATAAAAGTTTTGTAAAAACCAGTCACCTTTTTTAAAACGTAAACTCCTCCGAGTGCGTTTGTCGTTTCGGCTTCAAACTTTGAACCCTTTTGATTAAAACTGTCCAACAAAGTTTTGATTACTGCTCCGGTTTGGATTTTACACTCCTTCAAAGAACCCCTGCGCAAAGTTTCCTAAAAAAGGTCATTTTTGCCTCTTTCAGCTGTAATTTGACCCCTTTAAAATGCTTCAAAACTCACCAAACTTGGCACACACATCAGGACTGGCAACAATTGCGAGCTAATAAAAAAACCAAACCCCAAAACTCAAAATTGTGCTCTAGCGCCCCCTAGGAATACAACACAGACATACTGCTCCTAGGAAGAAAACACAGACAAAACTGCTTGTAACTTCCTGCAGGAATGTCAGAGAGACATGAAACAAAAACCACTATGTAGGTCTCATTTAGACCTACATTTGAATAATTAACATACTTTAGCAAAAATCAACAGGAAGTTTGATATTTTCACTTCAATACAACAACTGCATTACTTTCACAATGCATTAAATAGTGGCACCAAGGTGTCTTCTACCACGTATCCGGCCGTGGGTCTCGGGGGCAGCAGCCAAAGGCGGACCTGACCAACGCTGCTTGCAGCTTTAATTTTTTGTATTTCCGTCTAGAAAGTACCCATGTGCTCACTGTTTCGTGGAGTGAATACAGTAGCAATCAATTACCATACTAAGTAGTATGTGCGCTGTTGTCTATGTTATGCAGACTTAAAACTCTCAAGCGTTTTTTTTTTATTGGTGAAATTTTTACTGGGGCACTGCAGATCAACAGTGGGGCACGTGCCCCAGTGAAATATGTCTGGCGACGCCCCTGGTTTTATCTAAAGTCCTGTCAGGGAGTATTTTGAAGGGAAATTTGCCACTGAACACAACGTTCTAGAGCACAGGTGTCTAACTCAAGGCCCGGGGGCCTGTTGTGGTCCTCCACATAGTTTTATGTGGCCCGCGAAAGCCTGGAAAAAATGGGTTTCAATAAGATATGTGTTTAAATTCTTTTTTTTTTTTTTTTTTTTTTTTACTAAATGCATTCGTTCTTTCAAATTGGACAGAAAAATGTATGCGTTGACCTGATCACTGTGTCCCTCTTTTAAGTAACCATCCAAGGAGTATTTGCGGGAAAAATAAATTGCATTCTGCATATATGCATGTTTAATGCAATATTTTTTTGTGATTAATCTCCTGAAAATTAACTTGTTAGTTTTGACAGCGAAAATGTGTAAGAATATAAATCAGTGCTGTCAGACGATTGCATTTTTAATTAGATTTTGCATTTGAATGAAGTAGTTAATTAATGCAATGACTTTTATGCAGTATTTTGACACAGATGTAATTTCATTGTCTGAATGGTATATTGGAACTGGTTTAAATGTTTTACCTAATCTACGTCACTTTTTTGCTCAAAACTTGGAAACAGTTTTATCTAAAGTCCTATCAGGGAGCATTTTGAAGGAAAATTTGCACAGGTGTCAAACTCAAGGTCCAGGGGGGAACTGGCCCGCCACATCGTTTTATGTCGCCCGCGAAAGCCTGGAAAAATGGGTTTAAATAAAATATATATATGTGGAGAGGCGGAGATGGCAGCGAGGAGGCGGAGATGACGACCGAGCGGAGAGGCGGGGCGTGTCGGGAGCGACGCCACAGACGAGATCAGGTGCGTGGCTCGCACACCGAGAGACAATTAACATTTCTCCTCTGGCTGTATAAAAGGGCAGCAGTGGAGGAGGGCGGGGAAAAAGGAGGAGGAGAGCCCGCAGCAGCGACTGTAGAGCGACCGAAAACAGACAAGGACGACGACGGCGACTGAAAAGCGGACCGTGAGCGAGCAGTGGAGAGGAGGAGCTGCAAAGCGACCCGATCTCAAGACAAAAGCTTATTTGAAAAAAATAAACAAGAGTCAAACCTGCTCGAAAACAATGTCCTTCCTTGATGGTCCGTGGAACCCCCACGGTGACAGCAAGCAACTGTCACAATATATATATCTATATATTTTTTAGGGGTGGGCAAATTACTGCGTTAATTATGAGTTAACTCATCAATCTATTAACGCCGACAATTATTTTATCGCACATTTGCGTATGTTGTTTACATGCTTTTATTTTGTTAACGCCTTTTCTTAACAAGATGGCATCTTGGTAAAGATGGAACATTTGGCAAAAATACCGGACAATTCTGCAAATTACATGGCTGGCTTACAGCGTGGTCACTCCGGGATCACTTACGACCGCCAGACAATTCTGGATGTGGATAGATCGGGCCGTTTTGGACTGAATGAGGCGTGCTTGCTAGACCGGCTAGCTAGCATGGGAATACTTTGCCGGCTACATCCAGCGGCCTGTGAAGCAGCGGAGTATATGTGTTGTCTGTCTATTTATGAATAATGCAGACCAGGAGTGTTGGCTGAGTTCTTAACGTTTACTTTCAGAGCGTGCATATCACAACATACAAGATGCCGTCATGGCGACACAACCTATACCGGGCTACCGCGCATGCTCCTCACTCCTGTTGCATGCTGGGTAGGGTAGTTCTTTTATTCCCTGGCTCATAACATCACAATATAGTACCATGTATATGATGCCTTCAGTTTATCAAAGCACCAAGCAAACCATCGGAAAATTCCCATCATATCAATTCCTAGATATGGTCATAATTATTTTAAGTGCACTACGCAGAATAAACACAACATTATTAATATTGCTACTACGGATAATTTGGTCAAAAATTCCCTAAAACAGCCCACTACCTATAATATAGGTTTTTTAAACATAAGATCCCTGATAAAAAAAATGTTTCTGCTGTTACCTCAGAAATTGCCTGTTCAGATGTTATGATTGTGGCTCAGAGATTTGTATGTAGATTATATTTATTTTCCATAACAAACAGGATAACGTAAATACCCTGGCAGTGGCAATAAGCTTAAATGTTTGTATTTACATTTTTGGAGTTGATTTTCATAAAATATGCTATTTAACTGCTACTGTTTAACAAGGACTGATTTAAATTGTGTTTGCACAACAAATGTTTTGGCGCTTTTGTTCATGTGGGAGAATATTCCAATAAAGGTGCACTACACACTACTTTTGAATTCATTATTGGGCTTTGCGTATACAATGCAGTTAATCGCGATTAATCGGAGAAGTAGTGTGATTAACTTCGATTAAAATTTTTAATCGTTGCCCAGCCCTAATATTTTTACTAATTTAATTTGCTCTTTCAAATTTGACGGAGAAAAAAAATGCAGAGTTTAAACTTGAATATTATCCGATCCTGCCAATCATATTATTATATACTGTACTGTAAACTGCTCACAACATACACGGCCTTCACAAAAAAATGGGAAAATGTGGCTGTGAACTTCTTCCTGCCATCATCGTGCGGGTTGCATGGACCATTCAGGAAGGACATCTGGCTGAGCAGGTTTGACTCTTGTTTATTTGTGCCCAAGACCAGACTTAAGACCAGGGGAGACAGGACCTTCTCTGTGGTCGGCCCTAAGATCTGGAACACTCTGGCCCTCCATGTTCAAACTGCTTCCACAGTGGAGTGTTTTAAGTCTCGTCTTAAGACCCACTTTTATTCTTCTGCTTTTAACACTACGTGAGTTGTGTGGTCCTCTGTTCTCTGTGTTTCTTATACATTTTAAGTCTTGTCTTAAGACCTATTTTTATTCTTTGGCTTTTAACACTACGTGAGTTGTGTGGTCCTCTGTTCTCTGTGTTTCTTATACATTTTGATTTTTATTTGACTGTTTTAATTGATTTTACCCTTTAAAATAGTTTTTAATCATATTTGTTTTTATATTGTTTTTATTGGTTTTATTTGTATTCATTTTTTGTTTTATTCAGTCATTGGTGGAGCATAATATTGTTTTTAACATGGCTGTGCAGCACTTTGGAAACGTTATTGTTGTTAAAATGTGCTATATAAATAATGTGGGTTGGATTGGATTGGATTTTTCAATAAAGCTTTGTCTTTTCTCCGGATCGCTTTTCAGCTGCTCCTCTCTCGCCTTCAGTCTGCCGCGTCTTCGTCGCTGTGTTCGGCTCGCTCTCGATCGTTTTCGCTTGTCGGGTTCTTCTACTCCTTCTCCCCTTTTACACAGCAGGAGGCGATGCATTAACGGGGTGCAGGTGCGCGATCTACGCACCTGAATTTGATTGCTGCGGCGTCGCTTCCAGCACGCCCCGCCTCTCCGCTCCGCTGCATCCTCCGCCTCCTGGCCGCCATATTGGCTTGTGGTTTATGAAGGCCTGCAGCTGCAAACACTAAATGATGAGCCTGTTTTGATGCTATGATAAATGTTATCTTGTATTTTATTTTTTATTATATCGTATACGCATTGTGGGATTTTTTTTTTCTTTTTCTCTCTTTTTCTTTGAAATTGTATTTTTCCGAATCTGAATCAGAAAAGTTGCTATTGTCATTGTTTGAGAACGGGTTCACAAACTAGGAATTTTACTTGGTACATAACTTTCAACCACACAAATTAAACCATAATTAAGAAACGTTTTCAACGGTGCAACATTTCCAATTTTACTGTCTTTTTTACATCATGGCCCGAGGGACTAAAAATGAAAAGCAGCCTTCTGGCTAATTCTGTCTTTTTTAACCATGTGTACTCATGTGTTTTTGTGAAACTGCATTGTCCCCTTTGGAATCAACTCATCTTAATCTTAATCCTATTGCAAAATTTGTTTTGTGAGATAAAAACAAATAGTCCAATATCGGCTTGTCACATTTTTTTATGATTTTGAAGAAAGTTATACATAAAAAAATCAAATAATCAAAATGCATATGCATTTCGATTAATCATGATTAATCACAGGTTATTACCCGCATTCATAATGTAAATTAATTTTTAAAAAGTGACCCTCTGAAAGCAGCCATTACTGCGACGTGGCCTTCAATGGAAATAGGTTTTATAGTACATCCCTGGTCTGAAGTCTCGTCACTCCATCCCCTGTTTAGCTAAAGAACATAAAATAAAAATGTGTATAAAAATAAAATAAAAATGTAAAATAAAATAACTAAATACAATTTAAAATAAAATAAATAAATAAAATGAAAATAAAAAAAATGCACGAATACAAGAATACAAAAATTTAAATAGAATAAAATAAAAATAAAATAAAATGAAATACAAATCGAAATAAAAATGTGTATAAAAATAAAATAAATATATAAAATAAAATAAATAAATACAATTAAAAATAGAATAAATAAATAAAAAGAAAATAAAACAATAAAAAAAAATAATTAAATAAAATAAAAAAAAATAAAATGAAAATAAAATAAAAATAAAATACAAATAAAATACAAAAAAAATAAAAATAAAATATAAATAAAATAGAATAAAATAAAATAAAATACAATAAAAATAAATATAAAATAAATTACAAAAAAATAAAAATCTGCATTTGCACATGATTAATGCGATAATTGTTTGTAACTAATCACATGAGTTAACTTGTTCATTTTGATGGCTTTAATAAAAAGCTGTGCCACTTTGCAGGAAGTGAAGCATGTGCAGTCAAAATGAATTGCGTGATTAATCCGAACAATAAATGCAATTATTTATTCATGACAGATGTAATATACAGTGCAGGCCAAAAGTTTGGACATACCTGCTCCTCATTCAAGTTTTCTTCATTTTCATGACTATTTACATTGTAGATTGTCCCTGAAGGCATCAAAACCATGAATGAACACATGTGGAGTTATGCACTCAACAAACTAAAAAAAAAAGGGGGAAATAACCGAAAACATGTTTTGTATTCTAGTTTCTTCAAAATAGCTACCCTTTGCTCTGATTACTGTTTTGCACACTCTTGTCATTCTCTGGATGAGCTTCAAGCACACCTGTGAAGTAAAAACCCGTTCAGGTGACTACCTCTTGATGCTCATTGAGAGAATGCCAAAAGTGTGCAAAACAGTAATCAGAGCAAAGGGTAGCTATTTTGAAGAAAGTAGGATATAAAATATGTTTTCAGTTATTTCACCTTTTTGTGTTAAGTACATAACTCCACATGTGTTCATTCATAGTTTTGATGCCTTCAGTGACAATCTACAACAGGGGTGTCCAACATACGGTCCGCAGGATGAGTTTGCTGAGTATAAAAATGAGCGGAAATTTTTTAATGAAAGAAATTGCTGTTCTAAATGTGTCCACTGGATGTCGCTATAGCAATTCTTTGTATCTTTGTAGATGATGTTTACATAACAAACCACATGTTAGTACAACAGTTGAGGAGAATGAGTAAACTACACGAATAGCATCCTGTAATTGAATTTTGTTATGAAATTTTTCGTTTTTAGAGCATTTTAGAACTCTGCCACACTCAATTCCATCCGTGTGACTGATGAAAATGATCAAATCATTTATTCAGAACGTTTAAATAACAACAGATGAAGATGGAATACTATTAACCCCACAATGTAAGTGTAAAAAAAAACAACAACGTTATATGCTTGTTTTTTTTTTAAACAAAGGAAACAATCCAAAGTTGTCTTTATGTTTGTCATGTCTGTGTTATCATGTTTTGTTTTAGTCATGTTCGGGTTTTTTTTTGGACTCTTTGTGCACTTTTGTTTGTCTTTGTCACCATAGCAACTCATTAGTTTTCACCTTTTCCTCAAGTCACGCACCTGTCTGACGTTTTGCACTCGCACACCTGTTTTCACTAATCACCACAGTATTATTTAAGCCTGTCTGTTTCCGTTTTTCACGCTGGCAACACCCTCCATCACCGTCTACCACCTTCCATGCCTTCCATGCCAATGATTCATGCCCCATGTCTTTTTCCAAGTAAGTTTTGTGTTATTCATGCCATTGTGCAAGTATTTTGTTTTATGTTCATATTTTTATTTCATAGCCAAATTTTTGTACCGCCATTGTGCGCGCCTTTTTTTTGCTTCCTTTTTTTGTAGTTTGTTAGTGTTAAAATAAATTATGTACTTACATTCACGTCTTGCCCGTGCCAACTTTCCTTTACCTCGGGAAAACAATCCACGCCCAAGTCGTAGTCTTGACAATTTTTAGGTTATCATGCCATGATTTTACCAGTTTGGCCCACTTGGGAGTGCATCCCCAAAATAAAATGTGTTTGATGCCCTCCATCTACAATGTAATATATTCATGAACATAAAGAAAACCTATTAAATGAGAAGGCGTGTCCAAACTTTTGGCCTGTCCTGTATATCAGTGTTTTTCAACCTTTTTTGAGCCAAAGCTCAAAAAAGGTTGAAAGATATGACTTTAAACCATAACCAACCATGCATGAATATAGCTCTTGTCTCAAAGTAGGTGTACTGTCACCACCTGTCACATCACACCCTGACTTATTATACGTTTTTGTTGTTGTTTTCCTGTGTGTAGTGTTTTAGTTCCTGTCTTGCGCTCCTATTTCAGTGTTTTTTTTGTCTTTTTTGGGGTATTTTCCTGTAGCAGTTTTATGTCTTCCTTTGAGCCATATTTCCCGCATCTACTTTGTTTTAGCAATCAAGAATAGTTCAGTTGTTTTCATCCTTCTTTGTGGGGACATTGTTGACTGTCATGTCATGTTCGGACGTCGTCTTTGCTCCACAGTAAGTCTTTGCTGTAGTCCAGTATTCTGTTTTTGTTTACTTTGTAGCAGGTTCCGTCTTAGTTTCGTTCTGCAGAGCCTTCCCTAAGCTTCAATGCCTTTTCTTAGGGGCACCCACCTTTTGTTTATTTTTGGTTTAAGCTTTAGATTCCTCTTTACCTGCAGTCTGCCTGCCGCTGTATCTGACATCTACAAAGCAATTAGCTACCTGCTGCCACCTACTGATATGGGAGAGTATTACACGGTTACTCTGCCGAGCTCTAGACAACACCGACACTCAACAACAATACATCATTTGCAGACTAAAATTAACGTATTTCCTTGAATTGCCGCCAGGTATATAGTATGCGCCTGCCTAGAATTACTGCCGGGTCAAACTCGTTTCGCAAAATAATTAACGCATGCTTAGCATTACCGCCGGCTCAGGATTAACGCCGGTTCAAACTCGTTTCGCAAAATATTATTTTTATTAGCACATGTCTACAATTTCCGCAGGGTCAAACTCGTCACGTCACGAGTCACACTTCACCTGTCATCATTTTCAAAATGGAGGAGGCTGATTTCAATCATTTGAAATCGCATAAAGGTAAGAAGATTAAGAGCTATTCAGTAGGATTTAAGGTCCAAGCTATTGAATATGCTAAAAAGAACAGTAAGCAGCTATGTTTTATTAAAAGACCGTAGCTGCGTGTGTCAAATATGAGTCATTAAATGACTCCCGCCTCCTGGTGGTAGAGGGCACTATTGATCCTTCTTGCGACTACTCGGTTGCAGAAGACTTTAAACTATAACCAACCATTCATGAATATAGCTCTTGTCTCAAGGTAGGTGTACTGTCACCACCTGATTAGCGCCGGGTCAAACTCGTTTCGCAAAATATTATTTTTATTAGCACATGTCTAGAATTTCCGCAGGGTCAAACTCGTCACGTCACGAGTGACACTTCACCTGTCATCATTTTCAAAATGGAGGAGGCTGATTTCAATCATTTGAAATCGCATAAAGGGAAGAAGATTAAGAGCTGTTCAGTAGGATTCAAGGTACAAGCTATTGAATATGCTAAAAAGAACAGTAAGCAGCTATGTTTTATCAATATACCGTAGCTGCGTGTGTCAAATATGAGACATTAAATGACTCCCGCCTCCTGGTGGTAGAGGGCGCTAGTGATCCTTCTTGCGACTACCTGTCTGCAGAAGACTTTAAACTATAACCAACCATGAATGAATATAGCTCTTGTCTCAAGGTAGGTGTACTGTCACCACCTGATTAGCGCCGGGTCAAACTCGTTTCGCAAAATATTATTTTTATTAACGCATGTCTAGAATTTCCCCCGGGTCAAACTCGTCACGTCACGAGTGACACTTCACCTGTCATCATTTTCAAAACGGAGGAGACTGATTTCAATCATTTGAAATCGCATAAAGGGAAGAAGATTAAGAAATTTTCAGTAGGATTTAAGGTCCAAGCTATTGAATATGCTAAAAAGAACAGTAAGCGGCTATGTTTTATTAATATACCGTAGCTGCGTGTGTCAAATATGAGTTATTAAATGACTCCCGCCTCCTGGTGGTAGAGGGCGCTAGTGATCCTTCTTGCGACTACTCGGCTGCAGAAGAAGTGACAACAAGCAGCAAAAGTCAGCAGGGATTGTTTATTTTTTTCCTCTCGCTTGCACTTTTAACATGGAGGATTACATATCTAAAATAAAACAGTTTTCTAAACTGGACTTTCAATGGAAGCAGGAGGTAATAAAGGAAGATCTCCATCGAGACCGAGAGACTTTTAAAACTGAAGAAAGATAAGGAAGACTTCTATAAACAAGTTATCGATCCTTTTGATCAGAAGGAGCTGCGCATGGACTTCATTTATAAGTAAAGGTGAGACCATAATAATGTTTTTTTTATTAAATGTGCTTTTCATGATGGTATCCTTACATCACACTCAAATTTATAAGCGCAGGCCTAAATTTACCGCATGCCTTTGCTAAGCAAGAGTGAGCAGCGATCGTTTATTTTTTCCTCTCGCTTGCACTTTTAACACAGAGGATTACATATCTAAAATAAAACAGTTTTCTAAACTGGACTTTCAATGGAATCAGGAGGTAATAAAGGAAGATCTCCATCGAGACAGAGAGACTTTTAAAACTGAAGAAAGATAAGGAAGACTTCTATAAACAAGTTATCGATGCTTTGGATCAGAAGGAGCTGGCATGGACTTCAATTCTAAGTAAAGCTAAGACCATTTTTATTAAATGTGCTTTTCATGATGGTATCCTTACATCACACTCAAATTTATAAGCGCAGGCCTATATTTACCACATGCCTTTGGTAAACGCCGGAGTGAGAAGAGGTTTTAAATTAATTCAAGGAAATACGGAACTGGTTTGCAAAATGTTTTTAACCCAAATAAGTGAAACTAGATCACCTGCCAAGGATCACCAGACTGTGTCTCACAGTGGTTGAAAAAGACAAGATAGTTTAGTGTTGGTTTGTGCAGGTGTGTTTGGTTTTGTGAGTGGCCATAGTTACCCAGGATCATCTTGGAGCTCTCCGGGCCCTGTGCCGGTTTCACCGCCAGCCAGTTGGAGAGCACCGTGGCGGGCAAGGTGAGCAGGCTGTTGCTGGACAGGTCCAGGTAGGTGAGGTTCCTGATGTGTGCGTTGGCCTCCGCCGGAAGCGAGGTGAGCTGGTTGTTGTGCAAATCCAGAAGTCTCAGACTGGGCATGTGGGTCAGCGACTCCCAGGGGAAGGCGACCAGCGCGTTGCCGTCCAGGCGCAGCTCCTCCAGGTTGAAGAGGCCCCGGAAGCTGTCGGCGCCGAGGACGGAGAGCGTGTTGAAGGACATCCACAGGAACTCCAGACTGGAGAGGTAGTTGAAGGCTTCGCTCGGAATCCTCTGGATGGCCGTCTTCTCGATGCGGAGCTTGGACGTGTCCACCGGGAAGCCGACAGGCACGAGGGATATTTCTGGATCGTTGCAAATAACACTCCTGGGAAAGCAGTTCAAGAAGAAAAATAAGGATCACACGCTTATTAATGCAAGACATGATCAAGTTGCTCTTTGGTGGAAAGTTCATTCATTTCAGAGTTTGATTGTTTGTGCATGTTCACAGCAGCAAAAACATAGTCAGAGTCATTATTATGTTAGATCCACTATGGACTGGACTCTCACTATTATGTTAGATCCACTATGGACTGGACTCTCCCAGTATTATGTTAGATCCACTATGGACTGGACTCCCACTATTATGTTAGATCCACTATGGACTGGACTCACACTATTATGTTAGATCCACTATGGACTGGACTCTCACTATTATGTTAGATCCACTATGGACTGGACTCTCACTACAATGTTAGATCCACTGTGGACTGGACTCTCACACTATTATGTTAGATCCACCATGGACTGGACTCTCCCAGTATTATGTTAGATCCACTATGGACTGGACTCTCACTATTATGTTAGATCCACTATGGATTGGACTCTCACTATTGTGTTTGATCCACTATGGACTGGACTCTCACTATTATGTTTGATCCACTATGGACTGGACTCCCACTATTATGTTAGATCCACTATGGACTGGACTCTCTAACTATTTTGCTAGATCCACTATGGACTGGACTCTCACAATATTATGTTAGATCCACTATGGACTGGACTCTCACTACTATGTTAGATCCACTATGGACTGGACTCTCACACTATTATGTTAGATCCACTATGGACTGGACTCCCACTATTATGTTAGATCCATTATGGACTGGACTCACACTATTATGTTAGATCCACTATGGACTGGACTCACACTATTATGTTAGATCCACTATGGACTGGACTTTAACAATATGATGTTAGATCCACTGTGGACTGGACTCACACTATTATATTAGACCCACTATGGACTGGACTCAGACTATTATGTTAGATCCACTATGGACTGGACTCAAACTAATATGTTAGATCCACTATGGACTGGACTCTCACTATTAAGTTGGATCCACTATGGACCGGACTCTCACACTATTATGTTAGATCCACTATGGACTGGACTGTCACACTGTTATGTTAGATCCACTATGGACTGGACTCTCAAACTATTATGTCAGATCCACTATGGACTAGACTCTCTCTCTATTATGTTAGATCCACTATGGACTGGACTCTCACTATTATGTTAGATCCACTATGGACTGGACTCTCACACTATTATGTTAGATCCACTCTGGACTGGACTCTCACTATTATGTTAGATCCACTATGGACTGGACTCTCACACTATTATGTTAGATCCACTATGGACTGGACTCTCACTATTATGTTAGATCCACTATGGACTGGACTCTCACACTATTATGTTAGATCCACTATGGACTGGACTCTCACTATTATGTTAGATCCACTATGGACTGGACTCTCACTATTATGTTAGATCCACTATGGACTGGACTCACACTATTATGTTAGATCCACTATGGACTGAACTCTCACTATTATGTTAGATCCACTATGGACTAGACTCCCACTATTATGTTAGATCCACTATGGACTGGACTCACACTATTATGTAAGATCCACTATGGACTGGACTCTCACACTATTATGTTAGATCCACTATGGACTGGACTCTCACACTATTATGTTAGATCCACTATGGACTGGACTCTCACATTATTATGTTAGATCCACTATGGACTGGACTCTCACACTATTATGTTAGATCCACTATGGACTGGACTCACACTATTATGTTAGATCCACTATGGACTGGACTCTCACACTATTATGTTAGATCCACTATGGACTGGACTCTCACTATTATGTTAGATCCACTATGGACTGGACTCTCACACTATTATGTTAGATCCACTATGGACTGGACTCTCACACTATTATGTTAGATCCACTATGGACTGGACTCTCACTATTATGTTAGATCCACTATGGACTGGACTCTCAAACTATTATGTTAGATCCACTATGGACTGGACTCTCACTATTATGTTAGATCCACTATGGACTGGACTCTCAAACTATTATGTTAGATCCACTATGGACTGGACTCTCACTATTATGTTAGATCCACTATGGACTGCACTCTCACACTATTATGTTAGATCCACTATGGACTG
The DNA here is from genome assembly GCF_033978795.1 of Nerophis ophidion. Taxonomy (NCBI): domain Eukaryota; kingdom Metazoa; phylum Chordata; class Actinopteri; order Syngnathiformes; family Syngnathidae; genus Nerophis; species Nerophis ophidion. Next base: position 2,621,317 of record NC_084619.1, read on the forward strand.
GACTCTCACTATTATGTTAGATCCACTATGGACTGGACTCTCACACTATTATGTTAGATCCACTATGGACTCTCACACTAATATGTTAGATCCACTATGGACTGGACTCTCACTATTATGTTAGATCCACTATGGACTGGACTCTCACTATTATGTTAGATCCACTATGGACTGGACTCTCACATTATTATGTTAGATCCACTATGGACTGGACTCTCACTATTATGTTAGATCCACTATGGACTGGACTCACACTATTATGTTAGATCCACTATGGACTGGACTCTCACTATTATGTTAGATCCACTATGGTCTGGACTCCCACTATTATGTTAGATCCACTATGGACTGGACTCTCACTATTATGTTAGATCCACTATGGACTGGACTCTCACACTATTATGTCTGATCCACTATGGACTGGACTCCCACTATTATGTTAGATCCACTATGGACTGAACTCTCACTATTATGTTAGATCCACTATGGACTGGACTCCCACTATTATGTTAGATCCACTATGGACTGGACTCTCACTATTATGTTGGATCCACTATGGACTGGACTCTCACTATTATGTTAGATCCACTATGGACTGGACTCTCACTATTATGTTAGATCCACTATGGACTGGACTCTCACTATTATGTTAGATCCACTATGGACTGGACTCTCACACTATTATGTTGGATCCACTATGGACTGGGCTCTCACTATTATGTTAGATCCACTATGGACTGGACTCTCACTATTATGTTGGATCCACTATGGACTGGACTCTCACTATTATGTTAGATCCACTATGGACTGGACTCTCACTATTATGTTAGATCCACTATGGACTGGACTCTCACATTATTATGTTAGATCCACTATGGACTGGACTCTCAAACTATTATGTTAGATCCACTATGGACTGGACTCTCACTATTATGTTAGATCCACTATGGACTGGACTCTCACTATTATGTTAGATCCACTATGGACTGGACTCTCACTATTATGTTAGATCCACTATGGACTGGACTCTCACTATTATGTTAGATCCACTATGGACTGCACTCACACTATTATGTTAGATCCACTATGGACTGGACTCTCACACTATTGTGTTAGATCCACTATGGACTGGACTCCCACTATTATGTTAGATCCACTATGGACTGGACTCTCACTATTATGTTAGATCCACTATGGACTGGACTCTCACACTATTATGTTAGATCCACTATGGACTCTCACACTAATATGTTAGATCCACTATGGACTGGACTCTCACTATTATGTTAGATCCACTATGGACTGGACTCTCACATTATTATGTTAGATCCACTATGGACTGGACTCTCACTATTATGTTAGATCCACTATGGACTGGACTCACACTATTATGTTAGATCCACTATGGACTGGACTCTCACTATTATGTTAGATCCACTATGGTCTGGACTCCCACTATTATGTTAGATCCACTATGGACTGGACTCTCACTATTATGTTAGATCCACTATGGACTGGACTCTCACACTATTATGTCTGATCCACTATGGACTGGACTCCCACTATTATGTTAGATCCACTATGGACTGAACTCTCACTATTATGTTAGATCCACTATGGACTGGACTCCCACTATTATGTTAGATCCACTATGGACTGGACTCTCACTATTATATTGGATCCACTATGGACTGGACTCTCACTATTATGTTAGATCCACTATGGACTGGACTCTCACTATTATGTTAGATCCACTATGGACTGGGCTCTCACTATTATGTTAGATCCACTATGGACTGGACTCTCACTATTATGTTGGATCCACTATGGACTGGACTCTCACTATTATGTTAGATCCACTATGGACTGGACTCTCACTATTATGTTAGATCCACTA
>NC_084619.1:2628213-2638213 GCF_033978795.1 Nerophis ophidion
TTAGAAAAGAACAGCATGAACTTTGGCATGAAAAACGCGTATGACTTACTGTGGCAAGAACAGTGCATGGAACGAACACAATGACGCCAGGATGATCACAAACAACACTCACTGTGTTTAGAAAAGAACAGCATGAACTTTGGCATGAAAAACGAGAACACAATGACGCCAGGACGATCACAAACAACACTCACTGTGTTTAGAAAAGAACAGCATGAACTTTGGCATGAAAAAGGAGTATGACTTACTGTGGCAAGAACAGTGCATGGAACGAACACAATGACGCCAGGACGACCAACAGAAAATGAAAGGCTTAAATAGTGATGTGGTGATTGAAAACAGGCGCGTGACTTCAAATGAATCAGGTGCGTGAGTCGTGAGGACAGGTGAACCGATTGGTCGTCATGGTGACAGAACAGGGAGTGAAAAAACAGGAACTTAAAGAGTCCAAGGGTCAACAGATCACAGCCAAACAAGACATGACAAATTCACTAAGTCGTGGAATTTCAGTATTTTTGATTCAATGAACAAAGTGTTTGTATGTTCTATACATCCAACATCATGTATTATTCTAACTGATCTTTTTTGTAACACCGTTAACGAATGAAGTGGACTTTTGTAGTTATTTCCCCATATTTCTACATAATAACTCAGATAGCGAGCAGTAGAGAATATGGAGTGATTTTTTGGGTCTAGAACATGCTTTGATTCATTCATTATGGACGTGTTTGTGCGACGGTTATTTTTTATCACTGTTATATTTTATTTGGACTTTCACGTTGCTAAATGAGGCAATCACAATATCAAGAGCAGTAGTTCCACACCACTACAAGTTACAATCAAAATAACGAAAATATGTCAATCAATCAATCTTTATTTATAAAGTACTTTTCATACATAAAAGAAATGCAATACAAAGTGCTTTACAAAGTTTTAACGACACCCCTTAGGATGCGACTTTAAGGTTTTACTACTTATGTATAAAATACTGAACGGTCTCCATCCTATCTTGATGATTGTATTGGAACAAATTATCACAGCAAGAATTCTGCTTTCAAAGAAGTCTGGCTTATTAATGATTCCCAGAGCCCCCCAAAAAAAGTCTGCTGGCTATATTTTCTATTCGGGTTCCAGTACCCTGATATGTCCTCCCCGGTAACAGTTAGAGATGCTACCTCAGTATTTAAGTCCCATCTTAATACTGATTTGTATACTCTAGCCTTTCAATAGACATCAGTTGATCTGCCGTCTCTTTTCTGCACAGATTAGGTAACCACAGATGACTCGCTGGCTGTTCAAGGTCCGGACTCGGGGTGGACCACTCATCTGTGCATCAGTTGGGGACGTCTCTGCGCTGCTGACCTGTCTCCACTCAAAATGATCTCCGGCTGGCCCCACTATGGACTGGACTCTCACTATTATGTTAGATCCACTATGGACTGGACTCTCACTATTATGTTAGATCCACTATGGACTGGACTCTCACACTATTATGTTAGATCCACTATGGACTGGACTCTCACTATTATGTTAGATCCACTATGGACTGGACTCTCACTATTATGTTAGATCCACTATGGACTGGACTCTCACTATTATGTTAGATCCACTATGGACTGGACTCTCACTATTATGTTTGATCCACTATGGACTGGACTCTCACTATTATGTTAGATCCACTACGGACTGGACTCTCACTATTATGTTAGATCCACTATGGACTGGACTCTCACTATTATGTTTGATCAACTATGGACTGGACTCTCACTATTTTGTTAGATCCACTATGGACTGGACTCTCACTATTATGTTAGATCCACTATGGACTGGACTCTCACTATTATGTTGGATCCACTATGGACTGGACTCTCACTATTATGTTAGATCCACTATGGACTGGACTCTCACTATTATGTTAGATCCACTATGAACTGGACTCTCACTATTATGTTAGATCCACTATGGACTGGACTCTCACTATTATGTTAGATCCACTATGGACTGGACTCACACTATTATGTTAGATCCACTATGGACTGGACTTTCACTATTATGTTGGATCCACTATGGACTGGACTCTCACTATTATGTTAGATCCACTATGGACTGGACTCTCACTATTATGTTAGATCCACTATGGACTGGACTCTCACACTATTATGTTAGATCCACTATGGACTGGACTCTCACTATTATGTTAGATCCACTATGGACTGGACTCACACTATTATGTTAGATCCACTATGGACTGTACTCACACTATTATGTTAGATCCACTATGGACTGGACTCTCCCAGTATTATGTTAGATCCACTATGGACTGGACTCTCACTATTATGTTAGATCCACTATGGACTGGACTCTCACACTATTATGTTAGATCCACTATGGACTGGACTCTCACTATTATGTTAGATCCACTATGGACTGGACTCACACTATTATGTTAGATCCACTATGTACTGGACTTTCACACTATTATGTTAGATCCACTATGGACTGGACTCTCACTATTATGTTGGATCCACTATGTACTGGACTCTCACTATTATGTTAGACCCACTATGGACTGGACTCACACTATTATGTTAGATCCACTATGGACTGGACTCACACTATTATACTAGATCCACTACGGACTGGAATCTCACCCTATTAACTAGATCCACTATGGACTGGACTTTCACACTATTATGTTAGATCCACTATGGACTGGACTGTCACTATTATGTTAGACCCACTATGGACTGGACTCTCACAATATTATGTTAGATCCACTATGGACTGGACTCTCACACTATTATGTCAGATCCACTATGGACTGGACTCACACTATTATGTTAGATCCACTATGGACTGGACTCTCACTATTATGTTAGATCCACTATGGACTGGACTCTCACTATTATGTTAGATCCACTACGGACTGGACTCTCACCCTATTAACTAGATCCACTACGGACTGGACTTTCACACTATTAACTAGATCTACTCGAGCTCTATCGCACCGGTCACCCAGGGGGTCGGGGTCCCAACATCTGCGGTCCCCTCCAAGGTTTCTCATCGTAGCCCATTGGCTTGAGTTTTTCCTTACCTTGATGTGGGATCTGAGCCCAGGAGGTCGTTGTGGATTGTGCAGCCCTTTGAGACACTCGTGATTTAGCACTATATAAATAAACTTGGATTGATTAACCCATAACCCCCATTATCACACATGTATGCACAAATACAGATAGCAAACACACACACACACACACACACACAAACACACACACACATGCAACTATATGGACCAACAATTGCATGTCTGAGTACAGAGGAGACATGTGAGTAAACACTATCATCAATATAGACTTATTGGACAAAGTTAGGAAAAGTCCACTATTCAAATATTAGTATTTTTTAATGCAAGGATCCCATTAGCTCCCCAAAATAAGCACACTTTTGACTATAGATCTGTGCACAAAGTTGATACTTGACAAATAATGTGGGTTTTATATGCATTTGGACTTTCATGTTGTGGTGTTGCATATTTTTTGGGTGATGAGCTAAGGAGAAGCCAAGAGGAATCGTCGCACATAAAGCTTTATTTGTTTTAAGCGAGCCTCGAACTAGACCTGCAGCTCCAGGAGAAAAAGTGTGCTGTCCTGTCGGAACACTGTGGTTGAATATCATTGTTTGTAGAGCCCCTCTACTTGTGAAATGGTACATGGGTTCTACTTCCATCCATCCATCCATCCATCATCTTCCGCTTATCCGAGGTCGGGTCGCGGGGGCAGCAGCCTAAGCAGGGAAGCCCAGACTTCCCTCTCCCCAGCCACTTCGTCTAGCTCTTCCCGGGGGATCCCGAGGCGTTCCCAGGCCAGCCGGGAGACATAGTCTTCCCAACGTGTCCTGGGTCTTCCCCGTGGCCTCCTACCGGTTGGACGTGCCCTAAACACATCCCTAGGGAGGCGTTGGGTTCTACTTGTGTGGCCCTTTTCTACATTTTTAACGAACTCAAAGCGCTTCGACACTATTTCCACATTCGCCCGTTGGTGAGAGCTGCCAGGCAGGGCGCTAACCAGGACCCATCAGGAGCAAGGATGAAGCGTCTTGCTCACGGACACAACGGACATGACGAGGATGGTAAAAGGTGGGGATTGAACCAGGAACCCTCAGGTTGCTGCCACAGCCACTGCCCCAAGTCCCCGTTGGGGTTCTAATGTCTGTCTTTCCTTGTCATTATTCCTATAATTAGTTTAAGTCGGGTGACCTCCGACCCCTATCCTCTGTCCCGATCTGTGGACCTTCTATCAATCAATCAATCAATCAATGTTTATTTATATAGCCCCAAATCACAAATGTCTCAAAGGGCTGCACAAATCATTACGACTACAACATCCTCGGAAGAACCCACAAAAGGGCAAGGAAAACTCACACCCAGTGGGCAGGGAGAATTCACATCCAGTGGGACGCCAGTGACAATGCTGACTATGAGAAACCTTGGAGAGGACCTCAGATGTGGGCAACCCCCCCCTCTAGGGGACCGAAAGCAATGGATGTCGAGCGGGTCTAACATGATACTGTGAAAGTTCAATCCATAGTGGCTCCAACACAGCCGTGAGAGTTCAGTTCAAAGCCGATCCAAGACAGCAGCCAGAGTCCTGTCCACAGGAAACCATCTCAAGCGGAGGCGGATCAGCAGCGTAGAGATGTCCCCAACCGATACACAGGCGAGCGGTCCATCCTGGGTCCCGACGAGGTGTTGCTAATGTCTTTAATATTCCTCCTGACACCTGCATTTTTACGGGATTCCCAATTTCCTGTGGACACTCTCTTCAGTGCCGGTTATGGACCTTTGATTGATTGATTGAACTTTTATTAGTAGATTGCACAGTACAGTACATATTCTGTACAATTGACCACGAAATGGTAACACCCCAATAAGTTTTTCAACTTGTTTGAGTTGGGGGTCCACGTCAATCAATTCATGGTCACCCTTGCACTTTGACATTAGTAGAAAAATATTTTTTAAATATTATGTGGCCAAATATAAAGCCATGCTACTTCCAATCCTATAAAATAATTATACATGATTGATGATGGTTGACAAGACTTTGCAGCATCGCGTGGACTTCGGGGGCGGTACCTCTGGATTGGCAGACCGGGGTGGTGGTCCCTCTCTTTAAGAAGGGGGACCGGAGGGTGTGTTCCAACTATCGTGGGATCACACTCCTCAGCCTTCCCGGTAAGGTTTATTCAGGTGTACTGGAGAGGAGTCCACGCCGGATAGTCGAACCTCGGATTCAGGAGGAACAGAGTGGTTTTCGTCCTGGTCGTGGAACTGTGGACCAGCTCTATACTCTCGGCAGGGTTCTTGAGGGTGCATGGGAGTTTGCCCAACCAGTCTACATGTGCTTTGTGGACTTGGAGAAGGCATTCGACCGTGTCCCTCGGGAAGTCCTGTGGGGAGTGCTCAGAGAGTATGGGGTATTGGACTGTCTGATTGTGGCGGTCCACTCCCTGTATGATCAGTGTCAGAACTTGGTCCGCATCGCCGGCAGTAAGTCGGACACATTTCCAGTGAGGGTTGGACTCCGCCAAGGCTGTCCTTTGTCACCCATTCTGTTCATAACTTTTATGGACAGAATTTCTAGGCGCAGTCAAGGCGTTGAGGGGTTCTGGTTTGGTGACCGCAGGATTAGGTCTCTGCTTTTTGCAGATGATGTGGTCCTGATGGCTTCATCTGGCCGGGATCTTCAGCTCTCACTGGATCGGTTTACAGCCGACTGGAATGAGAATCAGCGCCTCCAAGTCCGAGTCCATGGTTCTCGCCCGGAAAAGGGTGGAGTGCCATCTCCGTGTTGGAGAGGAGACCCTGCCCCAAGTGGAGGAGTTCAAGTACCTAGGAGTCTTGTTCACGAGTGAGGGAAGAGTGGATGGTGAGATCGACAGGCGGATCGGTGCGGCGTCTTCAGTAATGCGGACGTTGTACCGATCCGTTGTGGTGAAGAAGGAGCTGAGCCGGAAGGCAAAGCTCTCAATTTACCGGTCGATCTACGTTCCCATCCTCACCTATGGTCATGAGCTTTGGGTCATGACCGAAAGGATAAGATCACGGGTACAAGCGGCCCAAATGAGTTTCCTCTGCTCTCCCTTAGAGATAGGGTGAGAAGCTCTGCCATCCGGGAGGAACTCAAAGTAAAGCTGCTGCTCCTCCACATGGAGAGGAGCCAGATGAGGTGGTTCGGGCATCTGGTCAGTAAGACACCCGAACGCCTCCCTAGGGAGGTGTTTAGGGCACGTCCAACCGGTAGGAGGCCACGGGGAAGACCCAGGACACGTTGGGAAGACTATGTCTCCCGGCTGGCCTGGGAACGCCTCGGGATCCCCCGGGAAGAGCTGGACGAAGTGGCTGGAGATAGGGAAGTCTGGGCTTCCCTGCTTAGGCTGTTGCCCCCGCGACCCGACCTCGGATAAGCGGAAGAAGATGGATGATGGATGGATGATGACCACATTGGCAACCAAAATATTAATAATGAACCAACTTAAAATCCACTCATCTGTGTAGTGCCGCTGGTCTTAATCTGAGTGTGGAACACTTTGGGGTGATGAGTTGTCGTTTCGCGTGCGGAAAAGCGGCCAACTTCAGTTAAAATGGCAACCTTGAAAGTGCCTTTGAGATAATCCTGCATTAAATCATAAATCATTACAGCAAGAGTCCAAAAAAAACCAAAAATACCCCCAAAAACGGATGTTGAGACTCGTGCGTAAAAAAACGTGTCCGGATCCGATGTCGATCTGTCCTTACCTGGCCTTGGATCCGTCACTCAGGTTGTGGTAAAAACAGCTGCACTGAGACGGGCAGCAGCTGACGGCGGAGAAAAGTCCCCCGGTGGCGGCGTAGAGCCCCACGACCAGGACGAGGAACATGTTGGCCCACTGTTACGCGGCGCGCTTACATGCATACATACATCTACACTCTGGAGCCGGACAAGGTTCCCCCCCCAACCTGTGTGTCATTTACAGCAGCGTCATCCGCACGGCTTGTCTCCACCACTCCGCTGTCCCATAGTGATCAGACTGCTATGAGTCCCCAGATAAAAAGGATAGACTAGGATTAGTGCCAGGACTGGCGTTCTTTTCATTTGGATGCGTATTGCATCCCGGAATCCGATAGGCTGCGCAGAGACGTCCCCTATTTATCATCACAGATATAAAAAAAAAAACACTTCCGAAATGGTCATAATCCTCTGTGATGTTTGGACTTTTTTTTTTCTTTTGCCTCCAATGTAGTTTGTTCATTTGAGCCGTGCCGTGACTGTTAATCTGCAAGTGGACGCCGTGTTTCACCACAAGGTGGCCCTGCACATCAGAAGCAGGCCTGTGCAGATGTTCCAGTTGCATTTCTATGTGTCGGAGAGCACAGATGTATTAGCAGCATGTATTAGCAGCATGTATTAGCAGCATGTATTAGCAGCATGTATTAGCAGCATGTATTAGCAGCATGTATTAGCAGCGTGTATTAGCAGCATGTATTAGCAGCATGTATTAGCAGCATGTATTAGCAGCATGTATTAGCAGCATGTATTAGCAGCATGTATTAGCAGCATGTATTAGCAGCATGTATTAGCAGCATGTATTAGCAGCACGTATTAGCAGCACGTATTAGCGGCATGTATTAGCGGCATGTATTAGCGGCATGTATTAGCGGCATGTATTAGCGGCATGTATTAGCAGCACGTATTAGCAGCACGTATTAGCAGCACGTATTAGCAGCATGTATTAGCAGCGTGTATTAGCAGCATGTATTAGCAGCGTGTATTAGCAGCATGTATTAGCTGCATGTACTAGCAGCATGTATTAGCAGCATGTATTAGCAGCATGTATTAGCAGCGTGTATTAGCAGCATGTATTAGCAGCATGTATTAGCAGCATGTATTAGCGGCATGTATTAGCGGCATGTATTAGCGGCATGTATTAGCAGCATGTATTAGCAGCATGTATTAGCAGCATGTATTAGCAGCATGTATTAGCAGCATGTATTAGCAGCATGTATTAGCAGCATGTATTAGCAGCACGTATTAGCAGCACGTATTAGCAGCACGTATTAGCAGCATGTATTAGCAGCATGTATTAGCGGCATGTATTAGCGGCATGTATTAGCAGCACGTATTAGCAGCACGTATTAGCAGCACGTATTAGCAGCATGTATTAGCAGCGTGTATTAGCAGCATGTATTAGCAGCGTGTATTAGCAGCATGTATTAGCTGCATGTACTAGCAGCATGTATTAGCAGCATGTATTAGCAGCATGTATTAGCAGCGTGTATTAGCAGCATGTATTAGCAGCGTGTATTAGCAGCATGTATTAGCAGCATGTATTAGCAGCATGTATTAGCGGCATGTATTAGCGGCATGTATTAGCGGCATGTATTAGCAGCATGTATTAGCAGCATGTATTAGCAGCATGTATTAGCAGCATGTATTAGCAGCATGTATTAGCGGCATGTATTAGCGGCATGTATTAGCAGCACGTATTAGCAGCACGTATTAGCAGCACGTATTAGCAGCGTGTATTAGCAGCATGTATTAGCAGCGTGTATTAGCAGCATGTATTAGCTGCATGTACTAGCAGCATGTATTAGCAGCATGTATTAGCAGCATGTATTAGCAGCGTGTATTAGCAGCATGTATTAGCAGCGTGTATTAGCAGCATGTATTAGCAGCATGTATGAGCAGCATGTATTAGCGGCATGTATTAGCGGCATGTATTAGCGGCATGTATTAGCAGCATGTATTAGCAGCATGTATTAGCAGCACGTATTAGCAGCACGTATTAGCAGCACGTATTAGCAGCACGTATTAGCAACACGTATTAGCAGCACGTATTAGCAGCACGTATTAGCAGCACGTATTAGCAGCATGTATTAGCAGCATGTATTAGCAGCATGTATTAGCAGCATGTATTAGCAGCATGTATTAGCAGCGTGTATTAGCAGCATGTATTAGCAGCATGTATTAGCAGCACGTATTAGCAGCACGTATTAGCAACATGTATTAGCAGCATGTATTAGCAGCATGTATTAGCAGCATGTATTAGCAGCATGTATTAGCAGCATGTATTAGCAGCATGTATTAGCAGCATGTATTAGCAGCATGTATTAGCATGTATTAGCAGCATGTATTAGCATTATGTATTAGCAGCATGTATTAGCATCAAGTATTAGCAGTATGTATTAGCAGCATGTATTAGCATGTAATAGCAGCATGTATTAGCATTATGTATTAGCAGCATGTATTAGCATCAAGTATTAGCAGTATGTATTAGCAGCATGTATTAGCAGCATGTATTAGCAGCATGTATTAGCATGTATTAGCAGCATGTATTAGCATTATGTATTAGCAGCATGTATTAGCATCAAGTATTAGCAGTATGTATTAGCAGCATGTATTAGCAGCATGTATTAGCAGCATGTATTAGCAGCATGTATTAGCATCATGTATTAGCAGCATGTATTAGCATTATGTATTAGCAGCATGTATTAGCAGCATGTATTAGCAGCATCTATTAGCAGCATGTATTAGCAGCATGTATTAGCATCATGTATTAGCAGCATGTATTAGCAGCATCTATTAGCAGTATGTATTAGCAGCATGTATTAGCAGCATCTATTAGCAGCATGTATTAGCAGCATGTATTAGCATCATGTATTAGCAGCATGTATTAGCAGCATCTATTAGCAGTATGTATTAGCAGCATGTATTAGCAGCATGTATTAGCAGCATGTATTAGCAGCATCTATTAGCAGCATGTATTAGCAGCATGTATTAGCAGCATGTATTAGCATTATGTATTAGCAGCATGTATTAGCAGCATGTATTAGCAGAATGTATTAGCAGCATGTATTAGCAGCATGTATTAGCATTATGTATTAGCAGCATGTATTAGCATCAAGTATTAGCAGTATGTATTAGCAGCATGTATTAGCAGCATCTATTAGCAGCATGTATTAGCA
>NC_084619.1:2643213-2710713 GCF_033978795.1 Nerophis ophidion
AACAAAAAAAAAACTACCTAAAAAAAAATTAAACATTTTGAAATGAGGGGTAGATCTGAAGTTGATGTAAACTCCAGAGATTTAAGCTTTAAAAATAAAATGTTTGCATGCCCTGGCACACCATTATCATCATTTCATGACCGAAGCAAAACACTTTTTACACTTTTATACTGAAATAAATACACCAACAACTTATTAAATAAAAACATAGAAAAAAATAACGGCAGCGGTAAAGTTTAGCTCCAGGAAGGAAAGAAGAAAGTGAATGAATGTTTGGAACTGAATAACTTAGGCATACAAATCCGTCTTCTTTTTTTTGTTATTTCTTTTAATGAATCAAGTAACGTTTATGACAACCTTTTTACAAAACACAATATACAAACCCCGTTTCCATATGAGTTGGGAAATTGTGTTAGATGTAAATATAAACAGAATACAATGATTTGCAAATCCTTTTCAAGCCATATTCAGTTGAATATGCTACAAAGACAACATATTTGATGTTTAAACTGATAAACTTGTTTTTTGCAAACAATGATTAACTTTAGAATTTGATGCCAGCAACACGTGACAAAGAAGTTGGGAAAGGTGCCAATAAATACTGATCAAGTTGAGGAATGCTCATCAAACACTTATTAGGAACATCCCACAGGTGTGCAGGCTAATTGGGAACAGGTGGGTGCCATGATTGGCTATAAAAACAGCTTCCCAAAAAACGCTCAGTCTTTCCCAAGAAAGGATGGGGCGAGGTACACCCCTTTGTCCACAACTGTGTGAGCAAATAGTCAAACAGTTTAAGAACAACCTTTCTCAAAGTGACATTGCAAGAAATTTAGGGATTTCAACATCTACGCTCCATAATATCATCAAAAGGTTCAGAGAATCTGGAGAAATCACTCCACGTAAGCGGCATGGCCGGAAACCAACATTGAATGACCGTGACTTTCCATCCCTCAGATGGCACTGTATCAAAAAACGACGTCAATCTCTAAAGGATATCACCACATGGGCACAGGAACACTTCAGAAAACCACTGTCACTAAATACAGTTTGTCGCTACATCTGTAAGTGCAAGTTTAAGCTCTGCTATGCAAAGCGAAAGCCATTTGTCAACAACATCCAGAAACGCTGCCGGCTTCTCTGGGCCCGAGATCATCTAAGATGGACTGATGCAAAGTGGAAAAGTGTTCTGTGGTCTGACATGTCCACATTTCAAATTGTTTTTAGAAATATTCGACAATGTGTCATCCGGACCAAAGGGGAAGCAAACCATCCAGACTGTTATCGACGCAAAGTTGAAAAGCCAGCATGTGTGATGGTATGGGGGTGTATTAGTGCCCAAGGCATGGGTAACTTACACATCTGTGAAGGCACCATTAATGCTGAAAGGTACATACAGGTTTTGGAACAACATATGCTGCCATCTAAGCGCCGTCTTTTACATGGACGCCCCTGCTTATTTCAGCAAGACAATGCCAAGCCACATTCAGCACGTGTTACAACAGCGTGGCTTCGTAAAAAAAGAGTGCGGGTACTTTCCTGGCCCGCCTGTTGTCCAGACCTGTCTCCCATGGAAAATGTGTGGCGCATTATGAAGTATAAAATAGGACAGCGGAGACCCCGGACTGTTGAAGGACTGAAGCTCTACATAAAACAAGAATGGGAAAGAATTCCACTTTCAAAGATTCAACAATTAGTTTCGTCAGTTCCCAAACGTTTATTGAGTGTTGTTAAAAGAAAAGGTGATGTAACACAGTGGTGAACATGCCCTTTCCCAACTACTTTGGCACATGTTGCAGCCATGAAATTGTAGTTAGTTATTTTTTTGCAAAAAAAAAATAAAGTTTATGAGTTTGAACATCAAATATGTTGTCTTTGTAGCATATTCAACTGAATATGGCTTGAAAAGGATTTGCAAATCATTGTATTCTGTTTATATTTACATCTAACACCATTTCCCAACTCATACGGAAACGGGGTTTGCAGAATGTGCGATACACCAGTTCAATGCATACGTTTATCGGTTGTTTTCAAAACGCTTACAAAAAAGTGGGACCCCATTTGTATGACTTGATGGGGTCCAAGGGACCCCATTTTGAAAATTCCTAGCACCAACACTGCTGTCGACAGAGAAGGAAAAAATGCTTTAATTAAAAAAATATAATATTTATAGAGCAAGTTCAAGTATTGTAACTGTTGCGACTCATAATTATAATTTGTTTTATTTCTCTAAAAACAGAATAAGTTAAGTTCACAAAAGGGAATTTAAATCAAAATGTATAAAAGTTCATAAGAAGGCTTTATTTAAGTTACTATGGTTAAAAATTTAATTTCATGCCTTTTTGTTGGGTTTGTGGGCATGTGTTTGTTTTGAAGTGTCTCGATTGGTCTGTGAACGGATATAAGGAAGCTACTTCCGGGTATGAAAAAAAAATCTGTTTGATGCAATGAGAAGGGATAAAGAGAGCGACTGATGGTTACAAGGACTAAAAAGTGTCACAAGGACTTTCAGCGTTTGGGTCACAAGAGCCAGAAAATAACAATTTCCTCCTAAAAGAAGCATGCAGGCCAACGAGTTTTCATGGTGAATTGAAGGGAAAGAAAGCCTTCAATAAATCAGTTCAAGAAAACCATTGTGTCTGTGCTATGTGGAGGGAGTTACAAGTATCATTGGCAAATGTTCACCTCGTCCGCCTTGTGTCCTCTTTTTGGGATTTCAGAATATGGTCAACATATTTACACAACTTGGCAACGACTTCATTAACGTTTGCAGTGAGGTTCTTTACTGTTAGCGCTCAGGATGGATTGCATGTGTTCATCTGAGGGTCGACTCCTAGGCGCTGATTAAAAAGATAACATATGTGATTGCACGTCCAATACATCATTGACTATGTTGATTAACCAAGGTGTGTTGAATGCAAGTCATCTGTGGTGTTTTTGGCTGAACAAAATGCGGAAAAACGGCTCTCGCTCCGAACTACGGGACGATCCTGGATCAGCTGCAGATCTGGAGCTCCAGGTAAAGGCTGGGCTAGAAGCTAAGCGGTGGAAGTTCAAGCCATCAGTCCCGGTGATTCACCATATTGCCAAAAGTATTTGCCCACCAGCCTTGACTCACACCCTCCCAGTCCTGACCCATAGGGTTCAATACGATGTCGGTCCACCTTTTCAACTCTTCTGGGAAGTCTGTCCACAAGCTGTGTTTATAGGAATTTCTTCCAAAAGCTCATTGGTGAAGTTACACACTGATGTTGGTCGAGAAGGCCTGGCTCTCAGTCTCCGTTCTAACTCATCCCAAAGGTGTTCTATCGGGTTCAGGTCAGGACTCTGTGCAAGCCAGTCAAGTTCATCCACACCAGACTCTGTCATCCATGTCTTTTTGGACCTTGTTTCTGTGCACAGTCATGTTGGAAGTGGAAGTGGCCGGCTCCAAACTGTTCCCACAGTGCTATGATCCCCTGCCCGGATCATGTTCAGTTTGGTTTTTGGACTCCCTCAGTTCCCGTTATTGTGCCCCCGCGGGGTTTTTTTCTGTTTCCATGGGTGCTTATTGGATCCACCTGTCTCTGATTGGTGTTCGGGAGGCTCACCTGTTCCCCACTATTTAATACTGCCTTTTGAGGTCAATCAGTCTGGTTTCCTAACTTGCTACACGCAACAGTTGACAACTTTTGATTCCTGCGACCTGTATACTAGCTTCCACGTTAGGCTCTCTTTGTTGCTAGCTTCCAAATTGGGTTATACTTGCATAGCACTTTTCTACCTTTAGGTACTCAAATCAATCAATCAATCAATCAATCAATCAATCAATCAATCAATGTTTACTTATATAGCCCTAAATCACTAGTGTCTCAAAGGGCTGCACAAACCACTACGACATCCTCGGTAGGCCCACATAAGAGCAAGGAAAACTCACACCCAGTGGGACATCGGTGACAATGATGACTATGAGAACCTTGGAGAGGAGGAAAGCAATGGATGTCGAGCGGGTCTAACATGATACTGTGAAAGTTCAATCCATAATGGATCCAACACAGCCGCGAGAGTCCAGTCCAAAAACGGATCCAACACAGCAGCGAGAGTCCCGTTCACAGCGGAGTCAGCAGGAAACCATCCCAAGCGGAGGCGGATCAGCAGTGCAGGGATGTCCCAAGCCGATACACAGGCAAGCGGTCCATCCTGGGTCCCGACTCTGGACAGCCAGTACGTCATCCATGGCCACCGGATTGGACCGGACCCCCTCCACAAGGGAGAGTGGGACATAGGAGAAAAAGAAAAGAAATGGCAGATCAACTGGTCTAAAAAGGGAGTCCATTTAAAGGCTAGATTATACAAATGAGTTTTAAGGTGAGACTTAAATGCTTCTACTGAGGTGGCATCTCGAACTTTTACCGGGAGGGCATTCCAGCGTACTGGAGCCCGAAATGAAAACGCTCTAAAGCCCGCAGACTTTTTTAGGGCTTCGGGAATAACTAATAAGCCGGTGTCCTTTGAACGCAGATTTCTTGCCTTTGACACTACTTCCACATTCACACACACATTCACACACTGATGGCGGGAGCTGCTATGCAAGGCGCTAACCAGGACCCATCAGGAGCAAGGGTGAAGTGTCTTGCTCATGGACATAACGGACGTGACTAGATTGTTAGAAGCTGGGGATCGAACCAGGAACCTTTAGACTGCTCCCAACCGCGCCACGCCGTCCCCACGCTAGCCCCACGCTACCCCCTTTGGTTTTTGCCTTCCGTGCTTTGAGCACGTATTTGTTTGTTCCTGTCTGATTTGTTTCTTAAATAAGTGCGTCTGCATCCTGGGAGAACAAACCCCGCATCACCATGCGACCTGGTTGTCACAGACAGTTGACTTTGGAATATTAAGGAGCGAGGAAATGGCACGACTGGATTCGTTGCACAGGTGGCATCCTATGACAGTTCCACGCTGGAAACCACTGAGCTCCTGAGAGCGGCCCGTTCTTTCACAAATGTTTGTAGAAACAGTTTCCATGCCGAAGTGCTTGATTGTATACACCTGTGGCCGAGCTAAGTGATTAGGTCACCGCATTCGGATCATTTGGATGGGTGGCCAAATACTTTTGGCAATATAGTGTAGTCATGGGGAACGTGAACTGTTTGGCCAACAAGACGGACAAGCTGGAACCACCAGACATTTGGAGAGTACACTTAAATGTGCCTCATAGAAACCTGGCTGACACGAAACACTCCGTACGCTATTGTGGATCCACTATCAATCAATCAATCAATGTTTTTTTATATAGCCCTAAATCACAAATGTCTCAAAGGACTGCACAAACCATTACGACTACGACATCCTCGGAAGAACCCACAAAAGGGCAAGGAAAGCTCACACCCAGTGGGCAGGGAGAATTCACATCCAGTGGGACGCCAGTGACAATGCTGACTATGAGAAACCTTGGAGAGGACCTCAGATGTGGGCAACCCCCCCCCCCCCCCCCGGCCCCCCTCTCTAGGGGACCGAAAACAATGGATGTCGAGCGGGTCTAACATGATACTGTGAAAGTTCAATCCATAGTGGCTCCAACACAGCCGCGAGAGTTCAGTTCAAGCGGATCCCAGACATCAGCAAGAGTCACGTCCATAGGAAACCATCTCAAGCGGAGGCGGATCAGCAGCGTAGAGATGTCCCCAACCCATACACAGGCGAGCGGTCCATCCTGGGTCTCGACTCTGGACAGCCAGTACTTCATCCATGGTCACCGGACAGGACCCCCTCCACAAGGGAGGGGGGGAGATAGGAGAAAAAGAAAAGAAGCGGCAGATCAACTGGTCTAAAAAGGAGGTCTATTTAAAGGCTAGAGTATACAGATGGGTTTTAAGGTGAGACTTAAATGCTTCTACTGAGGTAGAATCTCGAACTTTTACCGGGAGGGCATTCCAGAGTACTGGAGCCCGAACGGAAAACGCTCTATAGCCCGCAGACTTTTTTTGGGCTCTAGGAATCACTAATAAGCCGGAGTCCTTTGAAGGCAGATTTCTTGCCGGGACATATGGTACAATACAATCGGCAAGATAGGATGGAGCTAGACCGTGTAGTATTTTATACGTAAGTAGTAAAACCTTAAAGTCACATCTTAAGTGCACAGGAAGCCAGTGCAGGTGAGCCAGTATAGGTATATATGTATATAAAGGTATATACAGTATAGGTATATTTGTATGTATATATGTATATAAAGGTATATACAGTATAGGTATATATGTATGTATATATGCATATAAAGGTAAATACAGTATAGGTATATATGTATGTATATATGTATATAAAGGTATATACAGTATAGGTATATATGTATGTATATATGTATATAAAGGTATATACAGTATAGGTATATATGTATGTATATATGTATATAAAGGTATATACAGTACAGGCGTAATGTGATCAAACTTTCTTGTTCTTGTCAAAAGTCTAGCAGCCGCATTTTGTACCAACTGTAATCTTTTAATGCTAGACATGGGGAGACCCGAAAATAATACGTTACAGTAATCGAGACGAGACGTTACAAACGCACGGATAATGATCTCAGCGTCTTTAGTGGACAAAATGGAGCGAATTTTAGCGATATTACGGAGATGAAAGAAGGCCGTTTTAGTAACGCTTTTAATGTGTGCCTCAAAGGAGAGAGTTGGGTCGAAGATAATACCCAGATTCTTTACCGAGTCACCTTGTTTTATTATTTGGTTGTCAAATGTTAGAGTTGTATTATTAAATAGAGGTCGGTGTCTAGCAGGACCGATAATCAGCATTTCCGTTTTTTGGGCGTTAAGTTGCAAAAAGTTAGCGGACATCCATTGTTTAATTTCATTAAGACACGCCTCCAGCTGACTACAATCCGGCGTGTTGGTCAGCTTTAGGGGCATGTAGAGTTGGGTGTCATCAGCAGAGCAGTAGGCTTCACAACAGCGAAGGAAACTCGCGCTGTTTATTAAAAACAGATGGTGACACCTGTGAGGAAGCATGGTTCAGGAAAGACGTTGAGCTGCTGCTGGCAGTAGGACTCAGACCATACTACATTCCCAGGAAGTTCTCCCACACCGTTGTTTGTGTTGACGTCCCACCGCCGGCGCACGCTGACACCACGCCGATATCGCCATATCACAAACACAGCATTTCCGGAAGAACAACCAGTCCGAGATCCTCGTGGGACTTCCAGATCCAGACTGATAAAACAGTGACGGTCAAGCAACCTGACAAAGTGGTGGTGGTGGATAAACAGCAGACGACAGCGGTGGTGATGGATGGCGCAGTTAAGAGCCAACATCTGGAAAAAGGAACACGAAAAGCTCGAGAAATGCCAAAAGAAGAAATAAATGTGGGTTTTAACGGCAAAAGCCAGTTTTGATGTGGACACTGGAGACCGTAAACCCCCAAGCTGGGTGGACGGTTCCAGCAGATACTCGAGACAACATCTGGGAACAACTAAGATCCGACATCGAACCCTCAATCTCTAAGAACTTTGGTAGTGGACTAGAGCTTGAAGTGATTTTTAATACTGTAAATTGATTATAGAACATATTACTCAACTTTAGTCAAGTGAATTATTGTTATAAAGCACGTTTACATAGTTTATGATTGATTGATTGATTGATGGAAACTTTTATTAGTAGATTGCATAGTACAGTACGTATTCCGTACATCCATTCATCGTCTTCCGCTTATCCGAGGTCGGGTCGCGGGGGCAGCAGCCTAAGCAGGGAAACCCAGACTTCCCTCTCCCCAGCCACTTCGTCTAGCTCTTCCCGGGGGATCCCGAGGTGTTCCCAGGCCAGCCGGGAGACATAGTCTTCCCAACGTGTCCTGGGTCTTCCCCGTGGCCTCCTACCAGTTGGACGTGCCCTAAATACCTCCCTAGGGAGGCGTTCAGGTGGCCTCCTGACCAGATGCCCGAACCACCTCATCTGGCTCCTCTCGATGTGAAGGAGCAGCGGCTTTACTTTGAGTTCCTCCCGGATGGCAGAGCTTCTCACCCTATCTCTAAGGGAGAGACCCAAACTCATTTGGGCCGCTTGTACCCGTGATCTTATCCTTTCGGTCATGACCCAAAGCTCATGACCATAGGTGAGGATGGGAACGTGGATCGACCGGTAAATTGAGAGCTTTGCCTTCCGGCTCAGCTCCTTCTTCACCACAACGGATCAATACAACGTCCGCATTACTGAAGACGCCGCACCGATCCGCCTGTCGATCTCACGATCCACTCTTCCCTCACTCGTGAACAAGACTCCCAGGTACTTGAACTCCTCCACTTGGGGCAGGGTCTCCTCCCCAACCCGTAGATGGCACTCCACCCTTTTCCGGGCGAGAACCATGGACTCGGACTTGGAGGTGCTGATTCTCATTCCAGTCGCTTCACACTTCTATTCGCCATTGTTTGTTTACATTGGCAGCACAGGAAAATAAACAGTGGCTTCGAGAGAGCGAAAATAAGGCCCTTTAAAGCTTTTTTTAGGGATATTCCAGGACCGGTAACATTTTGAAACAAAATTCAAAAAATACAACAAGCCACTGGGAACTGATTTTTATTGTTTTTAACCCTTTTGAAGTTGCGATAAAATTCAACGGGTCCATCAGACCCACAAACGCTGGCTGAGTAACAACAAGATGAACATTACACAAAGGTTAATCGTAATTAACCGCAGTAAAACATTTTTACGCATTATTTTGACATAAATGTAATTTCATTGTCTGAATGTCGTATTAGAACTGGTTTAAATGTTTTCTCAGGACGGACCCTCTAACCACAAGGCCACTGAGTAGTTTTTGCAACAGGACTATCTTAGAACCTGAAAAATGTTCCAACTCTTCTAGCAGAGTCCAGTAGTTCGTATTATGCGGTACATTGTCCTTGAGAGAATAATGCAGCTATAGTAAATGACGTTTAATCACAGTGAGTCGAAAGCCACTTTAGATTTCAGCTCAGTAACCCATTTGGACACAATCCCAGGCTGCTTGTGCAAAGACCTTTGACTGTGAAGCTTTTGTTTCATTCTTAGAACGCAACGTATTTCTAGTACCTGTACTTTGTGTTCCCTAAGACCAAGAAACACAGGGAATGACTACTATGTCAACCGTGTCACGTGTCCAACTTTCTCGACTGAATGTTCTTGGTGGACTACAAAAAGATAGGCCAATTATAGGACATGATATCAATCAATCAATATAGTCCTAAATCACCAGTGTCTCAAAGATCCGCACAAGCCACAACGACATCCTCGGCTCAGATCCCACATCAGGGCAAGAAAAAACTCAACCCGTTGGATGGGTTGAGTTTGATAGGATAAGGATACAGAATGCTAAGATAAGGATTTGATGGACTCGGCTGAGGCATTTAAGATAGAACATGAGAGGCTAAGGATTTTAAGGGTCTGGCTGAGACAGGACATGATAGGGTAGGATAAAAATAGGGTATGCGGCGCTAAGGATTTGATAGACAAGGCTGGGGTATAGACTACGACAGCCTAGTGTTGGGCAGTAGCCCGTTACAATTAACAAAGTTATGTAGCTTAACTACATTTCCCAGTAGCTTGGCACTAATTATTAATGAGTAGCCATTCCTGCAGCTTAGTTATTTTTAGACCCATGTAGCGAGGTAGCTTACACCAAAGCTACACAGAGAGGAAAATGGACTGCCAACCCAGACCAAAGACAGAAATGCGGAGAAAATCGAATGGCCTGAGAGAATTTCGAACATCCAAATATACGGTGACAATCCACGATGATTGGTATGACGAGTCACAATTGGCTAATGTTAGGGCGAAACATAAGATAGATAGACAGACAGACAGACGGACGGACGGACAGAAAGACAGATAGGCAGACAGACAGTACTTTATTCATTCCTTCAGGAGAGTTCCTTCAGGAAAATTAAAATTTTCAGCACAATCCCATTCAAGATCAGACGAACATTACAGGGAGACAGAACAGGATCGCTGACGGGTCTGCCAACTTCCGGCGCCCCTTACAAAAAAGGTGAGATACAGGTAAACAAGTGGGAGGGAATGGGAGAAAAAGATTAAAATAAAATAAATAAATCGGTCTAAGCCTGGGCCCCTGGAGAGGGGGTCCAGACTGAGGCCAAGGGGGGAAAAAAACTCAGAGCCATAGTACACATCCCTCTTAAATGTTTGTAAGAGGGAAACATCCATCCATCCATCCATCTTCTTCCGCTTATCCGAGGTCGGGTCGCGGGGGCAACAACCTAAGCAGGGAAACCCAGACTTCCCTCTCCCCAGCCACTTCGTCTAGCTCTTCCCGGGGGATCCCGAGGCGTTCCCAGGCCAGCCGGGAGACATAGTCTTCCCAACGTGTCCTGGGTCTTCCCCGTGGCCTCCTACCGGTTGGACGTGCCCTAAACACCTCCCTAGGGAGGCGTTCGGGTGGCATCCTGACCAGATGCCCGAACCACCTCATCTGGCTCCTCTCCATGTGGAGGAGCAGCGGCTTTACTTTGAGTTCCTCCCGGATGGCAGAGCTTCTCACCCTATCTCTAAGGGAGAGACCTGGAAACTCATTTGGGCCGCTTGTACCCGTGATCTTATCCTTTCGGTCATGACCCAAAGCTCATGACCATAGGTGAGGATGGGAACGTAGATCGACCGAGCAGTACATGGCCACCGGATCGGACCGGACCCCCTCCACAAGGGAGAGTGGGACATAGGAGAAAAAGAAAAGAAACGGCAGATCAACTGGTCTAAAAAGGGAGTCTATTTAACGGCTAGAGTATACAAATGAGTTTTAAGGTGAGACTTAAAAGCTTCTACTGAGGTGGCATCTCGAACTTTTACCGGGAGGGCATTCCAGAGTACTGGAGCCCAAAATGAAAAAGCTCTATAGCCCGCAGACTTTTTTTGGGCTTTAGGAATCACTAATAAGCCGGAGTCCTTTGAATGCAGATTTCTTGCCGGGACATATGGTACAATACAATCGGCAAGATAGGATGGAGCTAGACCGTGTAGTATTTTATACGTAAGTAGTAAAACCTTAAAGTCACATCTTAAGTGCACAGGAAGCCAGTGCAGGTGAGCCAGTATAGGTATATATGTATGTATATATGTATATAAAGGTATATACAGTATAGGTATATATGTATGTATACATGTATATAAAGGTATATACAGTATAGGTATATATGTATATAAAGGTATATACAGTATAGGTATATATGTATGTATATAGGTATATACAGTATAGGTATATATGTATGTATATAAAGGTATATACAGTATAGGTATATATGTATGTATATATGTATATAAAGGTATATACAGTATAGGTATATATGTATGTATATATGTATATAAAGGTATATACAGTATAGGTATATATGTATGTATATATGTATATAAAGGTATATACAGTACAGGCGTAATGTGATCAAACTTTCTTGTTCTTGTCAAAAGTCTAGCAGCCGCATTTTGTACCAACTGTAATCTTTTAATGCTAGACATGGGGAGACCCCAAAATAATACGTTACAGTAATCGAGACGAGACGTAACAAACGCATGGATAATGATCTCAGCGTCTTTAGTGGACAGAATGGAGCGAATTTTAGCGATATTACGGAGATGAAAGAAGGCCGTTTTAGTAACGCTTTTAATGTCTGCCTCATCTATCCTATCCTATCTTATCCTATCCTTTGGTGACTGTAGGCGTGCCCACTCCAGACTGGGCACCCTTAGGAGCCTAGTCTAGATTGTATTTTTTTTTTACTCATCCTTCCCCAGCGTTTACCCTTTTCCCATCTTTTACAGGTCGACCCATCAGCGTTCCTGTTCTGTAATCCTGCACACTGTTTGTTTGTCTCATTTTGAACGGGTTTGAGCTGAAAACAAAGTTTTGTCGTACTTCTGCAATGACAACAAAGACCTCTCCTATCCTATCCTATCTTTTGGTGACCGTAGGCGTGCGGTCCTTAACTGGGACACCATGTTATGTCAATGAAGAAACTGAACTTGTTTCACACATGACTTCTTTATTTTAGCCATCTCCAGGTCAACACGCCAGGTTCAAATTGACAGGTCTGGTGATTTAACTCAGGTGACCTACGATGGCCTAGGATGGACTAACCAGGTCATTCTCACAATCGACCAAGACTTTTATTCACTGACAGTAAATAAATGCCTGACACTTTATACATAACTTGCTATTGACTGAATTTATTTGAAAAAACAGTGAGGATGTAAAATACAATCTAGTCAAGATATTTAATAGACCGAGCTTATTTTTAATGCTAATATCGTTCCATGACAAATATTTTTTGTCAGGCTTGGTCAAAAGCCTGACAGACTATCAATCAATCAATCAATGTTTACTTATATAGCCCTAAATCACTAGTGTCTCAAAGGGCTGCACAAACCACCACGACATCCTCGGTAGGCCCACATAAGGGCAAGGAAAACTCACACCCAGTGGGACGTCGGTGACAAAGATGACTATGAGAACCTTAGAGAGGAGGAAAGCAATGGATGTCGAGCGGGTCTAACATGATACTGTGAAAGTTCAATCCATAATGGATCCAACACAGTCGCGAGAGTCCAGTCCAAAGCGGATCCAACACAGTCGCGAGAGTCCCGTTCACAGCTGAGTCAGCAGGAAACCATCCCAAGCGGAGGCGGATCAGCAGTGCAGGGATGTCCCAAGCCGATACACAGGTAAGCGGTCCATCCTGGGTCCCGACTCTGGACAGCCAGTACGTCATCCATGGCCACCGGATTGGACCGGACCCCCTCCACAAGGGAGAGTGGGACATAGGAGAAAAAGAAAAGAAATGGCAGATCAACTGGTCTAAAAAGGGAGTCTATTTAAAGGCTAGAGTATACAAATGAGTTTTAAGGTGAGACTTAAATGCTTCTACTGAAGTAGCATCTCAAACTTTTACCGGGAGGGCATTCCAGAGTACTGGAGCCCGGATAGAAAACGCTCTATAGCCCGCAGACTTTTTTTGGGCTTTGGGAATAACTAATAAGCCGGAGTCCTTTGAACGCAGATTTCTTGCCTTTGACACTACTTCCACATTCACACACACATTCACACACTGATGGCGGGAGCTGCTATGCAAGGCGCTAACCAGCACCCATCAGGAGCAAGGGTGAAGTGTCTTGCTCATGGACACAACGGACGTGACTACGTTGGTAGAAGCTGGGGATCAAACCAGGAATCTTTAGACTGCTGGCACGGCCACTCTCCCAACCGCGCCACGCCGTCCCCACGCTAGCCCCACGCTACCCCCTTTGGTTTTTACCTTCCGTGCTTTGAGCACGTATTTGTTTGTTCCTGTCTGATTTGTTTCTTAAATAAGTGCGTCTGCATCCTGGGAGAACAAACCCCGCATCACCATGCGACCTGGTTGTCACAGACAGTTGACTTTGGAATATTAAGGAGCGAGGAAATGAGTCCCGTTCAAATATTCCCGACTAGGGAATATTTCGGCAGGCTTTTATTTTGACAGCTTCCTTTCACCTCCAGAGTCAGGGTAATTCAATATCTACAATAACCCAAACTAGTCGGTGAAAAAAGGTTCCAAGAAAAAGGAACAACCGAAAATCCCTCCAAAAGGAGGAAAACACAAAAACAATGACAACTTTTGCTAATTGAAATTAATCGTCATGAGCCAACGAGGACAAGAAAGTCTATTCTAGGACAGTTCAGTACAGGACAGGCTGAAATTATAGAAGAATAGCAGTACTTACTTTTTATACACAACCCTCTCTAGCGCACAAGATACTCTCCCAAATAAATCATATAAAACCATAATCTACATCAGTATTAAAGTTTTATTTGCACCTTTTTTTTATAATCTAAATCCTTGTGGGTGAGCGGCCTTTAAGTACGTGTGGCTTTACTAGCCTGAATGAGGCTTTTAACCCTGTTGGGCAACCATATCCCCGCTTGTTGGAAAAACTCAAGCATTCCATATATTGTGCAAAACCTTAATCGTATTTGCCAAATAAAGCCAAAGACTGCATGACAGAAGTACTTTCTTTGGATGCAATGTCATTCTAGCATTTGGAGAATGTGATCCATGTGTTCGCCACCACATATTGTTGCTGTTTTGTGTATGTCATTATTTATTCGGATATACTGTAAACAAAATGCTACAGTTTGTATGTATTGAGGAATAAATGATCAAAGGTCAAATGTAGAGAATAATTTCCCATCACCTTGTGTGTGTGAGACAATCATTGATTAACTTAAACTAATGACGCCATATTTGTGATTTAATTTAAAAAAAAAAAGTATACTTTCATACAAATGGGCACAGATTCTTGACCTTATAATCCCGAGGCTGGCCCAACAAGGTCCGGGTTGTTAGGAGGCATGAAAAGCTGCAAATGTTGTTGTTGCGACATCAAACATGCGATGATGACAAGACTTTTTACACTTTGCTTAAGCATCTTAACATTCATGAGAGCGCCAATTGATTGATACAGTAGAAGCATTTAAGTCTCACCTTAAAACTCATTTGTATACTCTAGCCTTTAAATAGACTCCCTTTTTTGACCAGTTGATCTGCCGTTTCTTTTCTTTTTCTCCTATGTCCCTCCCTCCCTTGTGGAGTCCGATGTGTTGCTGTTTGCAATTTGTTCAATTAATAACGGAGAAGTCAAAGTAGAAAGATGGAGGTGGGAAGCTTTAGCCTTTAGCCACACAAACACACGGTGATTCCTTGTTTAAAACTCCCAGAGGTGAAGCTTTACTATGGATCAGAGCGGTCAAGCGAACATGGATCTCGACCAAATGTCAACCAGCAGTTTTCGGTAAAGATTTAGTTATTAAAGATAAATTGAGCAAATTGGCTATTTCTGACAATTTATTTAAGTGTGTATCAAACTGGTAGCCCTTGGCATTAATCAGTACCCAAGAAGTAGCTCTTGCTTTCAAAAAGGTTGGTGACCCCTGCTCTATAGGTCCCTCAGATATATATTTATATAGTATATAGTCCGGTTTCACGGTGGAAGAGGGGTTAGTGCGTCTGCCTCACAATACGAAGGTCCTGCAGTCCTGGGTTCAAATCCAGGCTCGGGATCTTTCTGTGTGGAGTTTGCATGTTCTCCCCGTGAATGCGTGGGTTCCCTCCGGGTACTCCGGCTTCCTCCCACTTCCAAAGACATGCACCTGGGGATAGGCCCCTCCCACCTGCAAAGACATGCACCTGGGGATAGGTTGATTGGCAACACTAAATGGTCCCTAGTGTGTGAATGTTGTCTGTCTATCTGTGTTGGCCCTGCGATGAGGTGGCGACTTGTCCAGGGTGTACCCCGCCTTCCGCCCGATTGTAGCTGAGATAGGCGCCAGCGCCCCCCGCGACCCCGAAAGGGAATAAGCGGTAGAAAATGGATGGATGGATGGATCTGCCGTTTCTTTTCTTTTTCTCCTATGTCCCACTCTCCCTTGTGGAGGGGGTCCGGTCCGATCCGGTGGCCATGTACTGCTTGCCTGTGTATCTCTGCCTCCGCTTGGGATGGTTTCCTGCTGGCTCCGCTGTGAACGGGACTCTCGCTGCTGTGTTGGATCCGCTTTGGACTGGACTCTCGCGACTGTGTTGGATCCATTGTGGATTGAACTTTCACAGTATCATGTTAGACCCGCTCCACATCCATTAATTTCCTCCTCTCCAAGGTTCTCATAATCATTATTGTCACCGACGTCCCACTGGGTGTGAGTTTTCCTTGCCCTTATGTGTGCCTGCCGAGGATGTCCTAGTGGTTTGTGCAGCCCTTTGAGACACTAGTGATTTAGGGCTATAAAAGTAAACATTGATTGATTGATTGATACTTTTATTAGTAGATTGCACAGTACAGTACATATTCCCTACAATTGACCACTAAATGGTAACACCCCAATAAGTTTTTCAACTTGTTAAAGTCGGGGTCCACGTTAATCAATTCAAAACTTTAACTCATGGAACATTTGCCTTTTTACAACTCTCCAAAAAAATCTGTATAACAATACTGTTAATTTTACTCACATTGTTTTATTTTGACAGAATAATATTATATTTAGATATAATTAAATGAATATTTATGACTTTTTAAAATAATATTTATGATGGATAGAATCGTTTCAGAAAAGTGCTGTTTTCAGCCACTTTGCCCCCCAAATAAACTGTACAGAGAATCCATCCATCCATCCATCTTCTTCCGTTTATCCGAGGTCGGCTCGTATAAACGCCTGGGAACGCCTCGGGATCCCCCGAGAGGAGCTGGACGAAGTAGCTGGGGAAAGGGATGTCTGGGCTTCTCTGCTTAGGCTGCTGCCCCCGTGACCCGACCTCGGATTAGCGGAAGAAAATGGATGGATGGATGACCATAAGAACTGAGTCGTGGATGTTGGGGGAAGTCCTGAGACCGTCTCTATCGATAGGATTAAGCCGGCCCACATAAATGTTTTTAGGCCATTAGAATTGGGCCATGCCGTGCCCCCCCCCCCAACCCCCACGCCCAACCCCCAAGGATCCAATTGGGGAATTGTCCGGGTGAACCCGCCACAGCCCTCCCCAGCGTGACAATTTTGACTATGGGTGAATTCTGCGGAGGTTTGTGTGATGCGTTTACAATAATTCACCCACGGAACTTTAGTTAGGTTCACACAGTTCCGGTGGGACAGGTTTTGCTGACGGACACATATCCTGTGTTGTGGTTGTGGCACTGAGTAGTGTTACTGTCTACAGCAGGGGTCACCAAGCTTTTTGAAAGCAAGACCTACTTCTTGGGTACTGATTAATGCCAAGGGCTACCAGTTTGATACACACTCAAATAAATTGCCAGAAATTACCAATTTGCTCAATTTACCTTTAATAAATAAATCTATATACATAATAAAATGGGTATTTTACAACATTACGCCGTAAAATTGTATTTCCTTTTACGGAAGGTTTTTTGTAGGGAATAAATGATGAAAAAAAGAGTTTAAAAGAGGAGAAAACATGAGAAAAATTAAAATATAATTATGAAAAATAGTTCATCTTCAATTTCGACTTTTTAAAATTCAAAATTCAACCGAAAAAAATGAATACAAAAACTAGCTAATTCGAATCTTTTTGAAAAAAATAAAAAACGAATTTATGAAACATCATTAGTCAATTTTCCTGATTAAGATTAATTTTAGAATT
Organism: Nerophis ophidion; assembly: GCF_033978795.1. Classification (NCBI taxonomy): domain Eukaryota; kingdom Metazoa; phylum Chordata; class Actinopteri; order Syngnathiformes; family Syngnathidae; genus Nerophis; species Nerophis ophidion. The sequence continues at coordinate 2,660,360 of NC_084619.1, forward strand.
TTAAATAGGTCAAAATCCAATCTGCACTTTGTTAGAATATATAACAAATTGGACCAAGCTATATTTCTAATAGAGACAAATCATTATTTCTTCTGGATTTTCCAGAACAAACATTTTAAAAGAAATTCAAAAGAATTTGAAATAAGATTTAAATTTGTTTGTACAGATTTTCTAGATTTGCCAGAATAATTTTAATCATAATAAGTTTGAAGAAATATTTCACAAATATTCTTCGTCGAAAAAACAGAAGCTAAAATGAAGAATTAAATTAAAATGTATTCATTATTTTTTTAAATAAAAAATACTTGAACATTGATTTAAATTGTCAGGAAAGAAGAGGAAGGAATTTAAAAGGTAAAAATGTATATGTGTTTAAAAATCCTAAAATGCTTTTTAAGGTTAAATTTTTTATCCCAAATTGTCTTTCTGGAAGTTATAAAAAGCAAAGTAAAAAAAAAAAAAAATGAATTTATTCAAACAAGTGAAGACCAAGTCTTTAAAATATTTTCTTGGATTTTCAAATTCTATTTGAGTTTTGTCCCTCTTAGAATTAAAAATGTCCAGCAAAAAAATAGAGGCAGCTCACTGGTAAGTGCTGCTATTTGAGCTATTTTTAGAACAGGCCAGCGGGCGACTCATCTGGTCCTTACGGGCGACCTGGTGTTGGTGACCCCTGGTCTACATACTGCTGCTGATGAAAAGACAAAGTGTTAATGTCAATAAAACAACTAGCGGCGTCTTTTGAGACTCCTTACGCGCTACAATCGCATGTTTTACATCTCATTTAACAACAAAACCTTAAGTTATATACTTGGGAAAGTTTCATTTCCTCCAAAGCCAAGGCACATGTGCGTACTTCGTCTTTATGAAACACACCGGCCACTTTCTTCTATGTAAGTGTAATGTCCCGAGTGGTAAAAATATTCAAATCTAATACAGTTGTTGCTTAAAACCAATAAAAATTGTTAATATAAATATTAAGAACCCAATGTAGTGAGAGCAGCTGTCCAAAATAAGGAAAGATGATTAACCGGTTCACAATTGATTAAAATACAATAAAAACAGTCACGTTGTTGATGCTAAAATACCAGATGGTGCAAATGTGATGGGCGAGGGGGCCAACAGGCGTGTGGGTATCTTGGCTCCGCCCCCTTCCACGGTGTCCTCCTGCACAAAATTAAAAAGAGATTCAGGCCACGGAGATAAAATCAACAAAAACTGCGACGCTATCCGGGCTGACGTCACACTTACACACAAGGCAGGGTTTCCCCTGCCTTTGCTGTAGTTCCACGTCAAAGTGTTGGGGCACGCCCGCTCACCTCGCCAGTCTCGGTCACTCGCGGGACCTACGTGGCCGCACCCGTCCCACTCCGCCTCTTGGTCGCTCCGGGGGTCTCCGCGGTCTCTGGGTCCAAATCGCCCCCTGTCACAGCCAGCGTAGGACGCAGGAGCCCGCAAGCCCACAGCCAAAGGCAGTTGGATGTCCCCACAGATCCACAACAGTACGGCACTTACTTGGGCGGCAGAGTTTCCTCTGCCCCTGCCTGTTGTGGACGTCTTGGGGTTCGTTCTGGTAGCCTGCGAGGTTTACTGCGTGGTCCGGGGGGTCCTTCCCAGCCTACGTGCGTTCACTCGGTCGCCCTTGGCAAAGCCTGTTGATTCCTCTCCGTTCCGGCCAGAACCTGCCGAATCCTGCCGTCCTCTTTCTCCTGTCGATCCTTCCTTCTCCCGCCCCTGCCTCCTCACTCCTTCTCTTGTTGCTCCTTTTAAACGTGCAGTCCTAATGCTCCTCAGGTGCGTCCAATTTCCCGTGCCGTTTGATTGGGCACTTTGGTTGTTAGGGGCAACCAGCTAAAAGGGGCAATGTCTTAAAATACCAGCAAATTCCACAAGGAGTAAAAACATGCCATTTAAAATCCATCCATCTCCATCCATCTTCTTCCGCTTAATTGAGGTCGGGTCGCGGGGGCAGCAACCTAAGCAGGGAAACCGAGACTTCCCTGTCCCCAGCCACTTCGTCTAGCTCTTCCCGGGGGATCCCGAGGCGTTCCCAGGCCAGCCGGGAGACATAGTCTTCCCAACGTGTCCTGGGTCTGCCCCGTGGCCTCCTACCGGTTGGACGTGCCCTAAACACCTCCCTAGGGAGGCGTTCGGGTGGCATCCTGACCAGATGCCCGAACCACCTCATCTGGCTCCTCTCCATGTGGAGGAGCAGCGGCTTTACTTTGAGTTCCTCCCGGATGGCAGAGCTTCTCACCCTATCTCTAAGGGAGAGACCTGGAAACTCATTTGGGCCGCTTGTACCCGTGATCTTGTCCTTTCAGTCATGACCCAAAGCTCATGACCATAGGTGAGGATGGGAACGTAGATCGACCGGTAAATTAAGAGCTTTGCCTTCCGGCTCAGCTCCTTCTTCACCACAACGGATCGGTACAACGTCCGCATTACTGAAGACGCCGCACCGATCCGCCTGTCGATCTCATGATCCACTCTTCCCTCACTCGTGAACAAGACTCCTAGGTACTTGAACTCCTCCACTTGGGGCAGGGTCTCCTCCCCAACCCGGAGATGGCACTCCACCCTTTTCCGGGCGAGAACCATGGACTTGGACTTGGAGGTGCTGATTCTCATTCCGGTCGCTTCACACTCGGCTGCGAACCGATCCAGTGAGAGCTGAAGATCCCGGTCAGATGAAGCCATCAGGACCACATCATCTGCAAAAAGCAGAGACCTAATCCTGCGGAACTATAAAACTTGCATGGCACTGAAACAAAAAATAAAATCCCCTACTTGTGCCACATCACATAAGTGTGCTCTGATTTTAGATATGATGTTTGTGTTATTGGTTGTGCCACAAGAGAACCATCTTGATTTACAACCTCGTAACTTGGCTGTGACTTCATTTCCAGCTCCAACTTTCAACTTCCGAGTTAACTGGTAAGCACCAGTGACTTCATAGAAGGGTTGCATGGGATACCGGTCCTGGTATAGTATTGCAGTACTAATAAATCAACAACGCTACTATACTCTGTTTGAAAAGTACCGGTTCCCCAATCATCACACACATCCTCTCAACCTCTCAATCAAACAAAGCCAAGTACCAAAAGATTGTTCAATATAGCACGAGTAACTCCCCTATTTAAAAAAAGGAAGAAAATTAGAACCTGGTAACTACCGACCTGTTTCTATTCTCAGTTCCATTTCGAGAGTCATGGAAAAAATAGTTTATGAACAGGTTGAACGATACCTTGCCACTAAAAAAAACTCATGCACAAATTCCAATCCGGCTTCAGAACTGACACAAGCCTTCTCTGTCGGACCGACCACAGATGTGTTTAGGGCCCGTCTGACCGGCAGGAGGCCACGGGGAAGACCCAGGACACGTTGGGAAGACTTTGTCTCCCGGCTGGCCTGAGAACGCCTCGGGATCCCTTGGGAGGAGCTGGACGAATCTCCTCTCTGGTCAACAAAAGCACCATGAAGATTCTAGCAGGAACTCTCATTCAACCCTTTTTCGATTACGCATGGACCACCTGTACCCCAAGGCAGTATACTAGGGCCTTTACTGTTCTTAATATACGTAAACCACATGTCATCAGCATGCCACTGTGAATTGTTCCGGTTTGCGGATGACTCGGCCCTGCTGGTATCCGGCAAGGACAAAGCACAGGTGGAACAAATCCTCAGTGATGAACTCTGTAGAATTTGGCTCGCTGACAACAAGCTATCCATACACTTAGGTAAAACGGAATCCATCCTACTTGGGTCCCAAATCAACCTTAAGAAAGTCAGAGACTTCACTATTAAAGTGGATGACATTGTTATCACCAGGAAAAACGAGGTCATCTACCTAGGTTCCATTCAAGAGGTTAATCTTTCCTGTGACAATCAAAAAGGTCAACCAACGAACAAGATTTCTCTACAGTATCTTCTCTCTTGTCAACAAAAGCACCATGAAGATTCTAACGGGAACTCTCAGTCAACCCTTTTTCGATTACGCTTGCACCTCCTGGTACCCCAGCACCTCCAAAACCCTCAAACAAGACTCCAAACATCCCAGAACAACGGCATGGTCATGCTGGACCTTCAGAAGGCCTTTGACACCATAAACCACGCTATACTGTTGGATAAGCTTAAAGCAATCAGATTTGATAAAACCTCAATGAGCTGGATGCAATCTTACCTGGAGGGGAGGAAACAGGTGGTAGAGGTGAACGGCACCGTGTCCCCCCCACCCTCTCAGTAAGCTGTGGAGTCCCCCAAGGCAGTATACTAGGGCCTTTACTGTTCCTAATATACGTAAATGATATCATCAGCATTGGACTGTGAATTGTTCCGGTTTGCGGATGTCTCGGCCCTGCTGGTATCCGGCAAGGACAGTGCCGAACTCTGTAGAATTTGGCTTGCTGACAACAAGCTATCCATACACTTAGGTAAAACGGAATCCATCCTACTTGGGTCCCAAATCAACCTTAAGAAAGTCAGAGACTTCACTATTAAAGTGGATGACATTGTTATCACCAGGAAAAACGAGGTCACCTACCTAGGTTCCATTCAAGAGGCTAATCTTTCCTGTGACAATCAAAAAGGTCAACCAACGAACAAGATTTCTCTACAGTATCTGCTCTCTTGTCAACAAAAGCACCATGAAGATTCTAGCGGGAACTCTCATTCAACCCTTTTTCGATTACGCATGCACCTCCTGGTACCCCAGCACCTCCAAAACCCTCAAATCAAGACTCCAAACATCCCAGAACAACGGCATGGTCATGCTGGACCTTCAGAAGGCCTTTGACACCGTTAACCACGCTATACTGTTGGATAAGCTTAAAGGAATCGGATTTGATAAAACCTCAATGAGCTGGATGCAATCTTACCTGGAGGGGAGGAAACAGGTGGTAGAGGTGAACAACACTGTGTCCCCCCCACCCTCTCAGTAAGCTGTGGAGTCCCCCAAGGCAGTATACTAGGGCCTTTACTGTTCCTAATATACGTAAATGATGTCATCAGTATGCGACTGTGAATTGTTCCGGTTTGCGGATGACTCGGCCCTGCTGGTATCCAGCAAGGACAAAGCACAGGTGGAACAAAATCCTCAGTGATGAACTCTGTAGAATTTGGCTCACTGACAACAAGCTATCCATACACTTAGGTAAAACGGAATCCATCCTACTTGGGTCCCAAATCAACTTTAAGAAAGTGAGAGACTTCACTATTAAAGTGGATGACATTGTTATCACTAGGAAAAACAAGGGCACCTACCTAGGTTCCATTCAAGAGGCTAATCTTTCCTGTGACAATCAAAAAGGTCAACCAAGGAACAAGATTTCTCTACAGAATCTTCTCTCTTGTCAACAAAAGCACCTTGAAGATTCTAGCGGGAACTCTCATTCAACCCTTTTTCGATTACGCATGCACCTCCTGGTACCCCAGCACCTCAAAAACCCTCAAATCAAGACTCCAAACATCCCAGAACAACGGCATGGTCATGCTGGACCTTCAGAAGGCCTTTGACACCGTAAACCACGCTATACTGTTGGATAAGCTGAAAGGAATCGGATTTGATAAAACCTCAATGAGCTGGATGCAATCTTACCTGGAGGGGAGGAAACAGGTGGTAGAGGTGAACAACACTGTGTCCCCTCCCCTCTCAGTAAGCTGTGGAGTCCCCCAAGGCAGTATACTAGGGCCTTTACTGTTCCTAATATACGTAAATGATGTCATCAGCATTGGACTGTGAATTGTTCCGGTTTGCGGATGTCTCGGCCCTGCTGGTATCCGGCAAGGACAGTGCCGAACTCTGTAGAATTTGGCTCGCTGACAACAAGCTGTCCATACACTTAGGTAAAACGGAATCCATCCTACTTGGGTCCCAAATCAACCTTAAGAAAGTCAGAGACTTCACTATTAAAGGGGATGACATCGTTATCACCAGGAAAAACGAGGTCACCTACCTAGGTTCCATTCAAGAGGCTAATCTTTCCTGTGACAATCAAAAAGGTCAACCAAAGAACAAGATTTCTCTACAGTATCTTCTCTCTGGTCAACAAAAGCACCATGAAGATTCTAACGGGAACTCTCATTCAACCCTTTTTCGATTACGCTTGCACCTCCTGGTACCCCGGTTCCTCCAAAACCCTCAAATCAAGACTCCAAACATCCCAGAACAACGGCATGGTCATGCTGGACCTTCAGAAGGCCTTTGACACCGTTAACCACGCTATACTGTTGGATAAGCTTAAAGCAATCGGATTTGATAAAACCTCAATGAACTGGATGCAATCTTACCTGGAGGGGAGGAAACAGGTGGTAGAGGTGAACAACACTGTGTCCCCCCCACCCTCTCAGTAAGCTGTGGAGTCCCCCAAGGCAGTATACTAGGGCCTTTACTGTTCTTAATATACGTAAACCACATGCCATCAGCATTGGACTGTGAATTGTTCCGGTTTGCGGATGACTCGGCCCTGCTGGTATCCGGCAAGGACAAAGCACAGGTGGAACAAAATCCTCAGTGCCGAACTCTGTAGAATTTGGCTCACTGACAACAAGCTATCCATACACTTAGGTAAAACAGAATCCATCCTACTTGGGTCCCAAATCAACCTTAAGAAAGTCAGAGACTTCACTATAAAAGTGGGTGACATTGTTATCACCAGGAAAGACGAGATCACCTACCTAGGTTCCATTCAAGAGGCTAATCTTTCCTGTGATAATCAAAAAGGTCAACCAAGGAACAAGATTTCTCTACAGAATCTTCTCTCTTGTCAACAAAAGCACCATGAAGATTCTAGCGGGAACTCTCATTCAACCCTTCTTCGATTACGCTTGCACCTCCTGGTACCCCAGCACCTCCAAATCCCTCAGATCAAGACTCCAAACATCCCAGAACAAGCCAGTCAGGTTACTTCTAGACCTCCACCCCAGATCACACCTCAATCCAACCCACTTCTCCAAAGTGGGCTGGCTCAGGGTGGACGACAGAGTAAAACAACTTGCACTGAGCCTAGTCTATAAAATCCGCTACACCTCCCTGATACCGAAGTACATGTCAAACTACTTCCTTAACGTAAATGACCGCCATAACCACAACACCAGGGGGAGCTCCACAAACCACGTTAAACCCAGATTCCGATCCAACAAAGGTCTTAACTCATTCTCCTTCTATGCCACATCAATGTGGAATGCACTCCCAACAGGTGTAGAAGTAAGTGCATCTCTATCCTCCTTCAAAACCGCTCTAAAAGAACACCTCCAGGCAACTACAACCCTGGACTAACACCCTCCTCCATTCACATCCCACCTCCCTGGATTGTAAATAATCTAATGTATATACTTGTTCCTATGCTTTCTTAGCTCACTAAGTCCACTACTTCCTGTACATATCCTACCAAGTCACACCTACACTATTACAATGTCCATTTCTCAGATGATATAATTGTTGATGACTGAAATATGCTGATAGCAACCCAACCTTACCTTGTCCTACCCCCCAGATTGTAAATAATTCAATGTATATACTATGTTGATTAACTTGTGTGATGACTGTAATTACGCTTACAGTATATATTTGCACCATGAATTGATTAGCATGGACCCCGACTTAAACACGTTGAAAAACTTATTCGGGTGTCACCATTTAGTGGTCAATTGTACGGAATACGTACAAACGTACTTGGTATCATTACAGTGGATGTTAGGTGTAGATCGTCCAATGGCATTTGTTTACATTCAGGCCTGCCAGCTTGCTGTTAGCGGTTAGCTATTGTATCCTCCTACGGGAGGTAGTGAAGCATGTTTAGCTATTCCTCGTCCTGCAGGGATGATACTTGTAATAAACTTACTTTATTTGTCGCAATGGAGGCGAGGATTAGTGATTTAGAAGTAGATGAAACACTGCAGACAGCTAGCTAGCTAGCCATGTCTTAAAGCACCTCTTCCTGGAGGTGTTTCAGTTTTCTAACTCCACCTCTTTTGTTAGTTTTTAAGCCAAAATGCGTCCGTTCTCCCTTTTCCGTCTACACACTGTGTCTGTTTGTAAGTACTCCGTGTTTGTGCACTGCCGAACATGCTCCTCTGCTCGTAAAAAACAGCAATGTCATGACGACCCACGCACTTTCAAACAGAGTATAGTAGCGTTTTTGATTTATTAGTACCGCGATACAATACCAGTACCGCTATACCATACAACCCTACTATGGAGTTAATGGTGCGTATCAGTTATCTCGGTAGTTGGAGCTGGGAATGAAGCCACAGCCAAGTTGTAAGCGTTCCAGTTACAAGGATGTAAGTCAAAATGGATATATCCACGAAAGCTACTCTTGCGCTTGCCTTGTCTGAATATGAACTTACGAGAAAATATGCACTCTTTCTGCAACCTTCTAACACGGTGGATGAAGAGGAAACAGACGTTATTGCTAGCGATATAGAACATATGTTTGTATACCACATGAAAAAATGGGATTTACACATCAGTAATGTAAACATCCAACAATACATTGTCTGTGCCTGATTTAATGTGAGAAAAACTCATCATAAGTGCTAATAACGGATGATAAAGAAGCGTGTAGAATTGTTTACATTCAAAGCAGCCGTCTTTGAAGTAAACTCGGGAGTGGTGAAATGGTTCTGACTTTCTGAGTAGGAAATCCGACTTCGAGGGGCGTTCCAGTTGAAACCTCCGACTACGCACTCGTAAATTTAAAATTTCCTAGGACAAATTGAACGCACCGTAATTAGAGAGGGCCGCAAGTTTGAGATCCCTAGCTGAAGACGTTAAAACTAATGACATGACTACTGATTGGTTGATTGAAAATGGTATTAGTAGATTGCACAGTACAGTACAAACGTTTGTACAAAAGCACATCTAGTTGATACTACTGTGATTACATTGTTTTTTTTTATAGTCATAAAATCGTTTTCCTTTTTTTTTAATTCATATTATGTTTATAAACTCAGGAAATGTCCCTGGACACATGAGGACTTTGAATATGAAGAATGTATGATCCCGTAACGACTTGGTATCGGATCGATACCCATATTTGCGGAATCATCCAAAATGAATGTAAAGTATCCAAACAACAGAAGAATAAGGGATTATTGCATTTTAACAGAAGTGTAGATAGAACATGTTGAAAGGGAAAATCAATCAATCAATCAATCAATGTTTACTTATATAGCCCTAAATCACTAGTGTCTCAAAGGGCTGCACAAACCACCACGACATCCTCGGTAGGCCCACATAAGGGCAAGGAAAACTCACACCCAGTGGGACGTCGGTGACAATGATGACTATGAGAACCTTGGAGAGGAGGAAAGCAATGGATGTCGAGCGGGTCTAACATGATACTGTGAAAGTTCAATCCACAATGGATACAACACAGTCGCGAGAGTCCAGTCCAAAGAGGATCCAAGACACAGCAGCGAGAGTCCCGTTCACAGCGGAGCCAGCAGGAAACCATCCCAAGCGTAGGCGGACCAGCAGCGCAGAGATGTCCCCAGCCGATACACAGGCGAGCAGTACATGGCCACCGGATCGGACCGGACCCCCTCCACACGGGAGAGTGGGACATAGAAGAAAAAGAAAAGAACGGCAGATCAACTGGTCTAAAAAGGGAGTCTATTTAAAGGCTAGAGTATACAAATGAGTTTTAAGGTGAGACTTAAATGCTTCTACTGAGGTAGCATCTCGAACTGTTACCGGGAGGGCATTCCAGAGTACTGGAGCCCGAACGGAAAATGCTCTATAGCCCGCAGACATTTTTTGGGCTTTGGGAATCACTAATAAGCCGGAGTCTTTTGAACGCAGATTTCTTGCCGGGACATATGGTACAATACAATCGGCAAGATAAGATGGAGCTAGACCGTGTAGTATTTTATACGTAAGTAGTAAAACCTTAAAGTCACATCTTAAGTGCACAGGAAGCCAGTGCAGGTGAGCCAGTATAGGTATATATGTATGTATATATGTATATAAAGGTATATACAGTATAGGTATATATGTATGTATATATGTATATAAAGGTATATACAGTATATGTATGTATGTATGTATATAAAGGTATATACAGTATAGGTATATATGTATGTCTATATGTATAGGTATATATGTATGTATATATGTATATAAAGGTATATACAGTATAGGTATATATGTATGTATATATGTATATAAAGGTATATACAGTATAGGTATATATGTATGTATATATGTATATAAAGGTGTATACAGTATAGGCGTAATGTGATCAAACTTTCTTGTTCTTGTCAAAAGTCTAGCAGCCGCATTTTGTACCAACTGTAATCTTTTAATGCTAGACATGGGGAGACCCGAAAATAATACGTTACAGATAATTGTCACGCCTGTAAGTTATGTTTCGTTTTTGGACATTCAGTCACGTTTTTCCACTTCCTGGTTTTGTTTGTTTCCATGCCAACGCATGAGTTCCCACCTTGTCACGCCCCTGCCCTCAGTCCCACACCTGCTCCTGTTTATCACAGCCAGTATTTAAGTCATTTTCTTTCTGTTCATCACTCTGGGATCTTCACACTCGCACACACGCTACCCATGCTGCACCTTCTTCACGCCCTCGTTTATCCGCTTCATGCCTTGCCACGCTGTTCATTTTCATCCACGTAACTTTTGTATTTATGCCACAGTGCACTCTTTTGTTTCATGTCTTTAGTCTTGCCATCGTGCTGTTTAAGTTTATAGTTAAATTGTCTTTCATGCCATTGAGCAAGTGGTTTTGTTTTCCCTGTTTTGTATATATTATATAATAAACAACTATTTACTCACGTCCACGCCTTGCTCGTGTTGATCCTCATCTGCACCCAAGAAACAATCCAAGTCCAAGCCAAGTTGTGACAATAATAACAGTAAATTAAGAAGTGGGTCCATTTTTACAGCTTGTCCCTCATAATTTTGACAAAATAGAATGACACAATATGTTACTGCAGACGTCAGCAGACAAATTAGGAGCCTTTGTTTGCATCAGGGGTCACCAACCTTTTTGAAACCAAGAGCTACTTCTTGGGTACTGATTCATGGGAAGAAATAGCCAATTTGCTCAATTTACCTTTAACTCTATGTTATTATTAATAATTAATGATATTTATCTTTGTGGAAACGCTGATCATCTTAAAGATTTCTCACAATAAATGTATATTTTTGATGACATGTTTTAAATAGGTTAAAATCCAATCTGCACTTTGTTAGAATATATAACAAATTGGACCAAGCTATATTTCTAACAAAGACAAATCATTATTTCTTCAAAATTTTCCAGAACAAAAAATTTAAAAGAAATTTAAAAGACTTTGGAATAAGATTTAGATTTGATTCTACAGATTTTCTAGATTTGCCAGAATATTTGTTTGGAATTTTAATCATAATAAGTTTGAAGAAATATTTCACAAATATTCTTCGTCGAAAAAACAGAAGTTAAAATGAAGAATTAAATTAAAATGTATTTATTTCTCTTTACAATAAACATAAATACATTTACTTGAACGTTGATTTAAATTGTCAAGAAAGAAGAGGAAGGAATTTAAAAGGTGAAAAGGTATATGTGTTTAAAAATCCTAAAATCATTTTGAAGGTTGTATTTTTTCTCTAAAACTGTCTTTCTGGAAGTTATAAGAAGCAACGTAAAAAAAAATATATATATATTTAAACAAGTGAAGACCAGGTCTTTAAAATATTTTCTTGGATTTTCAAATTCTTTTTGAGTTTTGTCTCTCTTAGAATTAAAGAGAACTATATTTATATAGCGCTTTTTCTCTAGTGACTCAAAGCGCTTTACATAGTGAAACCCAATATCTAAGTTACATTTAAAGCAGTGTGGGTGGCACTGGGCGCAGGTGGGTAAAGTGTCTTGCCCAAGGACACAACGGCAGTGACTAAGATGGCGGAAGCGGGGATCAAACCTGGAACCCTCAAGTTTCTGGCACTGCCACTCAACCAACTGAGCTATACCTCCCCTATACCACTAATTACCTCTGTAACTAAAAAAGTTACAGAGGTAATTAGTTTATGATGCTATGTAGACATCTGAGCTGGAGAAAGTTAATCCTAGATTATAAATCATGCTCCTCCCTTGGATAAAAGAAGGTGGTGTCCATAAACGGAGAAGTTGGTCAACGTTGACATCCAATTTAGATTCCGATATTGCGAAAAAGACACGAAAAGACGCTTGTTTGCGGCATATTTTTTAACCCTTTGTGAGAATTATGAATAATTCGTCACCTAAACGGGAAGATATAAACATCCCATCAGTCGGCATCCCAATGAGAGCAGACATAGAACAGTAAGTGATTGTTTTAGTATGTTCGTAGTTTGCATATCTTGCTTAGCACTTAGCAATACTGCTGCATGATGCTTAGTGTTTCACTAAAGCTACATCTGTTTAGCACACAGCTTGTAAATCCACAACTTGGAGCTCATCCTCCGTATAGTCAGGCTAAAAAATATAAGGTTCTGGATCACCATTTGTCTCAAAGTCGTCTTTGTTGTCTCTCACTAAGTCTGCCGTGATTGGTAGCGTTGTTGTTGAAGGTAAAAGCAAACGCTGTGTATGCTTAAAATAAACAAAATATTACATGTTATTATGAATGTGCCTGTAATTACATTACATATATACTTACAGCGTGTATATAAAACATTGGAGGCTCTTAGATGTTCTTAGAGCGCTTAATAGGTGGAATTGAGTAACTCCTATTGCATTCTTTGTTAGCTGACTTTTGCTAGTGTTTATTTACGAGTTAGAATGCATTGGTCTTACGTAAGGATTGTGAATGATGAGCAAAAAAAAAAAAGTGCAGTTCCCCTTTAATATTTGAGCTAGACAATGAGCTGCCAGCCCATGGCTTTTAGATCATTTGCGAGCACTGCTCAATTAGTTGGAACGTGTGGTCCCCGCGACCCGACCTTGGATAAGCGGAAGATGATGGATGGATGGATGGATGGTGTGGTCCCTGGTTAAAAATGTCGAGCAAAGCCAGACCAGCTTGCTAGTAAATAAATAAACTGTAAAAAAATAGAGGCAGCTCACTGGTAAGTGCTGCTATTTGAGCTATTTTTAGAACAGGCCAGCGGTCCTTACGGGCGACCTGGTTCCTGCGGGCACTGCGTTGGTGACCCCTGCTTTGCATACTTATTAATAAAAGAAAAGTTGTCTGGTATGTTCACTATTTTATTTAAGGACAATATTGTTCTTCAATTGCAAAAAGAAACATATGTTTAATGTACTGTATGTTGTTGTTGTTGTTTTTTGTTAAAATAAAGCCAATAAGGCCATTTTTTGTGGTTCCCCTTATTTAGAAAAGCACTGAAAAGTATCGAAATACATTTTGGTACTGGTACTAAAATATTGGTATCGGGACAACCCCACTCCATAGTTTAGCGTATTTGTGGCTCTTGCTAGTGAAACACATTACGTCAATTTTAATCCCACGAGACACGAACTGCAAACACGGCAAACAAACATTGGTCAAGACAAAGAGCAACTTCTGTTAAGCAAGCTGAAGTGTTCTGAACAAATTCCATTTTATTCAAGATAACCCTTTGAGATGCAGCGTCTCCTTTCCGAGGGGGTTCTCCTCCTGGGCAACTACACAGTCTGGAAATACCTCTTCTCACTTCGGCACTTACCAAAGGCAGGCGGTAAATTTAGGCCTGCGCTTATAAATTTGAGAGTGATGTAAGGATACCATCATGAAAAGCACATTTAATAAAAAAAAAACATTGGTAGCGACTTGTCCAGAGTGTACCCCGCCTTCCGCCCGATTGTAGCTGAGATAGGCGCCAGCGCCCCCCGCGACCCCGAAAGGGAATAAGCGGTAGTAAATGGATGGATGGATTATTATGGTCTTACCTTTACTTATAAATGAAGTCCATGCCAGCTCCTTCTGATCAAAAGCATCGATAACTTATTTATGGAAGTCTTCCTTATCTTTCTTCAGTTTTAAAAGTCTCTCTGTCTCGATGGAGATCTTCCTTTATGACCTCCTGCTTCGATTGAAAGTCCAGTTTAGAAAACTGTTTTATTTTAGATATGTAATCCTCCATGTTAAAAGTGCAAGCGAGAGGAAAAACTAAAGGATCGCTGCTCACTCTTGCTGCTTGTTGTCACTTCTTCTGCAGCCGAGTAGTCGCAAGAAGGATCACTAGCGCCCTCTACCACCAGGAGGCGGGAGTCATTTAATGACTCATATTTGACACACGCAGCTACGGTATATTAATAAAACATAGCTGCTTACTGTTCTTTTTAGCATATTCAATAGCTTGGACCTTAAATCCTACTGAATAGCTCTTAATCTTCTTCCCTTTATGCGATTTCAAATGATTGAAATCAGCCTCCTCCATTTTGAAAATGATGACAGGTGAAGTGTCACTCGTGACGTGACGAGTTTGACCCGGGGGAAATTCTAGACATGCGCTAATAAAAATAATATTTTGCGAAACGAGTTTGACCCGGTGGAAATTCTAGGCATATGCTAATTATTTGGCGAAACGAGTTTGACCCGGCGTTAATCCTGAGTCGGCGGTAATGCTAAGCATGCGCTAATTATTTTGCGAAACGCGTTTGACCCGGCAGTAATTCTAGGCAGGTGCACACTATATACCCGGCGGCAATTCAAGGAAATACAGTATGTCTCATGGCGGGCCTGGGAACGTCTCGGGTTCCCCTGGGAAGAGCTGGACGAAGTGGCTGAGGAGAGGAAAGTCTGGGCTTCCCTGCTTAGGCTGCTGTCCCCGCCACCCGACGTCGGATAAGCGGAAGAAGATGGATGAATGGATGACTCGATGGTGTCAGGCTTGCCACTGACAGTTTGTGTGTGGGGCGGCATAGCTCGGTTGGTAGAGTGGCCGTGCCAGCAACTTGAGGGTTGCAGGTTCGATTCCCGCTTCCGCCATCCTAGTCACTGCCGTTGTGTCCTTGGGCAAGACACTTTACCCACCTGTTCCCAGTGCCACCCACACTGGTTTAAATGTAACTTAGATATTGGGTTTCACTATGTAAAGCGCTTTGAGTCACTGGAGAAAAGCGCTATATAAATATAATTCACTTCACTTTGTTTGTGTTTTAGTTTTTCCTCTGTGTGTGTTTAGTATTTCCTGTTTTTTTTCCCTGTGCGCTGTTTCTCCCCTGATTAGTACCTGGCCACACCTGGTGTCAATCAGCCCGCTCCTATTTTACCTGCCTTGTTCCTCCAGTCAGTGCTGGATTATTGTCGATGTCACTTCTTCTCGCTCTTGTCGTATCTTTTGCAGCGTAGCGGTAAGCTATATTCCGTTAGACGTTTGTAGCTTACTGTTTTTTGTTCCCTGCTTCCAAGTTTGTTTTTATATTACATTGTGAATTAGTGAATTATATTTATATAGCGCTTTTCTCAAGTGACTCAAGGCGCTTTACATAGTGAAACCCAATATCTAGGTTACATTTGAACCAGTGTGGGTGGCACTGGGAGCAGTTGGGTAAAGTGTCTTGCCCAAGGACACAACGGCAGTAACGAGGATGGCACAAGCGGGACGGCCACTCTACCAACCGAGCTATGCCGCTCCACCCCTTGCTGGGGTTCCTCCTCAACGCGGTCACCATGGCGGTGTTCCTCAAAGTGAGGGAGCTGAGGACCCCCAGCAATTTCCTGGTTTTCAGTCTGGCCATGTATGACTTCTGTTTACTGCTCCATACCTGCTGGCTTCCACGCTAAGCCTTTTTGTTTGTTATCCGCCCATGTGTGCGCTTTTTGTTTGTTTTTGTCTTAGTATTCAAATTAAATCATGTTTTCTCACTCCATGCCTGCCCCCATCTCTGCATCCTGGGGTTGGTCTCAAACTAATTCTGACAGATGGTCCTTATTAGAGGGGGGGGGGGGGGTTGCCCACATCTGAGGTCCTCTCCAAGGTTTCTCATAGTCAGCATTGTCACTGGCGTCCCACTGGATGTGAATTCTCCCTGCCCACTGGGTGTGAGTTTTCCTTGCCCTTTTGTGGGTTCTTCCGAGGATGTTGTAGTCGTAATGATTTGTGCAGCCCTTTGAGACATTTGTGATTTGGGGCTATATAAATAAACATTGATTGATTGATTGATTGATTGAGTGTGCGTCAAAAAGCCAGTGCAGGTGGAACAAATGAGGTAACCATGGTGACAGAATAAACCAGGAAGTGCACAGACAAACTCAACAATCTAAACAACAAAGGACCCGGGCAGCGGATCGCAACAAATAGACTGCAAAGACAAGATATTTAATGTTCCAACTGAAAAACTTCATTTTTTTTGGGCAAATAATCATTAACATGGAATTTAATGGCAGCAAAATTTTGCCAAACAATTGTCGCAGGGGCATTTTTACCACTGTGTTACATGGCCTTTCCTTTGAACAACTCTCAGTGGACGTTTGGGAACTGAAGAGACCAATTTTTTTGAAGCTTTTTGGTGGAATTATTTTAAATTCTTGCTTGATGTAGAGCAGAGGTCTCAGACAGGCGGCCCACGGGCCAATTGCGGCCCGCGAGATGTTGTTTTGCGGCCCCCACCTTAATATGAAAGTTTAATGTTAGTGCGGGCCCCAGAGTTTTATATTTATGGTGCTTGACAGCGTTGTGTTATTTGGGTCCAAAATGGCACTTTCAACGTTCTGGGTTGCCTACCCCTGCATTAGTGGAAAAGCGGGAAAAGGGGGGAAATTGCTTTCGGTCCCCTTGTGGGGGGAGAGGATTGGGGGTGGGGGGGGCTGCCCACATATGTGGTCCTCTCTAAGGTTTCTCATAGTCATCATTGTCACCGTCACCGACGTCCCACTGGGTTGAGTTTTTCCTACCGAGGATGTCGTTGTGGTTTGTGCAGCCCTTTGAGACACTTGTGATTTATGGCTATATAAATAAACATTGATTGATTGAGTGAAAGCGACAGTGACGTTGCCACGGAGACGATGGTTTCCTCACTAGCCTGGCTGCAGTCACACCGCGACACCTGTCCGTCAGTAATAACAGTCCCCGATAACCTGGACAAAATTTGTATTTTTGTATTATTTAATTTTCATTGCCTCACATTTCTTATTTCTCATTTTGTTCATATATATTTTGATTTTATTTTGTGTGGATAAGTAAAAAAAAAAAAATTGTGATTTGGGGCTATATAAATAAACATTGATTGATTGATTGAGTGTGCGTCAAAAAGCCAGTGCAGGTGGAACAAATGAGGTAACCATGGTGACAGAATAAACCAGGAAGTGCACAGACAAACTCAAAAATCCAAACAACAAAGGATCCGGGCAGCGGATCGCAACAAATAGACTGCAAAGACAAGATATTTAATGTTCCAACTGAAAAACTTCATTTTTGTGGGCAAATAATCATTAACATGGACTTTAATGGCAGCAACATTTTGCCAAACAATTGTCGCAGGGGCATTTTTACCACTGTGTTACATGGCCTTTCCTTTGAACAACTCTCAGTGGACGTTTGGGAACTGAAGGGACCAATTTTTTTGAAGCTTTTCTGGTGGAACTATTTTTAATTCTTGCTTGATGTAGAGCAGAGGTCTCAGACAGGCGGCCCACGGGCCAATTGCGGCCCGCGAGATGTTGTTTTGCGGCCCCCACCTTAATATGAAAGTTTAATGTTAGTGCGGGCTGCAGAGTTTTATATGTATGGTGCTTGACAGCGTTGTGTTATTTGGGTCCAAAATAGCACTTTCAACGTTCTGGGTTGCCTACCCCTGCATTAGTGGAAAAGCGGGAAAAGGGGGGAAATTGCTTTCGGGGGGGCTGCCCACATATGTGGTCCTCTCTAAGGTTTCTCATAGTCATCATTGTCACCGTCACCGACGTCCCACTGGGTTGAGTTTTTCCTACCGAGGATGTCGTTGTGGTTTGTGCAGCCCTTTGAGACACTTGTGATTTAGGGCTATATAAAGAAACATTGATTGATTGATTGAGTGAAAGAGACAGTGACGTTGCCACGGAGACGATGGTTTCCTCTCTAGCCTGGCCGCAGTCACACCGCGACACCTGTCCGTCAGTAATAACAGTCCCCGATAACCCGGACAAAATTTGTATTTTCGTATTATTTAATTTTCATTGCCTCACATTTCTTATTTCTCATTTTGCTCATTTATATTTTGATTTTATTTTGTGTGGATAAGTAAAAAAAAAAAAATTGTGATTTGGGTCTATATAAATAAGCATTGATTGATGATATTACTCTGCATGATACTCTTTCACAGTATCATGTTAGACCCGCTCGACATCCATTGCTTTCGGTCCCCTAGAGGGGGGGGGGGGGGGTTGCCCACATCTGAGGTCCTCTCCAAGGTTTCTCATAGTCAGCATTGTCACTGGCGTCCCACTGGATGTGAATTCTCCCTGCCCACTGGGTGTGAGTTTTCCTTGCCCTTTTGTGGGTTCTTCCGAGGATGTTGTAGTCGTAATGATTTGTGCAGTCCTTTGAGACATTTGTGATTTGGGGCTATATAAATAAACATTGATTGATTGATTGATTGATTGATTGATTGAGTGTGCGTCAAAAAGCCAGTGCAGGTGGAACAAATGAGGTAACCATGGTGACAGAATAAACCAGGAAGTGCACAGACAAACTCAAAAATCTAAACAACAAAGGATCCGGGCAGCGGATCGCAACAAATAGACTGCAAAGACAAGATATTTAATGTTCCAACTGAAAAACTTCATTTTTGTGGGCAAATAATCATTAACATGGAATTTAATGGCAGCAAAATTTTGCCAAACAATTGTCGCAGGGGCATTTTTACCACTGTGTTACATGGCCTTTCCTTTGAACAACTCTCAGTGGACGTTTGGGAACTGAAGAGACCAATTTTTTTTAAGCTTTTCTGGTGGAACTATTTTAAATTCAGGTCTCAGACAGGTGGCCCACGGGCCAATTGCGGCCCGCGAGATGTTGTTTTGCGGCCCCCACCTTAATATGAAAGTTTAATGTTAGTGCGGGCCCCAGAGTTTTATATTTATGGTGCTTGACAGTGCTGTGTTATTTGGGTCCAAAATGGCACTTTCAACGTTCTGGGTTGCCTACCCCTGCATTAGTGGAAAAGCGGGAAAAGGGGGGAAATTGTTTTCGGGGGGTCTGCCCACATATGCGGTCCTCTCTAAGGTTTCTCATAGTCATCATTGTCACCGTCACCGACGTCCCACTGGGTTGAGTTTTTCCTACCGAGGATGTCGTTGTGGTTTGTGCAGCCCTTTGAGACACTTGTGATTTAGGGCTATATAAATAAACATTGATTGATTGAGTGAAAGTGACAGTGACGTTGCCATGGAGACGATGGTTTCCTCACTAGCCTGGCTGCAGTCACACCGCGACACCTGTCCGTCAGTAATAACAGTCCCCGATCACCCGGACAAAATTTGTATTTTTGTATTATTTAATTTTCATTGCCTCACATTTCTTATTTCTCATTTTGTTCATTTATATTTTGATTTTATTTTGTGTGGATAAGTAAAAAAAGAAAAATTGTGATTTGGGGCTATATAAATAAACATTGATTGATGATATTACTCTGCATGATACTCTTTCACAGTATCATGTTAGACCCGCTCGACACCTAGAGGGGGGGGGTTGCCCACATCTGAGGTCCTCTCCAAGGTTTCTCATAGTCAGCTTTGTCACTGGCGTCCCACTGGATGTGAATTCTCCCTGCCCACTGGGTGTGAGTTTTCCTTGCCCTTTTGTGGGTTCTTCCGAGGATGTTGTAGTCGTAATGATTTGTGCAGTCCTTTGAGACATTTGTGATTTGGGGCTATATAAATAAACATTGATTGATTGATTGATGTATGTCATCTGTCAACTATTTATATTAAGACAGGTGGACAAATACTATTGTGCACGTCTGCTAGTGATGCGTGCGCACCTGTTGTGTGCGTGCGTGCAGTCTGCAGGCAGGGGTCTCGTCATCTGACATCATCACCCCCCCGCCCCCGCCACACACGCACAAAGACGCAACAAAAGGCTGCTTGTCCGACTAATTGCGGGGCTTTGCAACCGCGGAGAGCAAATACGCTTGAGCCCATAAGAGTTGTGCGGTTTTAAGACATTCCTGCGCGGATTGGGGCGACGGGTGTGGGGGGGGGGGGGGGGTATCGCGCGAGAGAGGGGTGGGGGCTTTACATAATGAAGTGCGTGCTTTTCACGTGAAATGGCCCTTTAAAAAGCCGGAGTCCTCCAATCAGGCGGCGAGGAGAGAGGAGCGTGCGTGTGCGTGTTTTGTTGTTGTTGTTTTGGGGACCAAAGGCTGCAAGGATGGTCTCGTCCTACCCGTTACCGGAGGGCTTCTCCGAGTTTGACGTCTTCTGCCTGGGTTCGTGTCTGCTTGTGGAGGGTGAGTGAGTCTGTTGGAATGCGCACCTTTTCCGCGCATATAACGCCATCCCTTCCAATTGTGTTTCTGCACGGCGCGCAATGGCGCATGCATCCAAATGTCTTTATTTCCAGCATGTCCTCCTCCTGCTTCCCAGGTCTGGTGGGGATCCTCCTCAACGCGGTCACCATCGCGGCGTTCCTCAAAGTGAGGGAGCTGAGGACCCCCAGCAATTTCCTGGTGTTCAGTCTGGCCATGGCCGACGTTGGCATCTCCATGAACGCCACGGTGGCGGCTTTCTCCAGCTTCCTCAGGTAAAGAAGAGAATTCAAATTCAAATTAGAGATGCGTTCGAGTCACGACCTTTTATGACATATTACAGCGAAAATGGAAATGTCAAGAGAGAAAAAAAAAAAAGAAAGAAAAAAAATGGCGGGGGGGTCTTCTGACTTTTCCGCACATTTAGCCGAATTTCATATCGATTGGGAAAACGTAATTAAAAATAAATAAATAAATAAAATAAAAAAACAACAAAACAAAACAAAAAAAAAATATATGTATATATGTATCCATCCATCCATCCATTTTCTACAGCTTATTCCCTTTGGGGTCGCGAAGGGAGCTGGTGCCTATCTCAGCTACAATCGGCGGAAGGCGGAGTACACCCTGGACAAGTCGCTACCTCATCGCAGGGTTATATATATATCCATCCATTTTCTACCGCTTATTCCCTTTGGGGTCGCAGGGAGCGCTGGTGCCTATCTCAGCTACAATCGGGCAGAAGGCGGGGTACACCCTGGACAAGTCGCCACCTCATCACAGGGCTATATATATATATATATATATATATATATATATATATATTAATATATACATATATATATATATATATATATATGTATATATCCATCCATTTTCTACAGCTTATTCCCTTTGGGGTCACGAAGGGCGCTGGTGCCTATCTCAGCTACAATCGGGCGGAAGGCGGGGTACATCCTGGACAAGTCGCCACCTCATCACAGGGTTTTATATATATATATATATATATATATATATAAATATATATATATATATATATATATCCATCCATTTTCTACCGCTTATTCCCTTTGGGGTCGCGAAGGGGGCTGGTGCCTATCTCAGCTACAATCGGGCGGAAGGCGGGGTACACCCTGGACAAGTCGCCACCTCATCACAGGGCTATATATATATATATATATATATATGGGTGTGAGTTTTCCTTGCCCTTATGTGGGCCTACCAAGGATGTCGTAGTGGTTTGTGTTGTGGTTTGTGCAGCCCTTTGAGACACTAGTGATTTAGGGCTATATAAGTAAACATTGATTGATATATATATGTATGTAGGTGTGGGAAAAATCACAAGAGTACTTCATCTCTACAGAACTGTTTCATGAGGGGTTCCCTCAATCATCAGGAACTCTCCTGATGATTGAGGGAAAAGAAAGGTAATTCCATTAAAATAAAAGAGTCAAACTAAAGTAGAAAGAATAATTAAATAGCAACTAATTTTTATATTTCATTGTCTGATTTCCTGATGATTGAGGGAACCCCTCATGAAACAGTTCTGTAGAGATGGAGTAGTCTTGTGATTTTTACCACACATACATATTGCGCTCTACCACGGTATCGAGCACTATTCTCTGGATAATCCAATCCGCACATATATACTCCGGTAAGGGAATAAGGACACCGTTTTTACGTTTCAACTTCTTTATGTAACTTTTAGCAGAAGCAGCAGCAGAGGCAGCTAAGTACACTCTCAAAATACACACTCCGTTCTACACACCGACTCAAGGACCCCGAGAAGTAAACATAGCTGCCTGGTAAACTGCCTGACTTAAAACAGACTTAAAGGTGCATGACTATATTAATAGCTTGTTACGGCAACAATAATAGTCAATTATATTCAACAATTAACATATTAAATAAGGACTTTATCTTCTATCTTCATCACTGACAAAGGGAATTCATAATAATATATATATATATATATATATATATATACATATATACATATATATACAATGGATTAGATTTATATCGCACTTTTCTATTATTAGATACTCAAAGCGCTCACAGAGAAATGGGACCCATCATTCATTCACACGATGGTGGTGGTAAGCTACATTTGTAGCCACAGCTGCCCTGGGGTAGACTGACGGAAGCGTGGCTGCCAGTTTGCACCTATGGCCCCTCCGACCACCACCTTTCATTCATTCATCATTCATTCACCAGTGTGAGCGGCACCGGGGGGAGGGGTGAAGTGTCCTGCCCAAGGACACAACGGCAGCAATTTGGATGTCAATAGGCGGGGAGCGAACCTGCAACCCTCAGGTTTCTGGCACGGCCGCTCTACCCACTACGCCATGCCGCCCCTATATACACATATATATATATATATATATACACACACATATATATATATATATATATATATATATATATATATATATATATATATATATATATATATTCTCTCGATGTGCGATTCACATTTTCTTTAAAAGTCGATTTATTTATTTTTTTTTATCAATCCAACAAACCACTACACAACAATACCATAACAATGCAATCCAATTCCAAAACCAAACCTGAGCCAGCAACACTCAGAACTGCAATAAACAGAGCAATTGAGAGGAGACACAAACACCACACAGAACAAAACAAAAGTAGTGAAACAAAAATGAATATTATCAACAACAGTGTCAATATTAGTTATCATTTCAGCATAGCAGTGATTAAAAATCCCTCATTGACATTATCATTAGACATTTATAAAAATAATAAAAAAGTGGCTTACACTTGCATGGCATCTCATAAGCTGGACAACACACTGTGTCCAATGTTTTCACAAAGATAAAATAAGTCATACTTTTGGTTCGTTTAATAGTTAAAACACATTTACATTATTGCAATAAGTTGATAAAACATTGTCCTTTACAATTATAAAAGCTTTTAACAAAAATCTACTACTCTGCTTGCATGTCAGCAGACTGGGGTAGATCCTGCTGAAATCTATGTATTCAATGAACAGAGAATAATTTTAAATCGGGAAAAAAATCGTTTTTGAATGGAGAATGGTGTTGAATTAAAAAAAAATCGATATTGAATCAAATCGTGGGACACCCAAAGATTCGCAGCCCTAATATATATATATATATATATATATATATATATATATGTAGGTATGTACGTGTATATATATATATATATATATATATATATATATATATATATATATATATATATATATATATATATATATATATATATATATATATATATATATATATATATATATATATATATATATATATATATGTAGGTATGTATGTGTATATATATATATGTAGGTATGTATGTGTATATATATATATATATATATATATATATACACACATACATACCTACATATACATATATATATATATATATATATATATATATATATATATATATATATATATATATATCGGTTGATAAAACATATATATACATGTATTTTTTTTCTTAAAATACATGACATTTGGCGACTTGTCCAGGGTGTACCCGCCTACCGCCCGAATGCAGCTGAGATAGGCTCCAGCGACCCCCCGTGACCCCAAAAAGGGACAAGCAGTAGAAAATGGATGGTTGGATGTATACATAGTCAAGTAACAAAGTCTCAGAAAGGCCAATTGTTTTTTTTGTAAATATTAGTAAGTAGTGCAATGTGCGATTTGCCTCCAGACATTGATACAGGGTCGATTATACATCATACTCTAAAACTGACTTTGAAACAACGTTGAAAAATAGTTGAATTTGTATATTGAGACAACGCTGCTGTTTTAACGTTGGATCCACGTTGCTGGTTGGGGAAATGACCAAATTTCAACGGTCAAATCAACATCAGAACACCAAGATTGATTAAACGTCATCAAATGTTGTGTTTGTGTTGTAGAATATTGTTTGGGAAATGACCAAAAGTAAGCAGATATTAAGAGTAAATGAACAAGTAGATTAATAATTTATTTCCTACCGCTTTTCCTCAATCATTTTGACAAAAGAAAGAATGGAAAATGACACAATATGTTACTGCATACGTCAGCAGACTAATTAGGAGACTTTAATTGTGTATTTACTAATAAAAGAAAAGTTTTCTAGCATGTTCACTATTTTATTTAAGGATAAACTTGCAATAAGAAACATATGTTTAGGTACCTTAAATTTGTTTGTTAACATAAAGCCAATAACACATTTTTTTGTAGTCCGCTTTATTTAGAAAAGTATCCAAAGTAACGAAAAGTATCAAAATAATTTTAGTACCGATACCAAAGTATTGGTATCGGGACAACACTAGTATATTGCTGTAAAGCTATTTCACTGTAAATGTTTAAAAAACGCAATTATTAGCCAGTATTTGTTTTCATGGCGCATTTCCACTGTTTCCATTTTTAAATTTGACCTTTTAGTGCAAGCGATGTTTAATATTACTGGAAGTATATTATTTTTTTAAAAAAATTACGATTTGTGTTTTGTGTTTTTTAACACCCCAATTAGCCAAGATCTTTTTTTTTTTATTTTAGAGCGAAAATTGAAAAACCCTTATTATTTGGGGAGTCTTTTGACTTTTCCGCACATTTAGCCAAATTTCATGATGACGTGGTAAACCTAATTTCAAAACCATACATCGAAGGAGTTCATTTTTGCTACAATACATTATGTACATGCATTATTTTTGTAAATAATACTAAGTAGTGCAATGTGCAATATTCCGCAAGACGTTGATAAAATGTTGATTATACATACATGTCCTTTAAAACTGACTTCGAAACAACATTGAAAAATGGTCGATTTTGTATATTTAGACAACGTTGGTGTCTTAACGTTGGATCCATGTTGCTGGTTGGTGAAATGACCACATTTCAATGGTCAAACTAATATCTCAACCTGACATTGAATAAATGTTGTCAAAAAGCATGTTGTTTCTAGGTTATATTAGTGTTGTACACAATTGATTGGAGAATGACCAACATTTGATGGTCGAATCAACGCTGGAATCCAACATTGATTAAACGTCATGAAAAAGCATGTTTTTTCAACGTTGTATTTGTGTTGTAGAATCTTATGTGGGAAATAACCAAAAGCCAAAGGTCAAATCAACGTCACAACCTGACATTGAATAAACCTCGCCGAAAAGCATGTTGTTTCAACGTTGTCTTTGTGTTGTAGAATAATGGTTGGAAAATGACCAAAATTCAATGATCAAATCAAAATCGGATTGCGACATTGATTAAACGTTGTCAGAAAGCATGTTGTTTCAACGTTGTATTTGTGTTGCAAAATGTGGGTTGGAAAATGACCAAAATTCAAAGATTAAATCAATGTTTCAACCTGACATTGAATAAACATTTTCAAAAAGCATGCGGTTTCAACGTTGTTTTTGTGTTGTAGAATATTGGTTGGAAAATGACCAAAATTCAATGATATAATCAAAATCAGATTGCGACATTGATTAAACGTTGTAAAAAAGCATGTTGTTTCAACGTTGTATTTGTGTTGCAAAATATGGGTTGGAAAATGACCAAAATTCAAAGATTAAATCAATGTTTCAACCTGACATTGAATAAACGTTGTAATAAAGCATGTTGTTTCAACGTTGTATTTGTGTAGTAGAATAACGGTGGAGAAATTACCAAATTGCAATGGTCAAATCAACGTCAGAACCCAACATTGATTGAACGTCGTAAAAAAGCATGTTGTTTCAACGTTGTATTTGTGTTCTAAAATATTGGTTGGAAAATTAACAAAATTCAATGGTCAAATCAAAATCAGATTGCGACATTGAGTAAACGTCTTCAGAAAGCATGTTGTTTCAACGTTGTATTTGTGTTGCAAAATATTGGTTGGAAAACGACCAAAATTCAATGATATGATCAAAATCAGATTGCGACATTGATTAAACGTTGTAATAAAGCATGTTGTTTCAACGTTGTATTTGTGTTGCAAAATAACGGGTTGGAAAATGACCAAAATTCAAAGGTTAGATCAATGTTTCAACCTGACATTGAATAAATGTTTTCAAAAAACATGCTGTTTCAACGTTGTATTTGTGTTGTAGAATAATGGTTGAGAAATGACCAAAATTCAATGGTCAAATCAATGTCAGAACCCAACATTGATTAAACGTCGTCAAAAAGCATGTTGTTTCAACGTTGTATTTGTGTTGTAGAATCTTATGTGGGAAATAACCAAAAGCCAAAGGTCAAATCAACGTCACAACCTGACATTGAATAAACCTCGCCGAAAAGCATGTTGTTTCAACGTTGTCTTTGTGTTGTAGAATAATGGTTGGAAAATGACCAAAATTCAATGATCAAATCAAAATCGGATTGCGACATTGATTAAACGTTGTCAGAAAGCATGTTGTTTCAACGTTGTATTTGTGTTGCAAAATGTGGGTTGGAAAATGACCAAAATTCAAAGATTAAATCAATGTTTCAACCTGACATTGAATAAACATTTTCAAAAAGCATGCGGTTTCAACGTTGTTTTTGTGTTGTAGAATATTGGTTGGAAAATGACCAAAATTCAATGATATAATCAAAATCAGATTGCGACATTGATTAAACGTTGTAAAAAAGCATGTTGTTTCAACGTTGTACTTGTGTTGCAAAATATGGGTTGGAAAATGACCAAAATTCAAAGATTAAATCAATGTTTCAACCTGACATTGAATAAACGTTGTAATAAAGCATGTTGTTTCAACGTTGTATTTGTGTAGTAGAATAACGGTGGAGAAATTACCAAATTGCAATGGTCAAATCAACGTCAGAACCCAACATTGATTGAACGTCGTAAAAAAGCATGTTGTTTCAACGTTGTATTTGTGTTCTAAAATATTGGTTGGAAAATTAACAAAATTCAATGGTCAAATCAAAATCAGATTGCGACATTGAGTAAACGTCTTCAGAAAGCATGTTGTTTCAACGTTGTATTTGTGTTGCAAAATATTGGTTGGAAAACGACCAAAATTCAATGATATGATCAAAATCAGATTGCGACATTGATTAAACGTTGTAATAAAGCATGTTGTTTCAACGTTGTATTTGTGTTGCAAAATAACGGGTTGGAAAATGACCAAAATTCAAAGGTTAGATCAATGTTTCAACCTGACATTGAATAAATGTTTTCAAAAAACATGCTGTTTCAACGTTGTATTTGTGTTGTAGAATAATGGTTGAGAAATGACCAAAATTCAATGGTCAAATCAATGTCAGAACCCAACATTGATTAAACGTCGTCAAAAAGCATGTTGTTTCAACGTTGTAGTTGTGTTGCAAAATATTGGTTGGAAAATGACCAAAATTCAATGATCAAATCAAAATCGGATATCGACATTGATTAAACGTCGGCAGAAAGCATGTTGTTTCAACGTTGTATTGTAGCTGAGATAGGCGCCAGCGCCCCCCCGCGACTCCGAAAGGGAATAAGCGGTAGAAAATGGATGGATGGAATATGGGTTGGAAAATGACCAAAATTCAAAGATTAAATCAATGTTTCAACCTGACATTGAATAAACGTTTTCAAAAAGCATGCGGTTTCAACGTTGTATTTGTGTTGTAGAATAATGGTTGGAAAATGACCAAAATTCAACGGTCAAATCAATGTCAGAACCCAACATTGATTAAACGTCGGCAGAAAGCATGTTGTTTCAACGTTGTATTGTAGCTGAGATAGGCGCCAGCGCCCACCTGCGACTCCGAAAGGGAATAAGCGGTAGAAAATGGATGGATGGAATATGGGTTGGAAAATGACCAAAATTCAAAGATTAAATCAATGTTTCAACCTGACATTGAATAAACGTTTTCAAAAAGCATGCGGTTTCAACGTTGTATTTGTGTTGTAGAATAATGGTTGGAAAATAACCAAAATTCAACGGTCAAATCAATGTCAGAACCCAACATTGATTAAACGTCGTCAAAAAGCATGTTGTTTCAACTTTGTATTAGTGTTGCAAAATAACGGGTTGGAAAATGACCAAAATTCAATGATCAAATCTACGTCAGATTGCGACATTGATTAAACGTTGTCAAAAAGCATGTTGTTTCAACGTTGTATTTGTGTTGCAAAATAACGGGTTGGAAAATGACCAAAATTAAAGATTAAATCAATGTTTCAACCTGACATTGAATGAACGTTTTCAAAAAGCATGTAGTTTCAAAGTTGTATTTGTGTTGTAGAATAATGGTTGAGAAATGACCAAAATTCAATGGTCAAATCAACATCAGAACTCAACATTAATTAAACGTTGTCAAAAAGCATGTTGTTTCAACGTTGTATTTGTGTTGCAAAATATGGGTTGGAAAATGACCAAAATTAAAGATTAAATCAATCTTTCAACCTGATATTGAATAAATGTTTCAAAAAGCATGCGGTTTCAACGTTGTATTTGTGTTGTAGAATATTGGTTGGGAAATGACCAAAATTCAATGATCAAATCAATGTCAGATTGCAAGATTGATTAAACGTCAAAAAGCATGTTGTTCCAACGTAATGTTTGAGTTGCTCAAAGGTCAGGACCTAAGTCAACAACTTCTCAACGTTGTTTTAATGTTTTGTGTCTGCTGGGTTAAGTGAATGACTGATATTTCTGTGTTGATTGTTTTTTTTTTTTTACTACTTCTACTTGTATTTATTGTATTAAAGTGTCTAAGTCTTTATAGAAGTGCTTCAACTTCAAATGTATTCCTGCTAATGTTTGTATGGAGTCAATTAAAAAAATGCATCAAAAACCAAATAAAATGAATCAACCAACAAAAATACCTTCAGATAAAAGTGATCAACAAGTGTTGCTAATGCATTAGTTTTTAAAATACAGCCTATTTTGTGTTTGATTTTCCTAATAACAAAATATTTGAGGTGCACGTATGTCTAATTTGCTGCACATGAAAAAATGTAATTATTATCTGGAAGAAAAAGACAAGATAATTTTGTTTGGACTTGGTATGATAAGAAATATTTGGAGATGTATATACCGTATCTAAACATACATTTAAAAAATAACATATATTTGTATTCATAAAAATGTGTATTAAAATAAAAAATGTATAAATCCATCCATCCTTTTCTACCAATTATTCAAACCAACTGTTTAAATAGAACTCTCGATCTGTTGTTTTATGCCTCTGAAATGTATTATTTGAAATTGCAATTATTTTTGTTTTTATCAAGGAAAATATGTTTTGTATTTGTTTTAAATTTTTTAATGCAAAATGCGCATTTATGTACTTTATATGTCAAATATATATGTTAAGATGCAATTCATTATTTGCTCTGTCTGGGGACTAAAAACATGTGAATGCGGTTTGGATTTGGTATAGTTAAAAAAAACTTGAAAATGCATATAAAACTTAAAAAAAATAGATAAATATTTTTTCCAAAAATGTGTACAAATATATGTTTGTGAAAGTGGCTTCCTAGCAGCTCCACTGTAGACACGACACAAGAGCCAAGCGTGCAGGTTTTAACACGGTTTCAATGATCAATTGTTTTAAAACAGTCTTTCTCCAGCAGAACGTGACTTTTCGGTCACGTCCGTATCCTCTCTCTCCTTCTGCTCCCGGCCGCTCACTGTTAAAGACAACAGATGATTAGATCAACACGTACCACCTGTGAAATCTAATCACCTGTGTCTCGCCGTCAGTACTGCCACGCCCCTGTTTGATGGTGCTGTGTCCTCAGCACCATGGACAGAGGCGGTGACCTTTGCTTCTGACAACATCTGCCTCCACAAAGTAATGCCAAAATATTTATGAATGTATTTTTAATCAAAACAAATCAATTGCTTAAAACAACTTACCGAATGTGTCATTTTAAATGAAAATGTGTTTCTAAGTAAAGCTTTTTTTATTATAGAAAAAAATGCAAAATGGGTATTTGAATAGAGAGTGCCCCAAGTGGAGGAGTTCAAGTACCTAGAAGTCTTGTTCACGAGTGAGGGAAGAGTGGATCGTGAGATCGACAGGCGGATTGATACGGCGTCTTCACTAAAGCGGACGCTGTATTGATCCGTTGTGGTGAAGAAGGAGCTGAGCCGGAAGGCAAAGCTCTCAATTTACAGGTCGATGGACGTTCTCATTCTCACCTATGGTCATGTGCTTTGGGTCATGATCTGAAGGACAAGATCACGGGTACAAGCGGCCCAAATGAGTTTCCTCCGCCGGGTGGCGGGTCCCTCCCTTAGAGATAGGGTGAGAAGCTCTGCCATCCGGGAGGAACTCAAAGTAAAGCCGCTGCTCCTCCACATCAAGAGGAGCCAGATGAGATGGTTCGGGCGTCTGGTCAGGGACACGTTGGTTAGACTATGTCTCCCGGCTGGCCTGGGAACGCCTCGGGTTCCCCGGAAGAGTTGGACTAAGTGGCTGGGGAGAGGAAAGTCTGGGCTTCCCTCCTTAGGCTACTGCCCCCGCGACCCAACCTCGAGTAAGCGGAAAATGGGTGGAGAGGGATGGATTGGTATTTAAATATATCTCCAAAACATATCCATCCATTTTCTACCACTTATTCCCTTTGGGGTTGCGGGGGGCGCTGGTACCTATCTCAGCTACAATCGGGCAGAAGGCGGTGTACGCCCTGGACAAGTCGCCATCTCATCCAAAACATACATTGAAAAATATTGATTAAAAAAAACAATCTTGCGTTTGGCATAACAGGAACTCCAGGCATGCTTTTAATTAGAAACCTACTGAAATGAGATGTTCTTATTTAAACGAGGATAGCAGCTCCATTCTATGTGTCATACTTGAACATTTCGCGATATTGCCATATTTTTGCTGAAAGGATTTAGTAGAGAACATCCACGATAAAGTTGGCAACTTTTGGTCACTAATAAAAAAGCCTTGCCTGTACCGGAAGTAGCAGACGATGTGCGCGTGATGTCACGGGTTGTGGAGCTCCTCACATCTGAACATTGTTTACAATCATGGCCACCAGCAGCCAGAGCGATTCGGACCGAGAAAGCGCCGATTCCCCCATTAATTTGAGCAAGGATGAAAGATTTGTGGATGAGGAAAGTTAGAGTGAGGCACTTTAAAAAAAAATTAACAAAGCGACGACTCCGGGTGGCGGCAGTGGTAGCATTTCAGATGTAATTAGACATTTATATTAGGATAATTCCCAGGGTTGTATAGCTCGGTTGGTAGAGTGGCCGTTCCAGCAACTTGAGAGTTGCAGATTCGAATCCCGCTTCCGCCATCTTAGTCACTGCCATTGTGTCCTTGGGCAAGACACTTTACCCACCTGCTCCCAGTGCCACCCACACTGCTTTATATGTAAAAAAATATATATTAGATATTGGGGTTCACTATGTAAAGCGCTTTGAGTCACTAGAGCAAAAGCGCTATATAAATATAATTCACTTCACTTCACACTATATAAATATAATTCACAATTCTGGAAGATCCCTTATCTGCTTATTGTTTTAATAGTGTTTTAGTGAGATTCTAAAGTCATACCTGCAAGTCAGATGGCTGCGGTGAACTCCAGTGTCTCAGGGAGAAGCCAATGGAGGAGCAAAGATCACAGCTGCCTTTTTGACAGCTACAGGAGAAGGTCCCATAATCCACTGAAGTCTCCGGTAAGAGCTGACTTAATATCACAACGTTCCCATCCAAAAACTTGCTGGTTGACGTAGAGAAACATGTTCGCTTGACCGCTCTGTGTTAAAGCTTCACAACAAACAAAGAAACACCGGCTGTGTTTCGGTTGCTAATCCACCGCTTTCCACCAACAGCATTCTTCTTTGACGTCTCCATTATTAATTGAACAAATTGCAGTAGGTTAAGCAACACAGATGTCTAAAATACTGTGTAATTATGCGATGAAAAGAGACGACTTTTAGCCGTAAGTGGTGCTGGGCTAATATGTCCGCTACAACCCGAGACGTCACAAACACACGTCATCATTCCGCGACGTTTTCAACAAGAAACTCCGTGGAGAATTTAAAATTGCAATTTAGTAAACTAAAGCGGCCGTATTGTCATGTGTTGCAATGTTAATATTTCATCATTGATATATAAACTATCAGACTGTGTGGTCGCTAGTAGTGGCTTTCAGTAGGACTTTAATATGTTTGGCTATACTGTGTGTCCATTCTTACAGAGGCAGAGTGTAAAATCAATAGCAATCAAGGCTGCATGGTGTAGGGAGAGAATGGAGGGGGGGCAGGGGGGTGTGTGTGTGTGTGTGTGTGTGTTAGTACTCAGTTAATAGCAATGTTATGAAGTGCACAGGCAGAGGATTTCCATGCTGTAATCAGGGCCTGACTGTGTTCCGTTGTCATGACAACAGAGATTATGCAAATGAAGTGTGGCCTCACCTACCTCCAAACATGAAATGGACCAACAATAAAAATAATATTAAAAAAATCATTCCACCCCCCTCAGGTACTGGCCTTACGGCTCTGAGGGATGTCAGACTCACGGCTTCCAGGGCTTTGTGACGGCTCTCGCCAGCATCCACTTCATCGCCGCCATCGCCTGGGATCGATACCACCAGTACTGCACTCGTAAGTCACCTGTTGGTCCTAGAAAATTCCACACAGATACAGTGGGGATAAAAAAGTATTTAGTCAGCCAGCGATTGTGCAAGTTCTCCCACTTCAAAGGATGACAGAGGTCTGTCATTTTCATCATAGGTACACTTCAACTGTGAGAGACAGAATGTGGAAATCTATGATCATGTGACCAATGTATGATCCTGATATCAAAATCACAATCAGAAATACTGTATCAATCCCCTCGGGGAAATTAAAATATTCAGCACAATCCTATTCAGGATCAGACAAACATTACAAAAACAAGAGACAGAATAGGATCAAACATAACAGGTATATGATATCCTGACTACTTGATATCAGATTGACACCCAATGTGTGGTATCATCCAACACTAATGTAAAGTATCAAACAATAGAACAATAAGTGATCATTACATTTTAACAGAAGTGTAGATGGAACATGTTAAAAGATAAAGTAAGCATTAGTAAAGGAACAAGTAAATTAGTATTTAGTCAGCCAGCGATTGTGCAAGTTCTCCCACTTCAAATGATGACAGAGGTCTGTCATTTTCATCATAGGTACACTTCAACTGTGAGAGACAGAATGTGGGAAAAAAATCCAGGAATTCACATTGTAGGAATTTTAAAGAATTTATTTAGAAAATAAGTATTTGGTCAACCATTCAAAGCTCTCACTGATGGAAGGAGGTTTTGGCTCAAAATCTCAGGATACATGGCCCCATTCATTCTTTCCTTAACACGGATCAATCGTCCTGTCCCCTTAGCAGAAAAACAGCCCCAAAGCATGATGTTTCCACCCCCATGCTTCACAGTAGGTATGGTGTTCTTGGGATGCAACTCAGTATTCTTCTTCCTCCAAACACCACGAGTTGAGTTTATACCAAAAAGTTCTATTTTGGTTTCATCTGACCACATGACATTCTCCCAATCCTCTGCTGTATCATCCATGTATCCATTTTGGTATCAACTCAACTGGTGGTGTTTGGAGGAAGAAGAATACTGAGTTGCATCCCAAGAACACCAAACCTACTGTGAAGCATGGGGGTGGAAACATCATGCTTTGGGGCTGTGGTTTTTGCTGAAGGGACAGGAAGATTGATCCGTGTTAAGGAAAGAATGAATGGGGCCATGTATCCTGAGAAATCCAGGAATTCACATTATAGGAATTTTAAACAATTTATTTGTAAATTATGGTGGAAAATAAGTATTTGGTCAACCATTCAAAGCTCTCACTGATGGAAGGAGATTTTGGCTCCAAATCTCACGATACATGGCCCATTCATTCTTTCCTTAACACGGATCAATCGTCCTGTCCCCTTAGCAGAAAAACAGCCCCAAAGCATGATGTTTCCACCCCCATGCTTCACAGTAGGTATGGTGTTCTTGGGATGCAACTCAGTAGTCTTCTTCCTCCAAACACCACCAGTTGAGTTTATACCAAAATGGATACATGGATGATACAGCAGAGGATTGGGAGAATGTCATGTGGTCAGATGAAACCAAAATATAACTTTTTGGTATAAACTCAACTGGTGGTGTTTGGAGGAAGAAGAATACTGAGTTGCATCCCAAGAACACCATACCTACTGTGAAGCATGGGGGTGGAAACATCATGCTTTGGGGCTGTTTTTCTGCTACGATTGATCCGTGTTAAGAAAAGAATGAATGGGGCCATGTATCCTGAGATTTGGATCCAAAACCTCCTTCCATCAGTGAGAGCTTTGAATGGTTGACCAAATACTTATTTTCCAACATAATTTACAAATAAATTCTTTAAAATTCCTGGATTTTTTCACATTCTGTCTGTCACAGTTGAAGTGTACCTATGATGAAAATGACAGACCTCTGTCATCATTTGAAGTGGGAGAACTTGCACAATCGCTGGCCGACTTAATACTTTTTGGCCCCACTGTAAGTGTTGTTATTGGATTATTCACATCGTTATATTTTGACCTTCTTAGGGACCAAGCTGCAGTGGAGCAGCGCCATCACGCTGGTGATTTTCATCTGGCTTTTCACCGCCTTCTGGTCCGCAATGCCTCTCATCGGCTGGGGGGAGTACGACTACGAGCCCCTCAGGACCTGCTGCACGCTGGACTACAGCAAGGGAGACAGGTAATTGACGGACATAATATTTGTAGCTGTATTGTTCATTTATTTATGGTTTGTGCATCCTCTGTTAATATAGGAACTACGTCTCCTACTTGATCCCCATGAGCGTCTTCAACATGGCTATCCAAGTCTTTGTGGTCATGTCCTCCTACCAGTCCATCGCACAGAAGTTCAAGAAGACCGGAAACTCTAAAGTAAGTAAAAAAAAAATAATAATAATCATTTTCATCATCATAACATCATGGCTTATACCAGAGCTGGGCAAATATTTGGACTCGGGGGCCACATTGAGAGAAAAAATGTGTCTTGAAGGGGCCAATGTGTATGTATGTATAAATTATATAATAATAGTAATGTTAATAATAATAATAATAATAATAATAATAATTAAAACCCAGTTTTTATATGAGTTGGGAAATTGTGTTAGATGTAAATATAAACAGAATACAATGATTTGCAAATCATTTTCAAGCCATATTCAGTTGATGTTTGCAAATAATAATTAACTTCGAATTTCATGGCTGCAACACGTGCCAAAGTAGTTGGGAAAGGGCATGTTCACCACTGTGTTACATCACCTTCTCTTTTAACAACACTCAATAAACGTTTGGGAACTGAGGAAACTAATTGTTGAAGCTTTGAAAGTGGAATTCTTTCCCATTCTTGTTTTATGTAGAGCTTCAGTCCTTCAACAGTCCAGGGTCTTGTTGTCGTATTTTACGCTTCATAATGCGCCACACATTTTCCATGGGAGACAGGTCTGGACTGCAGGCGGGCCAGGAAAGTACCCGCACTCTTTTTTTACAAAGCCACGCTGTTGTAACACGTGCTGAATGTGGCTTGGCATTGTCTTGCTGAAATAAGCAGGGGCGTCCATGAAAAAGACGCCGCTTAGATGGCAGCATATGTTGTTCCAAACCTGTATGTACCTTTCAGCATTAATGGTGCCTTCACAGATGTGTAAGTTACCCATGCCTTGGGCACTAATGCACCCCCATACCATCACACATGTGTAAGTTACCCATGTCTTGTTCACTAATACACCCCCATACCATCACACATGTGTAAGTTACCCATGCCTTGGGCACTAATACACCCCCATACCATCACACATGTGTAAGTTACCCATGTCTTGTTCACTAATACACCCCCATACCATCACACATGTGTAAGTTACCCATGTCTTGTTCACTAATGCACCCCCATACCATCACACATGCTGGCTTTTACACTTTGCGTCGATAACAGTCTGGATGGTTCACTTCCCCTTTGGTCCAGATGACACAATGTCGAATATTTCCCCAAAAAATTTTGAAATGTGGACTCGTCAGACCACAGAACACTTTTCCACTTTGCATCAGTCCATCTTAGATGATCTCGGGCCCAGAGAAGCCGGCGGCGTTTCTGGATGTTGTTGATAAATGGCTATCACTTTACATAGTAGAGCTTTAACTTGCACTTACAGATGTAGCGACCAACTGTATTTAGTGTCAGTGGTTTTCTGAAGTGTTCCTGAGCCCATGTGGTGATATCCTTTAGAGATTGATGTCAGTTTTTGATACAGTGCCGTCTGAGGGATCGAAGGTCACGGTCATTCAATGTTGTTTTCTGGCCATGCCGCTTAAGTGGAGTGATTTCTCCAGATTCTATGAACTTTTTGATGATATTATGGAGCGTAGATGTTGAAATCCCTAAATTTCTTGCAATGTCACTTTGAGAAAGGTTGTTCTTAAACTGTTTGACTATTTGCTCACACAGTTGTGGACAAAGGGGTGTACCTCGCCCCATCCTTTCTTGTGAAAGACTGAGCATTTTTTGGGAAGCTGTTTTTATACCCAATCATGGCACCCACCTGTTCCCAATTAGCCTGCACACCTGTGGGATGTTCCAAATAAGTGTTTGATGAGCATTCCTCAACTTTATCAGTATTCATTGCCACCTTTCCCAACTTCTTTGTCACATGTTGCTGGCATCAAATTCTAAAGTTAATGATTATTTGCACAGAAAAAAAAATGTTTATGAGTTTGAACATCAAATATGTTGTCTTTGTAGCATATTCAACTGAATATGGCTTGAAAAGGATTTGCAAATCATTGTATTCTGTTTATATTTACATCTAACACCATTTCCCAACTCATATGGAAGTAAATTCTAAAGTGAGAGTATATTCCTCTAGCCGGTTTTCATTTTTTATTTCACTTAATTTATTTTGCTAAATACATAATAAAGTGTTGAAAGTGGTGCACGTGCAGTAATCCTTTGTTTGTTGCATTTCATTGGTTATGAATTCCCGCAAAGAAGGAACTGTTATTAATTATAAATCAAACATTTTCTTAGCTACAGCATGAAAAAAAGATGTTTAGGACTTTCCTGTTATGTTTTTATTTTTTACATTACAAGAGAAACATGAAATAACACCCTCATAGTCGCCTTTACACTAGTTTAATTCAATAAAGTCAACATAATAATAGAAAGTAAGACCTGTACTGTACTGACTTCAGCAGCCTTTCATTGGTTATTAATTATTTTATTGAAGTCATTCGTATTTTACTTTTTATTCTAATAGTTGTGCAAGATTTTATTTAGTAGTGTTCATTTACTGTATATTATTTTTTCTATTAATCTTCATATGTCTTGTATTTTATTCTTTATCTCTACTCATGGTTCTTACTATTTTACGAGTTTTATTATTCTTATTTTTCCAACGTTCCTCAGATGAGCCATCTGCCTCAGGGGTTATCGGTCGTGCTTGTGGGGACGCTTTTGTGTCAGCATCCTGGTGGCCATGGTCTGATGACCTCCTGTGATAGTGTTTACTCACACGTCTCCTCCGTACTCAGCCATGCAATCATTTGTTTATATAGTTGCATATGTGTTTGTGTTTAGTATATGTATTTTTTTGTGATGGAGTAATTGGAGCACATACCGCCTCCGCTTGGGATGGTTTCCTGCTGGCTCCGCTGTGAACGGGACTCTCGCTGCTGTGTTGGGTCCGCTTTGGACTGGACTCTCGCGACTGTGTTGGATCCATTATGGATTGAACTTTCACAGTATCATGTTAGACCCGCTGGACATCCATTGCTTTCCTCCTCTCCAAGGTTCTCATAGTCATCATTGTCACCGACGTCCCACTGGGTGTGAGTTTTTCCTTGCCCTTATGTGGGCCTACCGAGGATGTGGTAGTGGTTTGTGCAGCCCTTTGAGACACTAGTGATTTAGGGCTATATAAGTAAACATTGATTGATTGATTGATTGATTGATACTTGTTGGTCACAAAAACATTCATGAAGTTTGGTTTATTTTATGAATTTAATTTGGGTCTACTGAAAATGTGAGCAATCAAAAGTATACGTACAACAATGTTAATATTTGCTTACAAGTTTCACTGCAATAAGGTGCTTTTGGTAGCCATCCAAAAGCTTCTGCTTAAATTTTTGACCACTCATCATGACAAAATAGGGGCAGTTCAGCTAAATGTGTTGGTTTTCCGACATGGAGTTGTTTCTTCAGCATTGTCCACTCAGTACTCTGACTTAAAACCTTCATTCTAGCCTGATTTAGCCATTTTATTACCACTTTTGATGTGTGTTTGGGGGCCATTGTCCTGTTGGAACACCCAACTGCGCCCAAGACCCAACCTCCGGGCTGTAAGTTTGGTTTTATGTTCATAGTTCTCCCATTGTGCCAGTTTTAGTTTTCATAGCCAAGTTTTGAACCTCCACTGAGAGCGCCTTTTGTTAGTACCCTTTGTTTTTGTAATATTTCTGCGTTACGATTAAAGATGTCATTACCTTCACGCCATGTCCGTTCCAATCGCTTTGCACCACGGGAAAACCACCCACACCTAAGTCCACGCCTTGACAGTTACAAATATGCGCCACACCAAACAAGAATGACCAGCACATTTCGGGAGAACATCCGCACCGTAACAATACATTAACACAACAGAACAAAAACCCAGAAACCCTTGCATCACTAACTCTTCCAGGATGCTACAATATACACCCCCAACCCCGCCCACCTCAACCTCCTCATGCTCTCTCAGAGAGATCATGTCCCTAATTTCAAGCTGCTGTTTTGGAAAACCTTGTTACATTGTTTCATGCATCCAGCGGGGCATCACAACAAAATTAGGCATAATAATGTGTTCATTCCACGACTGTATATATCGGTATCGGTTGATATCAGAATCGGTTGGACAATATCGTAATATTGGATATCTGCAAAAAAGCCATTATCGGACATCTCTTCACAATTATTATGTAAGACATGACGACGGATGGATTTTTTGTTTGTTTTTTTAATGCATTCTAACTTGTAAATAAAGCCTATGGGAGCACCTTCATCTCGCTGATAAAATCTAATAAATTCAAAAACCACCAACAATAAATACTCCATTTACATTTCGTGATTTGAATGTTAACCAAATATTAGTGATATTGTTATGGCGCAGACAAACTATTTATAGTGCCGCCGTGATTACTTCCGTGTCTTCCTACGTTTAATCATCGAGTGGACTGCTGCTTCCTCGCTTCCTTGCTCCCTCGAATTTGATTGTAGATCATAAATCCCGCCTCTCACCTGGACAGAGGACGTCTGAGTAGGTATTCCGACAAGTTGGTACTCTTTGACAGCCATTTAGCACCAGCAACTGACGACGACGACACGAACAAACGCTCTGTCCCACACACCTCTTATACAATATCGGAATATCTGATATCGGCAAAAAAAAGCCATTATCGGACATCTTTAGTTTTTAACTTTGTAAAGCACTTTGTGTTGCATTTCTTTTATGTATGAAAAGCGCTTTATAAATAAAGTTGGACTAATTGATTGATTTAATGGCCAATACTACTGTAGTGTTGATATTTTCAGTTCGCTTTGCTATATTTATGCTGGAAAATGCTCACTTTTGGTCAAAAACGGGTAAGGGTTGGTAGAATATTTAAAAAAAAATAACAACAAAATTAAAGCTGTAAGCAGCGATGGACGGGACCGACTTTTGCTGGTGTTTCCTGCCTTTACCCATTCAACATATCTTTGCCTTCACTTTACCTACCTTCCCTGCATCCTGGGGTCCACTGGTGCTTCTTTCTTTCACCCATACATGCTGGTGCTTCCTGCCATCACCCAGACAACATATTTACCTGCACATTACCTACCTTCTCTATATCCTGGAGTCAAACTGGTGCCTCCTTCTTTCACCCAGTCAACATATCTTTACCCGCACATTACCTACCTTCTCTGCATTGTGTGGTCACGCTGGTGCTTCCTGCTTTTAAGCGGCCATCTTGAGACAGCAGCAGTGCAGCAGCAGCAGCTTAGCGGTTCTTTGAAAGCTCGTAAAATCAAAACCGGAGCAGTTAGACAAACTCTTTCCGCAGCTTTTAATCAGAAGGGTTCAATCTCTTTCCTGTGCTAGTTTGAAGCCGACACAACAAATGCGCTCAGAGGAGATAATGTTTGAAAAAAGTCGACGGGTTTTTACAAAACTTTTGTTTTGAAGGGGTAATTGCCAACTTCCTGTTGATTTTTGCTGAAGGATGTCAATGAATGAAATGTAGGTCTAAGTGAGACCTACATAGAGTTTTTTGTTCCATGTCTCTACGACATTCTTACCGGAAGTTACAAGCCGTTTTGTCTGTGTTTTCTTCCTAGGAGCAGTTTAGTCTGTGTTTTATTCCTAGGGGGCGCTAGAGCACAATTTTGAGTTTTGGGGTTTGGTTTTTTTGATTAGATCGCAATTTTTGCCAGTCCTGTTGCGTGTGTCCAGTTTGGTGAGTTTTGAAGCATTTTAAGGGGTCAAATTACAGCTCAAAGAGGCAAAAATTACATTTTTAGGAAACTTTTGTTTTGAAGGGGTTTTTGCCAACTTGTTGTTGATTTTTGTTGAAGAAAGTCAGTGTAAGAAATCTAAGTCTAAGTCAGACCTACATGGAGGTGTTTGTTTCATGTCTATATGACATTCTTAACAGAAGTTACACACAGTTTTGTCTGTGTTTTCTTCCTTTGAGCAGTTTAGTCTGTGTTTTATTCCTAGGGGGTGCTAGAGCACAATTTTGAGTTTTGGGGGTTGTTTTTTTTTTATTAGATAGCTATTTTTGCCAGTCCTGGTGCGTGTGTCCAATTTGGTGAGTTTTGAAGCATTTTAAGGGGGTCAAATTACAGCTCAAAGAGGCAAAAATTACATTTTTTAGGAAACTTTTGTTTTGAAGGGGTTTTTGTCAACTTTTTGTTCATTTTTGCTGAAGGATATCAATTAATGAAATCTAGGTCTAAGTAAGACCTACATAGAGGTTTTTGTTTCATGTCTCCACGACATTCTTAACGGAAGTTACAAGCAGTTTTGTCTGTGTTTTCTTCCTTTGAGCAGTTTAGTCTGTGTTTTATTCCTAGGGGGCGCTAGAGCGCAATTTTGAGTTTTAGGGTTTGTTTTTTTTTGATTATATCGCAATTTTTGCCAGTCCTGATGCGTGTGTCCAGTTTAGTGAGTCTTGAAGCATTTTAAGGGGGTCAAATTACAGCTCAAAGAGGCAAATATGACATTTTTTAGGAAACTTTTGTATTGAAGGGGTTTTTGCCAACTTTTTGTGGATTTTTGCTGATGGATGTCAGTGTATGAAATCTAGGTCTGAGTGAGACCTACATAGAGGTTTTTGTTTCATGTCTCTACGACATTCCTAACGGAAGTTACAAGCAGTTTTGTCTGTGTTTTCTTCCTAGGAGCAGTTTAGTCTGTGTTTTATTCCTAGGGGGCGCTAGAGCGCAATTTTGAGTTTTGAGGTTTGGTTTTTTGATTATATTGCAATTTTTGCCAGTCCTGATGCGTGTGTCCAGTTTGGTGAGTTTTGAAGCATTTTAAGGCGGTCAAATTACTGCTCAAAGAGGCAAATATGACATTTTTTAGGAAACTTTTGTTTTGAAGGGGTTTTTGCCAACTTTTTGTTGATTTTTGCTGAAGGAAGTTGGTGTATGAAATCTAGGTCTAAGTCAGACCTACATGGAGGTGTTTGTTTTATGTCTCCACGACATTCTTACTGGAAGTTACAAGCAGTTTTGTCTGTGTTTTCTTCCTAGGAGCAGTTTAGTCTGTGTTTTATTTCTAGGGGGTGCTAGAGCGCAATTTTGAGTTTTGGGGGTTGTTTTTTTTATTAGATAGCTATTTTTGCCAGTCCGGTGCGTGTGTCCAATTTGGTGAGTTTTGAAGCATTTTAAGGGGGTCAAATTACAGCTCAAAGAGGCAAAAATTACATTTTTTAGGAAACTTTTGTTTTGAAGGGGTTTTTGGCAACTTTTTGTTCATTTTTGCTGAAGGATGTCAATTAATGAAATCTAGGTCTAAGTAAGACCTACATAGAGGTTTTTGTTTCATGTCTCCACGACATTCTTAACGGAAGTTACAAGCAGTTTTGTCTGTGTTTTCTTCCTTTGAGCAGTTTAGTCTGTGTTGTATTCCTAGGGGGCGCTAAAGCGCAATTTTGAGTTTTGGGGTTTGGTTTTTTTGATTATATCGCAATTTTTGCCAGTCCTGATGCGTGTGTCCAGTTTGGTGAGTTTTGAAGCATTTTAAGGGGGTCAAATTACAGCTCAAAGAGGCAAAAAAGACATTTTTTAGGAAACTTTTGTTTTGAAGGGGTTTTTGCCAACTTTTTGTGGATTTTTGCTGAAGGAAGTCAGTGTATGAAATCTAGGTCTAAGTCAGACCTACATGGAGGTATTTGTTTCATGTCTATATGACATTCTTACCGGAAGTTACACGCAGTTTTGTCTGTGTTTTCTTCCTTTGAGCAGTTTAGTCTGTGTTTTCTTCCTTTGAGCAGTTTAGTCTGTGTTTTATTCCTAGGGGGCGCTAGAGCGCAATTTTGAGTTTTGGGGTTTGGTTTTTTTGATTATATCGCAATTTTTCCCAGTCCTGATGCGTGTGTCCAGTTTGGTGAGTTTTGAAGCATTTTAAGGGGGTCAAATTACAGCTCAAAGAGGCAAAAATTACATTTTTTACGAAACTTTTGTTTTGAAGCAGTTTTTGCCAACTTTTTGTTCATTTTTGCTGAAGGATGTCAATGAATGAAATCTAGGTCTAAGTAAGACCTACATAGAGGTTTTTGTTTCATGTCTATACGACATTCTTAACAGAAGTTACAAGCAGCTTTGTCTGTGTTTTCTTCCTTTGAGCAGTTTAGTCTGTGTTTTATTCCTAGGGGGCGCTAGAGCGCAATTTTGAGTTTTGGGGTTTGGTTTTTTTGATTATATCGCAATTTTTCCCAGTCCTGATGCGTGTGTCCAGTTTGGTGAGTTTTGAAGCATTTTAAGGGGGTCAAATTACAGCTCAAAGAGGCAAAAATGACATTTTTTAGGAAACTTTTATTTTGAAGGGGTTTTTGCCAACTTTTTGTTGATTTTTGCTGATGGATGTCAGTGTATGAAATCTAGGTCTGGGTGACACCTACATAGAGGTTTTTGTTTCATGTCTCTACGACATTCCTAACGGAAGTTACAAGCAGTTTTGTCTGTGTTTTTTCCTAGGGGGCGCTAGAGCGCAATTTTGAGTTTTGGTTATTTGATCAGATCGCAAATTTCGCCAGTCCTGATGTGTGTGTTTTAATTTTGGTGAGTTTTGAAGCATGTTAAATTACATCTCAAAGAGGCGGTGGTATAATAATAATAAAACCTTAGAAATACATAGGGTCTTCTGTCCCAAAGGGACATTCGGTCCCTAACAAAGCGTGATGGCTGAAACCGCAAAGTTTAAAGTTGGATGTGGCAAGAGACGACTGTGCAACAACAAAAGCTTGCCCAACACTCCTCTCGGCCGCATGAATCGTTGCATCCAAGTCATACCAGGGCTTCAAATTAGTCCATTCTTGCATGTGACACTAATTGAATCCATGTGGAACGCGTTAGCCGACAGAAGCGTTATTCACGAGGCAAAAACCCATCCGACGGACAAAGTATATAATTTCCCCGCTTTGATGTGGCCCGTTGGAAAGAACCGCCGGAATTCTCCTCCATCTTGGGCCCAGACACAAATTCCTTATGTGTGAGCAGCACAGCTGACAGTGAGCGAGGGGGGATGGAGGCGAAAAGTGGCGGTGAGATGCTG
This sequence comes from Nerophis ophidion, assembly GCF_033978795.1. Taxonomy (NCBI): domain Eukaryota; kingdom Metazoa; phylum Chordata; class Actinopteri; order Syngnathiformes; family Syngnathidae; genus Nerophis; species Nerophis ophidion. The sequence continues at coordinate 2,704,484 of NC_084619.1, forward strand.
TGACCTATGTAGGTCAGCAACACACCACCAAGCGCTTCTGTTCGGAGCTGCTGGTCCACGGGGGCGGGGGGAGGGGGGGGGGGGGGGCATAAGGGGGATGGGGGGGCTGTGGAAGCTCTTTCATTACAACAAAGTCCTGACTGAGGAACCAGACATGTGACACATGTGGCTCATAAAAACCTCACCAGTCGGCCAAAACCTCATCAATACACCCGACCTTAATAATCTCATTATTGTCGGCTTGATTGATTGCCTGAGGGGCAAAGACGACTGGTCGGTAAATGGAAACAGGCCGTAATTAATAAGAGTTATTAACTCGTTATGCGTTGCAGTGCATGAGAATATGGAAAGGAAAACAAGTAAATAGTCCAACACAGCAAAAAAAATAACCAATGTTGTAATAGAGATGTCCGATAATGGCTTTTTTCTCGATACCCCGATATTGTCCAACTCTTAATTACCGAAACTGATATATACAGTCGTGGAATTAACACATTTTAATGCCCCTTCGAAACAAAAGTTTTGTAAAAACCCGTCACCTTTTTTCTAACATTATCTCCTCTGAGCGCGTTTGTTGTGTCGGCTTCAAACTAGCACAGGAAAGAGATTGAACCCTTCAGATTAAAAGTTGCGGAAAGAGTTTGTCTAACTGCTCCGGTTTTGATTTTACGAGCCTTCAAAGAACTGGCCGCTTAAAAGCAGGAAGCACCAGCGTGACCACACAATGCAGAGAAGGTAGGTAATGTGCGGGTAAAAGATATGTTGAATGGGTGAAAGAAGGAGGCTCCAGTTTGACTCCAGGATACAGAGAAGGTAGGTAATGTGCGGGTAAAAGATATGTTGACTGGGTGAAAGAAGGAGGCTTCAGTTTGACAGAGAAGGTAGGTAATGTGCGGGTAAAAGATATGTTGACTGGGTGAAAGAAGGAGGCTCCAGTTTGACTCCAGGATACAGAGAAGGTAGGTAATGTGCGGGTAAAAGATATGTTGACTGGGTGAAAGAAGGAGGCTCCAGTTTGACTCCAGGATACAGAGAAGGTAGGTAATGTGCGGGTAAAAGATATGTTGACTGGGTGAAAGAAGGAGGCTCCAGTTTGACTCCAGGATACAGAGAAGGTAGGTAATGTGCAGGTCAACATATGTTGTCTGGGTGATGGCAGGAAGCACCAGCATGTATGGGTGACAGAAAGAAGCACCTGTGTGACCCCAGGATGCAGGGAAGGTAGGTACTGTGCAGGTAAAGATATGTTGAATGGGTGAAAGAAGGAGGCTCCAGTTTGACTCCAGGATACAGAGAAGGTAGGTAATGTGCAGGTCAAGATATGTTGTCTGGGTGATGGCAGGAAGCACCAGCGTGTATGGGTGAAAGAAAGAAGCACTAGTGTGACCCCAGGATGCAGGGAAGGTAGGTAATGTGCAGGTCAAGATATGTTGACTGGGTGAAAGAAGGAGGCTCCAGTTTGACTCCAGGATACAGAGAAGGTGGGTAATGTGCAGGTCAAGATATGTTGTCTGGGTGATGGCAGGAAGCACCAGCCTGTATGGGTGACAGAAAGAAGCACTAGTGTGACCCCAGGATGCAGGGAAGGTAGGTAATGTGCAGGTAAAGATATGTTAAATGGGTAAATGCAGGAAACACCAGCAAAAGTCGGTCCCGTTCATCGCTGCTTGCAGCTTTATTTATGCCTAATGTTGTTGTGATTCCCCCGCTAGATGCATTAAACAATGTAACAAGGTTTTCCAAAATAAATCAACTCGAGTTATGGAAGAAAAAAAAATGCCATCATGGCACTGCCATATTTATTACTGAAGTCACTAAGTGCGTTTTTTTTTTTTTTAACATGGCTCAAAACTGCAGTTTGGAATTTGGGACATGCTCTTCCCTGAGAGAGCATGAGGAGGTTGAGGTGGGAGGGTGTATAATGTAGCATCCCGGAAGAGTTAGTGCTGCAAAGGGTTCTGGGTATTTGTTCTGTTGTGTTTATGTTGTGTTACGGTGTGGATGTTCTCCCGAAATGTGTTTGTCATTCTTGTTTGGTGTGGGTTCACAGTGTGGCGCATATTTGTAACTGTCAAGGCATGTACTTAGGTGTCCTTTGTTTTCCCGCGCTACAAAGCGATTGGAACGGACATGACGTGAAGGTAATGACATCTTTAATCTTAACTCAAAAATATTACAAAAAACAAAGGGTACAAACAAAAGGCGCTCTCAGTGGATGTTCAAAACTTGGCTATGAAAACTAAAACTCGCACAATGGGAGAACTATGAACATAAAACAAGACCTACAAACTATGGCGTGAAAAATGTACTTTGACCAAGGAATTTCATGGATCATTGACATGGATAACATGGGTGTGTAGGAGGTGATAGAGGGTGATGTCGCCAGGCTGACTGCCTGGCAACTACAGGCTTAAATAGGTGCAGTGATGACAGGTGCGTGAGTCCAGACAAATAAGGTGCGTGAGTCATGAACACACAACAGGTGAAAACTGATGGGTTGGCATGGTGTCGAACAAAGAAGAGTGCACAATGAATCCAAAACAAAACGTGTGTTATGTTTACTAAGGGGATGTGACGCCAACGGACACCAGAAGGCAGTAATGTTCATAAATTGATTATATATATAGTCAATGTAAATATAATAATAACAAACAATACTACTGAACTATATAATGGAGTGTGACAAAAATCCAAGAGTGTACGCGTGTGACTATGTGTGTAGATTAGCTGAAGTGTGTGTTACCAAGTGTTGACGAGAGCAAACGAGGCAGTCCACGGGGGCAGGCAGGTGATCCGGGGCGAGAGAGAGAGGTGTCAGAGTCCAGGGCAACGGAAGGAAAACTCTGCTGAAACACTGGAGAAGACAAAGGACACATCAAGCCACGAAGAGGAAACAAAAATAGAGCATAAAGCTTCGCTTACGGTTCACCATATGAGAACAAAGTTCCCGTGAGGATCCCTGGGTCCACTGGTCTTTTAAGCAGCTCGCCCTCATCAATTCCAGGTGTGTAGAAAGGCAATAGGCAATCAACTGCAGGCTTGTAGCTGCGTGGGCGTGCTGCTCTCAGCACGAGCAGGGGCGTGTCCGAGCGCGCTGTCAGCTGAGAGAGCGCACGTGGGCGTGGCCCGCGGTGCGCTCGTCATGAGGCACAGATGAGGACGCCCTGGCCGTGATAACCTGACAACAAAACATGACAGTAACAGTGTTAAAGTTGTTTATACGGCCACCCTCAGTGTGACCCGTATGGCTGTTGACCAAGTATGCCTTGCATTCACTTGTGTGTGTATAAAGCCGTAGATATTATGTGATTGGGCGGTGCTTTTAAGGTTAATTGGCGCTCTGTACTTCTCCCTACGTCCGTCTACCAATCCGTACAGCGGCTTTTTAAAAAGGCATAAATTTAACTTTTTCAAACTAATACTGATAATTTCCGATACTACATTTTCAAGCATTTATCGGCCGATATTATCGGACATCTCTAATTACTATACTATTTTCAAAATTGAAAATGATCATCCTTTGATTTTTCATTCTGTCGCGCTCATTGGTAAAAGTTTGGACACCCTTAATAGACGGTGTATGATAAATATCACATTAATAGATATATGCTTCTGATGCCCAAATTGTGGGGCATCTCTGTGTGAAAGCGGCTAACATGAAAGGGTTATTCTTGGTTTATAAAGGTAGTTATGTACTAAATTGGTTTGCTATAAAACATTAGATTCAGCGCACATATAACTACGCAAATATAGTAGCACAGTAGGCCCAAGTATTAATCAAAGCTTCATTTAACAAGTGAATTTAATACGTTTGAGCTATGTAACAGACACGGTTTGAACAGTAACACTGTGTTTGAATATAGGAGTATAAAACACTGTACTTTAAAAACAGTGATTTTTTGGGGGGCGTACCACTGGCGGAACACATACCACAGTTTGAGAATAACCGCCCAAAGCGGTTATTAACTAATTGTGTTCTTAATGGTGTATCACACTGCATAATTGTCCAGAATAGGTTGCTGATTGCCAAATCGTGAGACATTGTTTACTTCTGTACAGTCCCTTTGCTAGAAATAATGGTTTAAACAAGGGGAGATGACGGTAGACTGACACCAGGTGGGAGTAATGTCCAAATATTTATTTTATATATATATATATTAACCATACATATATATATATTTATACAATAATCAAACAATAGAAAACAAACTAAGGAAATGGAGCGTGAACTAGATCCAAAAGGGAATGGGTGACAGACTATGTGAAGTATTTAGCCGAGGTGTGTGTTACCAAATGTTGTGAAGAGACGAAGAACACAGAAGTCCGTGGGGCAGGCAGAGGATCCAGAGCGAACGAGAGGCGTTGAGAGAAACAGGTCAAATCGGGAGGTCGAGAATCCAAAAGGGGAGTCCAGGAAGCAAGGGGAACAACAGGGGATCACAAGAGAACACGGAGAGCGCTGGGGGAAGACAACAGGAACATCAAACACAACGGAAACACGGAAGTCGCAGGGGAAGAGCGAGTACGCGGGATGGAAGCCAGATATGGTATGCTTACACATGTACAGAAGACTATACTCCGGCGAGCGATGGCAGGTTGTCCAGGCTTAAGAAAGCAGATCGCTCATCGAGGACAGGTGTGTTGATTGCTGGGAAATAATTAAACCTGGTGGCTGCTGCAGGGCGGAGATATGCGGCGCTGGCAAGAGTCCGAGCCGTAACAAATAAATGAAGTTTTACTCCAGTGATATTAGAGTATGCAGCCAGGCTTACTTTTGCCATGAGATCTGATATGTAACCACGTTTAAAGCATGTATTATAGTTATAATTATAGAATAATTGTGAACTCATGTGACTTTTTGTTGTTTCCCCTCATCTGTAGTTCAACCCCAACACTCCTCTTAAGACCATGCTAATGTGCTGGGGCCCCTATGGCTTCCTGGCTTTCTACGCCGCCGTGGAGAACGCCAACCTGGTCTCACCAAAGCTGAGGATGGTGAGCAACACACACACACACACACACACACACACACACACACACACACACACACACACACACACACATTCTTGTATTTCCTACCTTCTTGAGACCTCCGAAAAATGCCTACCTCTTTAGGACCACACTTTCTAGATATATAAAGATTAGTATTTACAACATTAATAATATATACATATTATGCAATTATAAAAAAGCTTGTTGTGAAAAATGAGTGTGAATTTTACAAGAAAAAAGTCACAATTTTTTTTTTTAATTTTCACAATTTCCCAAGAAAAACTTGGAATTTTGGCAGTATTATAATAAAAGTCGTAATTTTACTCAACACAAGTCAAAATTTTAGAAGAAGAACTGAACATTTGTGCAATATTATGATAAAAGTTGGAATGTTACTCAGTAACAGTCGCAATTTTACAAGGAAAAGCTTAACCTGTTGGCAATTTTCTGAAAAGAGTTGTCATTTTACTCGACAAAAGTCACAATTAAAAAAAAAAAAACATTAAAAATGTTGGCATTATTTTAAATAATAATCAAAATTTTATTCTGCAAAATTATGACATAAGTCGTAATTTTGCTCAAAAAAATTCAGTATTTTACCAGAACAACAACAAAGTTGGCAACATTGTGATAAAAGTCGGAATTTTGCTTTAAAAAGTAATAATTTCACATTAAAAAAGGAATAATTTTACGAGAAAAAATTGCAATTTTAAAGAAACAGAAAGAATATGAGAAATGTTTCCCAATTTTATAAGAAACAAGTGGACACATTTTGAGACAAAAACTGCTTTTACATAATTATTATTTTTTTTTTGTAATTGGTTTTAATTTTCATTATTTAATTCAAGTTATTACAGTATGTCTCCATATACGTATTTATTTATTTTGTTTAAAATCAATTTTGGCCAAAGGAGGTGCATTTCTATTTCTTACACACACTTGTTATTTCATATGTTGGCCAGAGGAGAGGAACTATTAAAACCAACACACAGTCAATTTGAAAAATCCCTTTTTTTTTTAAATATTTTGTTTGTAATTGTTTTTTAATCTTCATTATTACAGTATGTCTCTATGTATATATATATATATATATTTTTTTTTTTTTATATATATTTTTTTAAATATATTCTGGCCTAAGGGGGCGCATTTCGATTTCTTACACACACTTGTTATTTCGTATGTTGGCCAGAGGAGAGGCACTTTTAAAACCGACACACAGTCAATTTGAAAAATCCCTT
>NC_084619.1:2713213-2737912 GCF_033978795.1 Nerophis ophidion
TACCTGAAATTCCAGGAATTCCGTAATACTTTTTCTCAAATAAAAATTTTATTACTTCAACATTTCACAAAAGTTCAACACCAACCATTTCAAATCATTCAGACCATTCAAGTTTTTTTTACCATTTCCAAAAACAAATCCCGCTTTTCCCAAAATGTCGATTAATTTCTGAAATTCCCCTTGAAATGATTGGGACATTCTTCAAAGTTCCCACATTTTTCATCTGATTCAAAATGTTCCAACTTCAAAATATTCCGCCTGTTCAGGAATTTTATGCTCTACATCAAAAATTCTAAAAAAAAAGTCCTGATTTCCCATAATGAATTTTAATTTTTGGGGGGGCATTTTCCCTATTCAAAATTAATTGGCCATTTTTCAAACTTCCACAATTCCCACATTCTTCAACTGCTTCTAACCATTCCACCGTCAACACATTCAACTCATTCTTGACATTCAAACTATCATTTTTTAAATCTACACATTTCCAGGAATTCCTTTTTTTGGGAAACCTATTTTCACCATTCTTAAATTTGACTACTCCTTTCACAGTTTTCAACCCATTTCAACCATTCCACCGTCAAAACACTGATATTCAGGACAAAAGCAAAGTTGGTTAAGAAACTAGAATAATTCCCGGTTTTCTACAAATTCCAGGAATTTCTCAATTAAAAACTGTTACAACTTCAAATTTTCTTCAAAATTAATTGGCCATTTTTCAAACTTCCACAATTCCCACATTCTTCAAAAGATTTGAACCATTCCACCGTCAACACATTCATCTCATTCTGGACATTCAAACTATCATTTTTTTAAATCTACAAATTTCCAGGAATTCCCGTTTTTTTGGAAACCAATTTTCACCATTCTTAATTAAGTTTGACTACTCCTTTCACAGTTTTCAACCCATTTCCACCATTCCACCGTCAAAACACTCATTTTCAGGACAAAAACCAAGTTGGTTTAGGAACTAGAAAAATTCCCGGTTTTCCCGAAATTCCAGGAATTGCTCAATTAAAAACTGTTACAACTTCGACATTTCTTCAATAGGAATTGGCCATTTTTCAAACTTCCACAATTTCCACATTCTTCAACCGATTCGAACCATTCCACCTTCAACTCATCCTGGACATTCAAACTACCATTTTTCCACAATCTACAATTTTCCAAAAATTCCTGTTTTTTTGTCACCTATTTCCACTATTCAGAAATTCCTGTTTTTTGGTAACCTATTTCCACTATTCTTGAGTTCGACTACTCCTTTCAAAGTTTTCACATCAATTTCAAACGTTCCACCGTCAAAACACTCCAATTCAGGACAAAAACCAAGTTGGTTTAGGAACTAGAAAAATTCCCGGTTTTCCCGAAATTCCAGGAATTTCTCAATTAAAAACTGTTACAACTTCAACTTTTCTTCAAAATGAATTGGCCATTTTTCAAACTTCCACAATTTCCACATTCTTCAAAAGATTTGAACCATTCCACCTTCAACTCATCCTGGACATTCAAACTACCATTTTTCCACAATCTACAAATTTCCAGAAATTCCTGTTTTTTGGTAACCTATTTTCACCATTCTTAAGTTTGACTACTCCTTTCACAGTTTTCAACCCATTTCAACCATTCCACCGTCAAAACACTGATATTCAGGACAAAAGCAAAGTTGGTTAAGAAACTAGAATAATTCCCTGTTTTCTACAAATTCCAGGAATTTCTCATTTAAAAACTGTTACAACTTCAAATTTTCTTCAAAATGAATTGGCCATTTTTCAAACTTCCACAATTCCCACATTCTTCAAAAGATTTGAACCATTCCACCGTCAACACATTCAACTCATTCTTAACATTCAAACTATCATTTTTTTAAATCTACAAATTTCCCGGAATTCCCGTTTTTTTGGAAACCAATTTTCACCATTCTTAATTAAGTTTGACTACTCCTTTCACAGTTTTCAACCCATTTCCACCATTCCACTGTCAAAACACTCATTTTCAGGACAAAAACCAAGTTGGTTTAGGAACTAGAAAAATTCCCGGTTTCCCCGAAATTCCAGGAATTTCTCAATTAAAAACTGTTACAACTTCAACATTTCTTCAATAGGAATTGGCCATTTTTCAAACTTCCACAATTTCCACATTCTTCAACCGATTCGAACCATTCCACCTTCAACTCATCCTGGACATTCAAACTACCATTTTTCCACAATCTACAATTTTCCAAAAATTCCTGTTTTTTTGTCACCTATTTCCACTATTCAGAAATTCCTGTTTTTTGGAAACCTATTTCCACTATTCTTGAGTTCGACTACTCCTTTCAAAGTTTTCAACCAATTTCAAACGTTCCACCGTCAAAACACTCCAATTCAGGACAAAAACCAAGTTGGTTTAGGAACTAGAAAAATTCCCGGTTTTCCCGAAATTCCAGGAATTTCTCAATTAAAAACTGTTACAACTTCAACTTTTCTTCAAAATGAATTGGCCATTTTTCAAACTTCCACAATTTCCACATTCTTCAAAAGATTTGAACCATTCCACCTTCAACTCATCCTGGACATTCAAACTACCATTTTTCCACAATCTACCAATTTCCAGAAATTCCTGTTTTTTGGTAACCTATTTCCACCATTCTTGAGTTCAACTACTCCTTTCAAAGTTTTCAACCAAATTCCACCATTCCACCGTCAAAACACTCCAATTCAGGACAAAAACCAAGTTGGTTAAGGAACTAGAAAAATTCCCTGTTTTCCCAAAATTCCAGGAATTTCTCAATTAAAAACTGTTACAACTTCAACATTTCTTCAATAGGAATTGGCCATTTTTCAAACTTCCACAATTTCCACATTCTTCAACCGATTCGAACCATTCCACCTTCAACTCATCCTGGACATTCAAACTACCATTTTTCCACAATCTACAATTTTCCAAAAATTCCTGTTTTTTGGTAACCAATTTCCACTATTCTTGAGTTCGATTACTCCTTTCAAAGTTTTCAACCAATTTCAAACGTTCCACCGTCAAAACACTCCAATTCAGGACAAAAACCAAGTTGGTTTAGGAACTAGAAAAATTCCCGGTTTTCCCGAAATTCCAGGAATTTCTCAATTAAAAACTGTTACAACTTCAACTTTTCTTCAAAATGAATTGGCCATTTTTCAAACTTCCACAATTTCCACATTCTTCAAAATATTTGAACCATTCCACCTTCAACTCATCCTGGAAATTCAAACTACCATTTTTCCACAATCTACAAATTTCCAGGAATTCCCGTTTTTTGGTAACCAATCTCCACTATTCTTGAGTTCGATTACTTCTTTCACAGTTTTCAACCCATTTCAAACGTTCCACCGTCAAAACACTCCAATTCAGGACAAAAAACCAAGTTGCTTTCGGAACTAGAAAAATTCCCGGTTTTCCCGAAATTCCTCAATTAAAAACTGTTACAACTTCAACATTTCTTCAAAAGGAATTGGCCATTTTTCAAATTTCCACAATTCCCACATTCTTCAAAAGATTTGAACCATTCCACCTTCAACTCATCCTGGACATTCAAACTACCATTTTTCCACAATCTACAAATTACCAGGAATTCACGTTTTTTGGTAACCTATTTCCACCATTCTTGAGTTCAACTACTCCTTTCACAGTTTTCAACCCTTCTCAAACGTTCCACCATCAAAACACTCATATCCAGGACAAAAACCAACTTGGTTTAGGAACTAGAAAAATTCCCGGTTTTCCCGAAATTCCAGGAATTTCTCAATTAAAAACTGTTGCAACTTCAACATTTCTTCAAAATGAATTGGCCATTCTTCAAACTTCCACAATTTCCACATTCTTCAACCGATTCGAACCATTCCACCTTCAACTCATCCTGGAAATTCAAACTACCATTTTTCCACAATCTACAAATTTCCAGAAATTCCTGTTTTTTGGTAACCTATTTTCACCATTCTTGAGTTCAACTACTCCTTTCAAAGTTTTCAACCAAATTCCACCATTCCACCGTCAAAACACTCATATTCAGGACAAAAACCAAGTTGGTTTAGGAACTACAAAAAGTCCCGGTTTTCCCGAAATTCCAGGAATTTCTCAATTAAAAACTGTTACAACTTCAACATTTCTTCAAAAGGAATTGGCCATTTTTCAAACTTCCACAATTTCCACATTCTTCAACCGATTTGAACCATTCCACCTTCAACTCATCCTGGACATTCAAACTACCATTTTTCCACAATCTACAAATTTCCAGAAATTCCTGTTTTTTGGTAACCTATTTCCACTATTCTTGAGTTCAACTACTCCTGTCAAAGTTTTCAACCAATTTCAAACGTTCCACCGTCAAAACACTCCAATTCAGGACAAAAACCAAGTTGGTTTAGGAACTAGAAAAATTACCGGTTTTCCCGAAATTCCTCAATTAAAAACTGTTACTAATTCAACATTTCTTGACCGATTTAAACAATTCCAACACCAACCAATTCAGCTCATTCAGGGCGTTCATGCTACTAAACATTTTTTTTTTAAATCCTGTTTTTCCAAAAATTCTTATTTAAATGAATGGGACATTTTTCAACTTATTCAAACCATTCCAACATCAACACTTTCCCAAGTTCCAAACCAAACTCCGATTTTGCTGGAAATTCAAACTCTTCAACATTCAAAGCATTCAAACAATTTTTACGTTCATACTACATTCTGTCAACATTTCACTTCAACTTCAGCACATATGTATGTAAGACACACACTCAGTCAAATGTTTTGCCTTGATTTTTCATAATATTCTGAGTTTATTGTCATTAAATAAAATATCTTTGGCCTTTTTTCGGTCTGATCACTGTAATGATACCACACCACAATCGACACAAAATGACATTATGTTTCATAATATCACAGTTTAGTTTCATAAAAATATATTTAATTATAAGAATAATATCTTAATATTATGGAGGTCAGATAATAATGTTTCTGATATTTTTTTCCAATTCAAGCTACAACTGGTTAAAGCTTTATTATCATAAATCAGACTTCATACATTTTTCATAATATTTTGTTTTTGTTGTCATTAAATAACTATCTTGGGATATTTGGGCTTCATTCTCTTTCTTTAAACATTGTAATATTACGCCACAATATTCATAAATTACATATTGTTTCATAATATTACAGTTTAATATAATTAAAAACATATAAATACGAGAATAATGTCTCAATATTATGGAGGTTATATCATATATTTTATGATATTTGTTTTCCAATTCAAACTACAACTCAACAAAACTTTATTATAACATAATGTTATCATCATAATATTATTATCATAAAACCTATTTTGTGATATTTGGGCTGAATTCTCTTTCTTTAATCATTGTATCAGTACACCATATTATTCATAAATTAAATTATGTTTCATTATATTACAGCTTTATTTTCATCTTTAATTACAAGAATAATGTCTAAAATTTATGGAGGTGAGATATTTTTTCTGATATATATAAAAAAAAATTAACTGAAACTACAACTGGTCAAAGCATTATTATCATCAATTAGACTTATTACATTTTTCATAATATTCTGTCTTTATGGTCATTAAATAAGAATCTTGTGATATTTGGGCTTAATTAAAATTTTTTAATGATTTTAATATAACACCACAATATTCATAAATGATATTACGTTTCATAATATTACATTTTTATTTTAATCCCAAATATATTTAATTGTGAGAATAATGTCTTAATGTTATGGAGGTGAGATCATCCTTTTTCTGATATTTGTTTTCCGATTTAAACAACAAGTCATCAAAGCTTTATTATCATCAATTAGAATTACTATATTTTTCATGATATTCCGTCTTTATTGTCATTAAATAACTATGTTGGGATATTTGGGCTTAATTCTCTTTAATCATTGAAATATTACACCACAATATTCATAAATGACATTAAGTTTCATAATATTACATTTTTATTTTCATCCAAAATATATTTAATTACAAGAATAATGTCTTCCTGTTATGGAGGTGAGATAATATAAATTGTTTTTGTTTTGTTTTCCAATTTAAAGAACAACTCATCAAAGCTTTATTATTATCAATTAGACATACTATAATTTTCATAATATTCTGTCTTTATTGTCATTAAATAACTATCTTGTGATGTTTGGGCTTAATCCTCTTTAATTATTGTAATATTATGCCACAATGTTCATAAATGTTTCATAATTTTTAATACCATTAAAAATATATAATTAGAAGAATAATGTCCTTATATTATGGAGGTGAACATTTTTCTGAAATTTTTTTTTTCAATTCAATCCAAAACTCGTCAAAGCTTTATTTTCATAAATTAGACTTCATACATTTTTCATAATTTTCTGTTTTTCTTGACATTAAATAACTATCTTGGGATATTTGTGCTTAATTCTCTTTAATCATTATAATATTTTTGATTTAATATTTTTTTTATTTAGTTGTTATTTATTCAGTATTATTATTTAGTAATATTACAACACAATATTCATGAATGACATGTTTTATAATATTACAGCTTTATTTTCATCTTTAATTACAAGAATAATATCTTAATATTAGGGGACACGGTCATGTTTTTCCCGATTTTTTTCCCAATTAAAATTACAACTTATAATATTTTAACTTGACACTAATAATTATAACTTTACGTGAACAAAATAAGTTTCACAATGTGATTTGTTTACTTTTTTGGCCATAAAATTGCAATTTAAAACGTATGATATCACAATTTTTCATACTATAAAAGGCGTTGTCTATGGGCTTATCATATTTGTCAAAAATCATTTCAGTTGATGTTATTGTTCAGATGTGACCACTAAAACTATTTTGAAAGTAATGTTAAAATGTTAGTATTTGCAGAGAAAAAAAAATATTGGTATTAGATCAATCATTAAGGCGCTACTTTGCTATTTAGCCTACGTCCCCGCCCCCGAGCGTCCTCGACCCCGTACCGTCCTCGACCCCGTACCGTCCTCGACCCCGTACCGTCCTCGACCCCGTACCGTCCTCGACCCCGTACCGTCCTCGACCCCCTAGCGTCCTCGACCCCGTACCGTCCCCGCCTCGGACGTGTGCGCTCGTGCTCCAAGAGGTCAGCATTGATCCTTGTGTGTGTGTCCAGAGTAGAACCGGTTGTAATCCTGGCAAACAAGAAGACTATTCACTAGCCCCCACCACAAGTTAGAGATTAGTCCGCAGCTCCGGATTATGCTTCCAGAGTTGATAAGTTTCTGAAACAAAGTTGGCTTCTTTGAACTTGACAATGAATTCCAGATTTGATTCATCTCTGTATAAACTTTGGCTTTGCATAATATAATTATAGCAACAAACTGAAAGTGTTTTTTTGAAGGATTCCTTAGCCTGTGGTGATATCCTTTACACGTTGATGTCGGTTTTTGATGCTGTACCGCCTGAGGTATCCAAGGTCATGGCCATTTAATGCTACGTGCAGTGATTTCTCCAGATTCTCGGAACCTTTTGATGATACTATGGACCGTAGATGGTGAAATCCCTAAATTCATTGCAATAACGTTGGGAAATTTTGTTCGTAATTTGTTGGACAATTTGCTCATGCATTTTTTTCACAAAGTGGTGACCCTCGCCCCATCCGTGCTTGTGAATGACTGAGCATTTCATGGTAGCTGTTTTTATACCCAATCATGGCCCCCACCTGTTCCCTAATAGCATGTTCAGCTGTGAGATGTTTCAAGTAAGTGTTTGATGTGAACTTTCTCAGTCTTTTTTGCCACTTGAGCCAGATTTTCTGAAACATGCTGCAGGTATCTAATTCCAAATAAGCTAATATTTGCAAAAAATAACAAAGTTTTCCAGTTCCAACATTAAGTATCTTGTCTTTGCAGTTTATTAAATTGAATATAGATTGAAAAGGATTTTCAAATCATTGTATTTGTTTTTTGTTTATCATTTACACAACATGCCAACTTCACTGGTTTTGTACTTGAATAAAACAAAAAAAACTATATATACACATATATATATATATATATATATATGTATATATATATATATATATATATATATATATATACACACACAACTCTTATGCTTAAGGGCCGTTGCTAAAGTTATTATCAATTGTGCAAAAGGGGTATTTTTCTTGGTCCGTGCAAAGCTGGCAATCCAAAAGATTGCGAGCCAGTCTCGTATCAGTGTCTGTGTCCAGGATTGGCCTGCTGACTGCCAAGGCCGAACACCTCTGTGACGCAGGCGAAGCAGAGACAGGGCGATATCACGACTGTCAGCACATTTGCATTTTTGTATAATCATATATTGTGTTTAACTGGAGCTGTTGAGATTACCCCCCGTCCCTCAGCGACAGCTTCAGTGATGTAACCAGGGACATACCAAATAAATAGAGCAGTGGTAGGGAACCCATGGTTTTAGAGCCAGATGTGGCTCTTTTGATGACTGCATTTGGCTCTCAGATAAATCTTAGCTGACATTGCATAACACGATAAGTAATGAATAATTCCGCTGGTAATCACAGTGTTAAAAATAAGGTTCAACTCATAAAACATTCTCAGGCATTTTAATCCAACTATCGCACCTGTCCAAGATGTCGCATTAATGGTAAGAAGTATTATATTTATTATTGGTTAGCTTTAGAATAACAATGTTATTAAAAAGAATAAGAGACTTATGATACTCTAAAAATGTTGGTCTTACTTAAAAATGCACGCATTTAGTTGTATTCAGTGTTAAAAAATATTAAATGTCTCTCACGGAAATATACTTTGAAATATTTTGCTTTTATGGCTCTCTCAGCCAAAAAGATTACCGACCTCTAAAATAGAGGAACCACGTGGGCAAGACTTTAGAGCAAAGTTTGGATCTGTAACTAGAATACAGGCCAAAATAACATCTTTCATCAATTGAGCAAAATTTAACTCTGTCTCTGCATGATTCCTTGTTTCTGGTCTGTTTTAATGGATGTCATCAGTGTTTGAACCTGACATCTTTTCTCACTAACACACAGTGGAGGCATAAATTGTGGCGTGTGTGAGTAATGACATTGAAGTAAAGATAATAACAATATCGACAGACTACAGCCCAAAATAACGTCTTTCCTCAATTGAGCATAATTTAACTCTGTCTCTGCATGATTCCTTGCTTCTGGTCTGTCTTAATGGATGTCATCAGTGTTTGAACCTGACATCTTCTCTCACTAACACTTATAGGAGGCATAAATTGTGGCGTGTGTGAGTAATGACATTGAAGTAAAAATAATAACGATATCGGCAGACTACAGCCCAAAATAACGTCTTTCCTCAATTGAGCAAAATTTAACTCTGTCTCTGCATGATTCCTTGTTTCTGGTCTGTTTTAATGGATGTCATCAGTGTTTGAACCTGACATCTTTTCTCACTAACACACAGTGGAGGCATAAATTGTGGCGTGTGTGAGTAATGACATTGAAGTAAAGATAATAATATCGACAGACTACAGCCCAAAATAACGTATTTCCTTAATTGAGCAAAAATTAACTCTGTCTCTGCATCATTCCTTGCTTCTGGTCTGTTTTAATGGATGTCATTAGTGTTTGAACCTGATATCTTTTCTTACTAACTCACATAGGAGGCATAAATTGTGGCAAGTGTGTGAGTAATGACATTAAAGTAAAGATAATAACAATATCAGCAGACGACAGCCCAAAATAACGTCTTTCCTCAATTGAGCATAATTTAACTATGTCTCTGCATGATTCCTTGCTTCTGGTCTGTTTTAATGGATGTCATCAGTGTTTGAACCTGACATCTTCTCTCACTAACACACATAGGAGGCATAAATTGTGGCGTGTGAAAGTAATGACATTGAAATAAAGATAATAATATCGACAGACTACAGCCCAAAATAACGTCTTTCCTCAATTGAGCAAAATTTAACTCTGTCTCTGCATGATTCCTTGCTTCTGGTCTGTTTTAATGGATGTCATCAGTGTTTGAACCTGACATCTTTTCTCACTAACACACAGTGGAGGCATAAATTGTGGTGTGTGTGAGTAATGACATTAAAGTAAAGATAATAACAATATCAGCAGACGACAGCCCAAAATAACATCTTTCCTCAACTGAGCAAAATTTAACTGTCTCTGCATGATTCCTTGCTTCTGGTCTGTTTTAATGGATCTCATCAGTGTTTGAACCTCACATCTTTTCTCACTAACAAACATAGGAGGCATAAATTGTGGTGTGTGTGAGTAATGACATTGAAGTAAAAATAATAACGATATCGCCAGCCTACAGCCCAAAATAACGTCTTTCCTCAATTGAGCATAATTTAACTATGTCTCTGCATGATTCCTTGCTTCTGGTCTGTTTTAATGGATGTCATCAGTGTTTGAACCGGACATCTTTTCTCACTAACACACATAGGAGGCATAAATTGTGGCGTGTGTGAGTAATGACATTGAAGTAAAGATAATAACAATATCGGCAGACTACAGCCCAAAATAACGTCTTTCCTCAATTGAGCAAAATTTAACTCTGTCTCTGCATGATTCCTTGCCTCTGGTCTGTTTTAATGGATGGCATTAGTGTTTGAACCTGATATCTTTTCTTACTAACTCACATAGGAGGCATAAATTGTGGCAAGTGTGAGTAATGACATTGAAGCAAAGTAAATAACAATATCGGCAGACTACAGCCCAAAATAACGTCTTTCCTCAATTGAGCAAAATGTAACTCTGTCTCTGCATGATTCCTTGCTTCTGGTCTGTTTTAATGGATGTCATCAGTGTTTGAACCTGATATATTTTCTTACTAACTCACATAGGAGGCATAAATTGTGGCGTGTGTGAGTAATGACATTGAAGTAAAGATAATAACAATGTTGGCAGACAGAGGAAGTGCCCCAGCGGGTGTTGCTAAGCAGATTGAGTGTTGACGGCAGCCTGTGGCAGCAGATAGGCCTCCCGTGACGTCGGCCGTCTTGTGTGTCAAAACTAGGCAAAGCGTGTATGCAAACACTATTTTTTCAACCACTCCGTTGTTGTTTTTGTGCAAAATGGGTCACACGTGCGGCGTGTGTGGTGGTAGAAACCCGGCGAATTCGAGACAAGGAACCAAAAAAGTACTACAATTTTCCCAAGGCGGGGAAAAAGAAACCGAGCGGCTGTCGACAAAAAAGTCGCAACCTGTGGCTGGCTAGAATTAACGGAGCTGGATTCACTCCCGATGCAGCAAAACGACACGATAAAGTTCGCTCTGATCATTTTTGTAACAGGTAATGAGCTTTGATTTATGTTGTTTTCCTTGTCCATGATAAAGACTGTTATAATGTCATTGACTGTGATGAGGTGGCAACTTGTCCAGGTTGTACGTGGCTTCCGCCCGAATGCAGCTGAGATAAGCTCCAGCGACCCCCCACGTCCCCGGAAAGGGACAAGCGGTAGAAAATGGATGTATAAATAATGTAATTGAATCATGTGATTGAATGTGTTTATAAATCTTACAAAGATATTAATATATTATTAATACCGTATTTTCTGGACTATAAGGCGCACTGAAAATCTTTTTTTTTTCTCAAAACTCAACAGTGCGCCATATAATAATGTACGGAATAATTCTGGTTGTGCTTACCGACCTCGAAGCTATTTTATTTGTACATGGTGTAATAATAAGTGTGACCAGTAGATGGCAGTCAAACATAAGAGATAAGTGTAAACTGCAATATGACTAATGTGAACAACGCCAGCATTTTATATGTCCCATTGAAAATATAAGGCGCTCAAAAATGTATCAAAATGTTTTAGTACGACTTTGGCCGGACCGCTACCTACGAGTATTATTATGGTGTGTGTATATTATCTGGCGTTTTGTTTCGTAATATTTTGCAAAACACTCAGCATCAAGGGTTGGAATTGGGGGCTAAATAGCCAAAAATGATTCCCGAGCGCGGCCACTGCTGCTGCCCACTGCTCCCCTCACCAGGGGGTGATCAAGGGCGATGGGCCACATGCAGAGAATAATTTTGCCACACCTCGTGTGTGTGTGATAATCATTGGTAATTTAACTTTTAACTTAAAAAAAATGTTTCTTACCTTCTGGTACTTGCTGATCTGTATTTGGGATCTGCATAAATCCTGAAAATTTGCACGCGTCCGCCTTTGTAGACCGTGACGACACTGTAGTCCAGGGGTCGGGAACCTTTTTGGCTGAGAGAGCCAAGAAGACAAATATTTTAAAATGTATTTCCGTAAGAGCCATATAATATATTTTTTTAACACTGAACACAACAAAACGCGTATATTTTTAAGAAAGACCATCATTTCTAGAGAGGTCTCTTATGCTTTGTAATAACATTATTATTCTGAAGCTAACTGCGGAGGGGGCGTGGCCTGCCAGGACAGGCCTCGAATTCAGCGACAGATGCATAGAAGGCCCACCTGGGCCTTTTTATCTGATCACCTGTCGCTATGTTATAAGCAGCAGCCAGGAGGAGAGTTGGGCTTGGGGCTAGAAACCAGAGCGCGAGCGATAACGAAAGAGAAAAAGACAATTGCTGGAAAGCAACTGAGAGACTTGTTGAAAAATAAAACAATATTGTAACCCTAAAACAGGCTCTCATGTCAGTGCTTGGTGGTCTGAAGAACCCTCTGAAAGGCAAGACCCACACTAACCAATAATAGATAAATGACTTATTACCAACTCCTTGAACATAAAAATGCATGACAATATTTTATATTTTGAATGTTATTTTTAACACTGTGATTACAAGTGGAATTATTCATTATTATCGTGTTAAGCAATGTCAGCTCAGATTTATCCGAGAGCCAGATGCAGTCCTCAAAAGAGCCACATCTGGCTCTAGAGCCATAGGTTCCCTACCCCTGCTGTAGTCGATAAGCTTCTTCTTTTTAACTTCTTCTTGTTGTGCTGTTGCCATTTCTAATATAAAGTAGTGTAAAGTTCTTACTTATATCTGTCAGTAAACTCGCCATGAAAGCGCTAAAACATACCGGTATAGTGAGTTTACATTATTCACCCAAGGAACTTTAGTTATTAGAGACTTCCTGTCGGACGTTTGTTATTGTTTACGGATGAGGAGATGCCGTTCCGTTATTGATTGAAGTAAAGTCTGAATTTCATTAAAACAGCACCATCTTTTGACACTTCTTCCACTCCCGTCCTTGCACGCTACACTGCTACAACAAAGATGACGGACAAAAGACACTGTCAAAGACGAGCCACGTAAATAAGTGTTCTATGGTTTCAAATTGTTTTTGGAAACTGTGGACGTCGTGTCCTCCGGTACAAACTGCAAAAGAACCACCCGGATTGTTCTAGGCGCAAAGTTGAAAAGCCAACATGTGTGATGGTATGGGGGTGTATTAGTGAACAAGACATGGGTAACTTACACATGTGTGATGGTATGGGGGTGTATTAGTGAACAAGACATGGGTAACTTACACATGTGTGATGGTATGGGGGTGTATTAGTGAACAAGACATGGGTAACTTACACATGTGTGATGGTATGGGGGTGTATTAGTGAACAAGACATGGGTAACTTACACATGTGTGATGGTATGGGGGTGTATTAGTGAACAAGACATGGGTAACTTACACATGTGTGATGGTATGGGGGTGTATTAGTGAACAAGACATGACTAACTTACACATGTGTGATGGTATGGGGGTGTATTAGTGAACAAGACATGGGTAACTTACACATGTGTGATGGTATGGGGGTGTATTAGTGAACAAGACATGGGTAACTTACACATGTGTGATGGTATGGGGGTGTATTAGTGAACAAGACATGGGTAACTTACACATGTGTGATGGTATGGGGGTGTATTAGTGAACAAGACATGGGTAACTTACACATGTGTGATGGTATGGGGGTGTATTAGTGAACAAGACATGGGTAACTTACACATGTGTGATGGTATGGAGGTGTATTAGTGAACAAGACATGGGTAACTTACACATGTGTGATGGTATGGGGGTGTATTAGTGAACAAGACATGGGTAACTTACACATGTGTGATGGTATGGGGGTGTATTAGTGAACAAGACATGGGTAACTTACACATGTGTGATGGTATGGGGGTGTATTAGTGAACAATACATGGGTAACTTACACATGTGTGATGGTATGGAGGTGTATTAGTGAACAAGACATGGGTAACTTACACATGTGTGATGGTATGGGGGTGTATTAGTGAACAAGACATGGGTAACTTACACATGTGTGATGGTATGGGGGTGTATTAGTGAACAAGACATGGGTAACTTACACATGTGTGATGGTATGGGGGTGTATTAGTGAACAAGACATGGGTAACTTACACATGTGTGATGGTATGGGGGTGTATTAGTGAACAAGACATGGGTAACTTACACATGTGTGATGGTATGGGGGTGTATTAGTGAACAAGACATGGGTAACTTACACATGTGTGATGGTATGGGGGTGTATTAGTGAACAAGACATGGGTAACTTACACATGTGTGATGGTATGGGGGTGTATTAGTGAACAAGACATGGGTAACTTACACATGTGTGAAGGCACCATTAATGTTAAAAAGGTACATGCAGGCTTTGGAGCAACATGTTGCCATCCTAGCAACGTTATCATGGACGCTGTTAGAATAATTATGTATATATTATCATCATAACTTTATGCTTAAGGGCCGTTGATATAAATTATTGGCAATCGTGCTGAAGTGGTATTTTTGAACCGATGCAAGTTGGCATTCCAAAAGATCTCCAGTTGTCTTTATCAGTGTTGTGTCCAGACTCGGCCTGCTGGCGGCCAAGGCCAAACAACGCCATGACGCAGACAGAGCAGAGACAAGGCGATACGACCTGCGTCAACTCATTTTCATCTATTCTATAATCGTATATTGTGTCACACCGGAGTTGTCGAGATGACCCCCTTCCCTCAGCGACAGCTTCAGTGATGTAATAGGGGCCTTCATACCAAATAGAGGAGGCGCCGGCTTGACTTTTAGAACGTAGTTTGGATCTGTAACTCGAATACAGCCCAAAGCACGTGTCTCCTCATGAGCTGAGTTGAACTCTGTCTCTGCATGATTCCTTGCTTCTTGTCTGATTTTCAGATGTCATCAGTGTTTGAACCTGACAGACGCCCCTGCTTATTTCAGCAAGACAATGCCAAGCCACGTGTCACAACAGCGTGGCTTCATAGTAGAAGCATTTAAGTAGAAGCATTTAAGTCTCACCTTAAAACACATCTGTATACTCTGGCCTTTAAATAGACCTCCTTTTTAGACCAGTTGATCTGCCGCTTCTTTTCTTTCTCCTATGTCCCCCCCCTCCCTTGTGGAGGGGGTCCGGTCCGATGACCATGGATGAAGTACTGGCTGTCCAGAGTCGAGACCCAGGATGGACCGCTCGCCTGTATCGGTTGGGGACATCTCTACGCTGCTGATCCGCTTGAGATGGTTTCCTGTGGACGGGACTCTCGCTGCTGTCTTGGAGCCACTATGGATTGAACTTTCACAGTATCATGTTAGACCCGCTCGACATCCATTGCTTTCGGTCCCCTAGAGGGGGGGGGGGGGGTTGCCCACATCTGAGGTCCTCTCCAAGGTTTCTCATAGTCAGCATTGTCACTGGCGTCCCACTGGATGTGAATTCTCCCTGCCCACTGGGTGTGAGTTTTCCTTGCCCTTTTGTGGGTTCTTCCCAGGATGTTGTAGTCGTAATGATTTGTGCAGTCCTTTGAGACATTTGTGATTTGGGGCTATATAAATAAACATTGATTCATTGATTGATTGATAGTAAAAAATTCCCCCTGTGCCAACTTTTTTTGCAATGTGTTACTAAGCCATTAAACTCTAAGTTAATGATTATTTGCAAAATTAAAAGAAGTTTCTCAGTTAGAACGTAATAATATCTTGTCTTTGCAGTCTTTTCAATGGAATATAAGTGGAAAAGGATTCGCAAGTCATTGTATTCTGTTTTTATTTACCATTTACACAACGTGTTTTCTAGAAATGAAGAAAACTGACAGACAGACTGATTGTGTGTCTACCCCCCCCCCCCCCCCCCCCCCTAAGGCTTTTCCTGGGTTACAATCAAACATATTCAGGTACTTAGAGTCGAGGATTAAGTCTGGTCAACCAATCAACTTTGTCATATGGGTTTTATTTTTTGAGAGGATTACATGCAGCAACATGACCAATGAATGGGGGGGACAAAAGGGGGTGGGGGGGACAAAAGGGGGGGGTAGACAATCAGAAGGCACCACCACAACTTTCCCAGACAAGAAAAAAAAATGATCGTGCCCGAATGCTTCTAATCATGTGCGAGACAGGTCATGTGACTTTACTTTGGCATGCAGGAGTCTCATCCTTTTGTATTTCCAACGAGTCAACTTCAAATGCAGCACTGGACTGATGTAGTTGCACCTCAACACCCACCAGAAATGTTTTCTCTTTCTTCCAAGTTATTGCAAATATTCATTCTTTGTCCCATAGATTGAATGTGAGAAATAAAAAGCTTTCTCCAATACCGTATTTTGGACTATATACTCCATCCATCCATCCATTTTCTACCTTTTGGGGTCGCGGGGGGCGCTGGCGCCTATCTCAGCTACAATCGGGCGGAAGGCGGGGTACACCCTGGACAAGTCGCCACCTCATCGCAGGGCCAACACAGATAGACGGACAACATTCACACTCACATTCACACCCATCCATCCATTTTCTACCACTTATTCCCTCTGGGGTCGCGGGGGCCGCTGGTACCTATCTCAGCTACAATTGGGCGGAAGGCGAGTACACCCTGGACAAGTCGCCACCTCATCGCAGGGCCAACACAGATAGACAGACAACATTCACACTCACATTCGCACCCATCCATCCATTTTCTACCGCTTATTCCCTTTTGGGGTCGCGGGGGCCGCTGGCGCCTATCTCAGCTACAATCGGGCGGAAGGCGGGGTACACCCTGGACAAGTCGCCACCTCATCGCAGGCCCAACACAGATAGACAGACAACATTCACACTCACATTCACACCCATCCATCCATTTTCTACCACTTATTCCCTTTGGGGTCGCGGGGGGCGCTGGCGCCTATCTCAGCTACAATCGGGCGGAAGGCGGGGTACACCCTGGACAAGTCACCATCTCATCGCAGGGCCAACACAGATAGACAGACAACATTCACACTCACATTCGCACCCATCCATCCATTTTCTACCGCTTATTCCCTTTTGGGGTCGCGGGGGCCGCTGGTGCCTATCTCAGCTACAATCGGGCGGAAGGCGGCGTACACCCTGGACAAGTCGCCACCTCATCGCAGGGCCAACACAGATAGACAGACAACATTCACACTCACATTCACACCCATCCATCCATTTTCTACCGCTTATTCCCTTTTGGGGTCGCGGGGGGCGCTGGCGCCTATCTCAGCTACAATCGGGCGGAAGGCGGGGTACACCCTGGACAAGTCGCCACCTCATCGCAGGGCCAACACAGATAGACAGACAACATTCACACTCACATTCACACCCATCCATCCATTTTCTACCACTTATTCCCTTTGGGGTCACGGGGGGCGCTGGCGCCTATCTCAGCTACAATCGGGCGGAAGGCGGGGTACACCCTGGACAAGTCACCATCTCATCGCAGGGCCAACACAGATAGACAGACAACATTCACACTCACATTCGCACCCATCCATCCATTTTCTACCGCTTATTCCCTTTTGGGGTCGCGGGGGCCGCTGGCGCCTATCTCAGCTACAATCGGGCGGAAGGCGAGTACACCCTGGACAAGTCACCATCTCATCGCAGGGCCAACACAGATAGACAGACAACATTCACACTCACATTCGCACCCATCCATCCATTTTCTACCGCTTATTCCCTTTTGGGGTCGCGGGGGCCGCTGGTGCCTATCTCAGCTACAATCGGGCGGAAGGCGGCGTACACCCTGGACAAGTCGCCACCTCATCGCAGGGCCAACACAGATAGACAGACAACATTCACACTCACATTCACACCCATCCATCCATTTTCTACCGCTTATTCCCTTTTGGGGTCGCGGGGGGCGCTGGCGCCTATCTCAGCTACAATCGGGCGGAAGGCGGGGTACACCCTGGACAAGTCGCCACCTCATCGCAGGGCCAACACAGATAGACAGACAACATTCACACTCACATTCACACCCATCCATCCATTTTTCTACCGCTTATTCCCTTTGGGGTCGCGGGGGGCGCTGACGCCTATCTCAGCTACAATCGGGCGGAAGGCGGGGTACACCCTGGACAAGTCGCCACCTCATCGCAGGGCCAACACAGATAGACAGACAACATTCACACTCACATTCACACCCATCCATCCATTTTCTGCCGCTTATTCCCTTTGGGGTCACGGGGGCCGCTGGTGCCTATCTCAGCTACAATTGGGCGGAAGGCGAGTACACCCTGGACAAGTCGCCACCTCATCGCAGGGCCAACACAGATAGACAGACAACATTCACACACTAGGGACCATTTAGTGTTGCCAATCAACCTATCCCCAGGTGCATGTCTTTGAAGGTGGGAGGGGCCTATCCCCAGGTGCATGTCTTTGGAAGTGGGAGGAAGCCGGAGTACCCGGAGGGAACCCACGCAGTCACGGGGAGAACATGCAAACTCCACACAGAAAGATCCCGAGCCTGGATTTGAACCCAGGACTGCAGGACCTTCGTATTGTGAGGCAGACGCACTAACCCCTCTGCCACCGTGAAACCGGACTATATACTATATAAATATATATCTGAGGGACCTATAGAGCAGGGGTCACCAACCTTTTTGAAACCAAGAGCTACTTCTTGGGTACTGATTAATGCCAAGGGCTACCAGTTTGATACACACTTCAATAAATGGCCAGAAATAGCCAATTTGCTCAATTTACCTTTAATAAATGAATCTATATATAGAAAAAAAATGGGTATTTCCGTCTGTCATTCCGTCGTACATTTTTTTTCCTTTTACAGAAGGTTTTTTGTAGAGAATAAATGATGAAAAACGGTTTAAAAGAGGAGAAAACACAAAAAAAAATAAAAATTTAATTTTGAAACGTAGTTTATCTTTTATTCCGACTCTTTAAAATTCAAAATTCTACCGAAAAAAATGAAGAGAAAAACTAGCTAATTCGAATCTTTTTTGAAAAAAATTAAAAAAGAATTTATGGAACATCATTAGTCATTTTTCCTGATTAAGATTAATTTTTAGAATTTTGATGGCATGTTTTAAATAGGTTAAAATCCAATCTGCACTTTGTTATAAAAAAAAAAAACTGGAGCTGTTCTGGATCTGCCAGAGGCAAAAGGCGCTGGAGTGGACTCCGACTGGCATGCCTGGAAGTAGGAGAGGAGGAGGAGGAGAAGGAGGATAAGGAGGAGAAGGAAGAGAATGAGGAGAAGGAGGAGAAAGAGGAGAAGGAGAAGTTAGCGAGGTGACGGTGAAGCAGCAGGAAGACACACAAAGACAAGGAAGTATGAGTGGAATGTAGGAAAAACTTTTGGAAACGGGAGGATTTCATAAAGTAAAAGTTAAAGCACCACGGATAGTCTCACACACACTAGTTGTGGTGAAATGTGTCCTCTGCATTTGACCCATCCCCTTGTTCCACCCCCTGGGAGGTGAGGGGAGCAGTGAGCAGCAGCGGTCCCCGCGCACGGGAATAATTTTGGTGATTTAACCCCCAATTCCAATTCAAGGAGGTAATAGGTCCCATTTTTATAGTCTTAGGCAGGGGTCACCAACCTTTTTGAAAGCAAGAGCTACTTCTTGGGTACTGATTAATGCCAAGGGCTACCAGTTTGATACACACTTCAATAAATTGCCAGAAATAGCCAATTCGCTCAATTTACCTTTAATAAATAAATATATATATTAAAAAATGGGTATTTCTGTCTGTCATTCCGTCGTACATTTTTTTTCCTTTTACGGAAGGTTTTTTGTAGAGAATAAATGGTGAAAAAAACACTTGTTTTAACGGGTTAAAAGAGGAGAAAACACGAAAAAAATGAAAAGTTAATTTTGAAACTTAGTTTATCTTCAATTTCGACTCTTTAAAATTCAAAATTCAACCGAAAAAAATGAAGAGAAAAACTAGCTAATTCGAATCTTTTTGAAAAAAATAAAAAAATAATTTATGGAACATCATTAGTAATTTTTCCTGATTAAGATTAATTTTAGAATTTTGATGACATGTTTTAAAAAGGTTCAAATCCGATCTGCACTTTGTTAGAATATATAACAAATTGGACCAAGCTATATTTCTAACAAAGACAAATCATTATTTCTTCTACATTTTCCAGAACAAAAATTTTTAAAGAAATTCAAAAGACTTTGAAATAAGATTCGTCTTTGATTCTAAAGATTTTCTAGATTTGCCCGAATATATAGTTTTTCATTTTAATCATAATAAGTTTGAAGAAATAGTTCACAAATATTTTTCATCGAAAAAACAGAAGCTAAAATGAAGAATTAAATTAAAATGCATTTATTATTCTTTAAAATAAAAAAAAAATACTTGAACATTGATTTAAATTGTCAGGAAAGAAGAGGAAGACATTTAAAAGGTAAAAAGGTATATGTGTTTAAAAATCCTAAAATCAATTTTAAGGCTGAAATTTCGGGAAATACTGGAATTTAAAAATATACACAAAATATCACAATTTTCCTCGATGATATGAGTGGGTTGGTGTTGGATTTTTTTGAAACGGATGAAAAATGTTGACGTAGTAAGAATTTGAATTTGAATTGGTATTTCGGAAGTCAGGAAAACCGGGAATTTGTGCGAGGTAAAAAATGACAATTTTTGTTCTCCCAAATAAGGAAAATGTTTTGAAGGTGGAATGGCAAAAAAAAGTGTTGATAAATGTGGGGTGTGAAAACTTTCCAGGAAGAGGTAAAATAGGGCTTTGAAAAACTGTGAATTTTGGGAATTTCTGGGATTTTTCTGAATTTGGAAAATGGTAGTTTGATTGTCTAAGTTGAGTGGAGTGTGTGGATGGTGGAACTGTGGTAATCGTGTTTGGGGAAAAAAAGCGAAAATGTGGACTATGTCCATGTCCATTTATTTGAATGGGAATTTCCTAAAAATTTCGGGATTTCGGGAAATACTAGGATTTTTGAAATCATAGATAAGATCTCAATTGTCCTGTATGATATGAAAGGGTTGGTGTTGGAATTTTTCAAAATGGTTGAAAAGTGTTGACGTAGTAACAGTTTGAATTTGAAGTGGTATTTTGGAAATCGGGAAAATCTGGAATTTTTACAAGGTAAAAAATGACTACTTTTTTTGTCTCAACTAAGCAGAATGTTTTGAAGATGGAATGGTGAAAAACGGTTGAAAAAAAATGTGGACTGTGAAAACTTTCCAGGAAGAGGTAAAATAGGGCTTTGGAAAACCGGGAATTCTGGAAATTCCTGGAATTTTTCTGAATTTGGAAAATGGTAGTTTGATTGTCTAAGTTGAGTGGAGTGTGTGGATGGTGGAACTGTGGTAATCGTGTTTTTAAAAAAAAAAAAAGCGAAAATGTGGACTGTCTATGTCCATTTATTTGAATGGGAATTTCCTAAAAATTTCGGAATTTCGGGAAATACTAAGATTTTTGAAATCATAGATAAGATCTCAATTGTCCCGTATGATATGAATGGGTTGGTGTTGGAATTTTTCAAAATGGTAGAAAAGTGTTGACGTAGTAACAGTTTGAATTTGAAGTGGTATTTTGGAAATCAGGAAAATCTGGAATTTTTACAAGGTCAAAAATGACTACTTTTGTTGTCTCAACTAAGCAGAATGTTTTAAAGATGGAATGGTGAAAACGGTTGAAAAAAAATGTGGACTGTGAAAAACTTTCCAGGAAGAGGTGAAAATAGGGCTTTGGAAAACCGGGAATTCTGGAAATTCCTGGAATTTTTCTGAATTGGGAAAAATTTGATTGTCTAAGTTGAGTGGAGTGTGTGGATGGTGGTACGGTGGGAATTGTGTTTAAAAAATGCGGGAAAATTGGGAATATTTGAGCATTGTAGAACTATGAATATATCCATTTATTTGAATGGGAATTTCCTAGATATTTGGGAAATTTGGGGAAATACTGGAATTTTTGAAAATATAGATAATACCACAATTCTCTCAGATGATATAAATGTGTTGATGATGGAATTTGCGAAACGGTTGAAAAATGTTGACGTAGTTTGAATTGGAATTGGTATTTCGGAATTCGGGAAAACTGGGAATTTGTACGGGGGGGGGGGGGGGGGGGGGGGGGGGGGGGGGGGGGGGGGGGGGGAGAGAATACAACTTTTGTTGCCCCAACTAGGCAAAAAGTTTTGAAGGTGAATGGTTAAAAACGGTTAAAAAATGTGGACTGTGAAAACTTTCCAGGAAGAGGCGAAAATAGGGCTTTGGAAAACCCGGAATTCTGGAAATTCCTGGAATTTTTCTGAATGGGGAAAAATTTGATTGTCTAAGTTGAAAGGAGTGTGCAGATGGTGGAACTGTGGGAATTGTGTTTAAAAAATGCAGGAAAATTGGGAATATTTTGAGCATTGTAGAACTATGGATGTATCTATTTATTTGAATGGGAATTTCCTAGATATTTGGGAAATTTGGGGAAATACTGGAATTTTAAAAATATGGATAATACCACAATTCTCTCAGATGATATAAATGTGTTGATGATGGAATTTTCGAAACGGTTGAAAAATGTTGACGTAGTTTGAATTGGAATTGGTATTTCGGAATTCGGGAAAACTGGGAATTTGTACGGGGGGGGGGGGGGGGATACAACTTTTGTTGCCCCAACTAGGCAAAAAGTTTTGAAGGTGAATGGTTAAAAACGGTTAAAAAATGTGGACTGTGAAAACTTTCCAGGAAGAGGTGAAAACAGGGCTTTGGAAAACCCAGAATTCTGAAAATTCCTGGAATTTTTCTGAATGGGGAAAAATTTGATTGTCTAAGTTGAAAGGAGTGTGCAGATGGTGGAACGGTGGGAATTGTGTTTAAAAAATGCGGGAAAATTGGGAATATTTTGGGCATTGTAGAACTATGAATATATCCATTTATATGAATGGGAATTTCCTAGATACTTTGGGAAATTTGGGGAAATACTGGAATTTTTGAAAATATGGATAATACCACAATTCTCTCAGATGATATAAATGTGTTGATGATGGAATTTGCGAAACGGTTGAAAAATGTTGACGTAGTTTGAATTGGAATTGGTATTTCGTAATTCGGGAAAACTGGGAATTTGTACGGGGGAGGGGGGGATACAACTTTTGTTGCCCCAACTAGGCAAAAAGTTTTGAAGGTGAATGGTTAAAAACGGTTAAAAAATGTGGACTGTGAAAACTTTCCAGGAAGAGGCGAAAATAGGGCTTTGGAAAACCGGGAATTCTGGAAATTCCTGGAATTTTTCTGAATGGGGAAAAATTTGATTGTCTAAGTTGAAAGGAGTGTGCAGATGGTGGAACGGTGGGAATTGTGTTTAAAAAATGCGGGAAAAATTGGGAATATTTTGAGCATTGTAGAACTATGAATATATCCATTATTTGAATGGGAATTTCCTAGATATTTGGGAAATTTGGGGAAATACTGGAATTTTTGAAATATGGATAATACCACAATTCTCTCAGATGATATAAATGTGTTGATGATGGAATTTGCGAAACGGTTGAAAAATGTTGACGTAGTTTGAATTGAATTGGTATTTCGGAATTCGGGAAAACTGGGAATTTGTACGGGGGGGGGGGGGGGGGGGGGGGGGGGGGGGGGGGGGGGGGTGGGGATACAACTTTTGTTGCCCCAACTGGGCAAAAAGTTTTGAAGGTGAATGTTTAAAAACGGTTAAAAAATGTGGACTGTGAAAACTTTCCAGGAAGAGGTGAAAATAGGGCTTTGGAAAACCCGGAATTCTGGAAATTCCTGGAATTTTTCTGAATGGGGAAAAATTTGATTGTCTAAGTTGAAAGGAGTGTGCAGATGGTGGAACGGTGGGAATTGTGTTTAAAAAATGCGGGAAAATTGGGTATATTTTGAGCTTTGTAGAACTATGGATGTATCCATTTATATGAATGGGAATTTCCTAGATATTTGGGAATTTGGGGAAATACTGGAATTTTTGAAAATATAGATAATACCACAATTCTCTCAGATGATATAAATGTGTTGATGATGGAATTTGCGAAACGGTTGAAAAATGTTGACGTAGTTTGAATTGGAATTGGTATTTCGGAATTCGGGAAACTGGGAATTTGTACGGGGGGGGGGGGGGATACAACTTTTGTTGCCCCAACTAGGCAAAAAGTTTTGAAGGTGAATGGTTAAAAACGGTTAAAAAATGTGGACTGTGAAAACTTTCCAGGAAGAGGTGAAAATAGGGCTTTGGAAAACCCGGAATTCTGGAAATTCCTGGAATTTTTCTGAATGGGGAAAAATTTGATTGTCTAAGTTGAAAGGAGTGTGCAGATGGTGGAACTGTGGGAATTGTGTTTAAAAAATGCAGGAAAATTGGGAATATTTTGAGCATTGTAGAACTATGAATATATCCATTTATTTGAATGGGAATTTCCTAGATATTTGGGAAATTTGGGGAAATACTGGAACTTTTGAAAATATGGATAATACCACAATTCTCTCAGATGATATAAATGTGTTGATGATAGAATTTGCGAAA
>NC_084619.1:2737932-2745432 GCF_033978795.1 Nerophis ophidion
ATCCACTACGGACTGGACTCTCACTATTATGTTAGATCCACTATGGACTGGACTCTCACTATTATATTAGATCCACTATGGACTGGACTCTCACTATTATGTTAGATCCACTACGGACTGGACTCTCACTATTATGTTAGATCCACTACGGACTGGACTCTCACTATTATGTTAGATCCACTATGGACTGGACTCTCACTATTATATTAGATCCACTATGGACTGGACTCTCACTATTATGTTAGATCCACTATGGACTGGACTCTCACTATTATGTTAGATCCACTACGGACTGGACTCTCACTATTATGTTAGATCCACTATGGACTGGACTCTCACTATTATGTTAGATCCACTATGGACTGGACTCTCACTATTATGTTAGATCCACTACGGACTGGACTCTCACTATTATGTTAGATCCACTATGGACTGGACTCTCACTATTATGTTAGATCCACTATGGACTGGACTCTCACTATTATGTTAGATCCACTATGGACTGGACTCTCACTATTATGTTAGATCCACTACGGACTGGACTCTCACTATTATGTTAGATCCACTATGGACTAGACTCTCACACTATTATGTTAGATCCACTATGGACTGGACTCAAACTATTATGTTAAATTAACTATAGACTGGACTCTCACTATTATATTAGATCCACTATGGACTGGACTCTCACTATTATGTTAGATCCACTACGGACTGGACTCTCACTATTATGTTAGATCCACTATGGACTGGACTCTCACTATTATGTTAGATCCACTACGGACTGGGACTCTCACTATTATGTTAGATCCACTACGGACCTGGACTCTCACTATTATGTTAGATCCACTATGGACTGGACTCTCACTATTATGTTAGATCCACTATGGACTGGACTCTCACTATTATGTTAGATCCACTACGGACTGGACTCTCACTATTATGTTAGATCCACTATGGACTGGACTCTCACTATTATGTTAGATCCACTATGGACTGGACTCTCACTATTATGTTAGATCCACTACGGACTGGACTCTCACTATTATGTTAGATCCACTATGGACTGGACTCCCACACTATTATGTTAGATCCACTATGGACTGGACTCTCACTATTATGTTAGATCCACTATGGACTGGACTCTCACTATTATGTTAGATCCACTATGGACTGGACTCCCACACTATTATGTTAGATCCACTATGGACTGGACTCTCACTATTATGTTAGATCCACTATGGACTGGACTCTCACTATTATGTTAGATCCACTACGGACTGGACTCTCACTATTATGTTAGATCCACTACGGACTGGACTCTCACTATTATGTTAGATCCACTACGGACTGGACTCTCACTATTATGTTAAATCCACTATGGACTGGACTCTCACTATTATGTTAGATCCACTATGGACTGGACTCCCACACTATTATGTTAGATCCACTATGGACTGGACTCTCACTATTATGTTAGATCCACTATGGACTGGACTCTCACTATTATGTTAGATCCACTATGGACTGGACTCTCACTATTATGTTAGATCACTATGGACTGGACTCTCACTATTATGTTAGATCCACTATGGACTGGACTCCCACACTATTATGTTAGATCCACTATGGACTGGACTCTCACTATTTTGTTAGATCCACTATGGACTGGACTCTCACTATATTTTGTTAGATCCACTATGTACTGGACTCTCACTATTATATTAGATCCACTATGGAATGGACTCTCACTATTATGTTAGATCCACTATGGACTGGACTTTCACACTATTAACTAGATCCACTATGGACTGGACTTTCACCCTATTAACTAGATCCACTATGGACTGGACTTTCACCCTATTAACTAGATCCACTATGGACTGGACTTTCACCCTATTAACTAGATCCACTATGGACTGGACTTTCACCCTATTAACTAGATCCACTATGGACTGGACTTTCACCCTATTAACTAGATCCACTATGGACTGGACTTTCACCCTATTAACTAGATCCACTATGGACTGGACTTTCACCCTATTAACTAGATCCACTATGGACTGGACTTTCACACTATTAACTAGATCCACTCGAGCTCCATCGCACTGGTCACCCAACATCTGCGGTCCCCTCCAAGGTTTCTCATCGTAGCCCACTGGCTTGAGTTTTTCCTTGCCCTGATGTGGGATCTGAGCCCAGGAGGTCGTTGTGGATTGTGCAGCCCTTTGAGACACTCCTGATTTAGCACTATATAAATAAACTTTGATTGATTAACCCATAACCCCCATTATCACACATGTATGCACAAACACACACACACACACGCACACACACACTCACACATATGCAACTATATGGACCAACAATTGCATGTCTGAGTACAGAGGAGACATGTGAGTAAACACTATCATCAATATAGACTTATTGGACAAAGTTAGGAAAAGTCCACTATTCAAATATTAGTATTTTAATGCAATGATCCCATTAGCTCCCAAAATAAGCACACTTTTGACAATAGATCTGTGCACAAAGTTGATACTTGACAAATAATGTGGGTTTTATATGCATTTGGACTTTCATGTTGTGGTGTTGCATATTTTTTGGGTGATGAGCTAAGGAGAAGCCAAGAGGAATCGTCGCACAAAAAGCTGTATTTGTTTTAAGCGAGCCTCGAACTAGACCTGCAGCTCCAGGAGAAAAAGTGTGCTGTCCTGTCGGAACACTGTGGTTGAATATCATTGTTTGTAAACCCCTCTACTTGTGAAATGGTACATGGGTTCTACTTCCATCCATCCATCCATCCATCATCTTCTGCTTATCCGAGGTCGGGTCGCGGGGGCAGCAGCCTAAGCAGGGAAGCCCAGACTTCCCTCTCCCCAGCCACTTCGTCTAGCTCTTCCCGGGGGATCCCGAGGCGTTCCCAGGCCAGCCGGGAGACATAGTCTTCCCAACGTGTCCTGGGTCTTCCCCGTGGCCTCCTACCAGCTGGACGTGCCCTAAACACATCCCTAGGGAGGCGTTGGGTTCTACTGGTGTGGCCCTTTTCTACATTTTTAAGGAACTCAAAGCGCCTTGACACTATTTCCACATTCGCCCATTGGTGAGAGCTGCCATGCAGGGCGCTAACCAGGACCCATCAGGAGCAAGGATGAAGTGTCTTGCTCACGGACACAACGGACGTGACGAGGATGGTAGAAGGTGGGGATTGAACCAGGAACCCTCAGGTTGCTGGCACAGCCACTGCCCCAAGTCCCCGTTGGGGTTCTAATGTCTG
Organism: Nerophis ophidion; assembly: GCF_033978795.1. Lineage (NCBI taxonomy): Eukaryota > Metazoa > Chordata > Actinopteri > Syngnathiformes > Syngnathidae > Nerophis > Nerophis ophidion. The sequence continues at coordinate 2,741,210 of NC_084619.1, forward strand.
TCTTTCCTTGTCATTATTCCTATAATTAGTTTAAGTCGGGTGACCTCCGACCCCTATCCTCTGTCCCGATCTGTGGACCTTCTATCAATCAATCAATCAATCAATCAATCAATGTTTATTTATATAGCCCCAAATCACAAATGTCTCAAAGGACTGCACAAATCATTACGACTACGACATCCTCGGAAGAACCCACAAAAGGGCAAGGAAAACTCACACCCAGTGGGCAGGGAGAATTCACATCCAGTGGGACGCCAGTGACAATGCTGACTATGAGAAACCTTGGAGAGGACCTCAGATGTGGACAACCCCCCCCTAGGGGACCGAAAGCAATGGATGTGGAGCGGGTCTAACATGATACTGTGAAAGTTCAATCCATAGTGGCTCCAACACAGCCGCCAGAGTTCAGTTCAAACGGATCCAAGACAGCAGCGAGAGGAAACCATCTCAAGCGGAGGCGGATCAGCAGCGTAGAGATGTCCCCAACCGATACACAGGCGAGCGGTCCATCCTGGGTCCCGACGAGGTGTTGCTAATGTCTTTAATATTCCTCCTGACACCTGCATTTTTACGGGATTCCCAATTTCCTGTGGACACTCTCTTCAGTGCCGGTTATGGACCTTTGATTGATTGATTGAAACTTTTATTAGTAGATTGCACAGTACAGTACATATTCCGTGCAATTGACCACTAAATGGTAACACCCCAATAAGTTTTTCAACTTGTTTGAGTTGGGGGTCCACGTCAATCAATTCATGGTCACCCTTGCACTTTGACATTAGTAGAAAAATATTTTTAAAATATTATGTGGCCAAATATAAAGGCATGCTACTTCCAATCCTATAAAATAATTATACATGATTGATGATGGTTGACAAGACTTTGCAGCATCGCGTGGACTTCGGGGGCGGTACCCCTGGATTGTCCCTCTCTTTAAGAAGGGGGACCGGAGGGTGTGTTCCAACTATGGTGGGATCACACTCCTCAGCCTTCCCGGTAAGGTTTATTCAGGTGTACTGGAGAGGAGGCTTCGCCGGATAGTCGAACCTTGGATTCAGGAGGAACAGAGTGGTTTTCGTCCTGGTCGTGGAACTGTGGACCAGCTCTATACTCTCGGCAGGGTTCTTGAGGGTGCATGGGAGTTTGCCCAACCAGTCTACATGTGCTTTGTGGACTTGGAGAAGGCATTGGACCGTGTCCCTCGGGAAGTCCTGTGGGGAGTGCTCAGAGAGTATGGGGTATCGGACTGTCTTATTGTGGCGGTCCACTTCCTGTATGATCAGTGTCAGAGCTTGGTCCGCATTGCCGGCAGTAAGTCGAACACATTTCCAGTGAAGGTTGGACTCCGCCAAGGCTGTCCTTTGTCACCCATTCTGTTCATAACTTTTATGGACAGAATTTCTAGGCGCAGCCAAGGCGTTGAGGGGTTCCGGTTTGGTGGCCACGGGATTAGGTCTCTGCTTTTTGCAGATGATGTAGTCCTGATGGCTTCATCTGGCCAGGATTTTTAGCTCTCACTGGATCGGTTTACAGCCGACTGGAATGAGAATCAGCACCTCCAAGTCCGAGTCCATGGTTCTCGCCCGGAAAAGGGTGGAGTGCCATCTCCGGGTTGGGGAGGAGACCCTGCCCCAAGTGGAGGAGTTCAAGTACCTAGGAGTCTTGTTCACGAGTGAGGGAAGAGTGGATCGTGAGATCGACAGGCGGATCGGTGCGGCGTCTTCAGTAATGTGGACGTTGTATCGATCCGTTGTGGTGAAGAAGGAGCTGAGCCGGAAGGCAAAGCTCTCAATTTACCGGTCGATCTACGTTCCCATCCTCACCTATGGTCATGAGCTTTGGGTCATGACCGAAAGGATAAGATCACGGGTACAAGCGGCCCAAATGAGTTTCCAGGTCTCTCCCTTAGAGATAGGGTGAGAAGCTCTGCCATCCGGGAGGAACTCAAAGTAAAGCCGCTGCTCCTCCACATGGAGAGGAGCCAGATGAGGTGGTTCGGGCATCTGGTCAGGATGCCACCCGTACGCCTCCCCAGGGAGGTGTTTAGGGCACGTCCAACTGGTAGGACGAAGACCCAGGACACGTTGGGAAGACTATGTCTCCCGGCTGGCCTGGGAACGCCTCGGGATCCCCCGGGAAGAGCTAGACGAAGTGGCTGGAGATAGGGAAGTCTGGGCTTCCCTGCTTAGGCTGCTGCCCCCGCGACCCGACCTCGGATAAGCGGAAGAAGATGGATGGATGGATGGATGATGATGACCACATTGGCAACCAAAATATTAATAATGAACCAACTTAAAATCAACTCATCTGTGTAGTGCCGCTGGTCTTAATCTGAGTGTGGAACACTTTGGAGTGATGAGTTCTCGGTTCGCGTGCGGAAAAGCGGCCAACTTCAGTTAAAATGGCAACCTTGAAAGTGCCTTTGAGATAATCCTGCATTAAATCATAAATCATTACAGCAAGAGTCCAAAAAAAAAAAAGAAAAGAACCCCAAAAACGGATATTGAGACTCGTGCGTGAAAAAAAACGCGTCCGGATCCGATGTCGATCTGTCCTTACCTGGCCTTGGATCCGTCACTCAGGTTGTGGTAAAAACAGCTGCACTGAGACGGGCAGCAGCTGACGGCGGAGAAAAGTCCCCCGGTGGCGGCGTAGAGCCCCACGACCAGGACGAGGAACATGTTGGCCCACTGTTACGCGGCGCGCTTACATGCATACATACATCTACACTCTGGAGCCGGACAAGGTTCCCCCCCCCAACCTGTGTGTCATTTACAGCAGCGTCATCCGCACGGCTTGTCTCCACCACTCCGCTGTCCCATAGTGATCAGACTGCTATGAGTCCCCAGATAAAAAGGATAGACTAGGATTAGTGCCAGGACTGGCGTTCTTTTCATTTGGATGCGTATTGCATCCTGGAATCCGATAGGCTGCGCAGAGACGTCCCCTATTTATCATCACAGATATAAAAAAAAACACTTCCGAAATGGTCATAATCCTCTGTGATGTTTGGACTTTTTTTTTTTTCCTTTTGCCTCCAATGTAGTTTGTTCATTTGAGCCGTGCCGTGACTGTTAATCTGCAAGTGGACGCCGTGTTTCACCACAAGGTGGCCCTGCACATCAGAAGCAGGCCTGTGCAGATGTTCCAGTTGCATTTCTTTCTATGTGTCGGAGAGCACAGATGTATTAGCAGCATGTATTAGCAGCATGTATTAGCATCATGTATTAGCATCATGTATTAGCAGCATGTATTAGCAGCATGTATTAGCAGCATGTATTAGCAGCATGTATTAGCATCATGTATTAGCAGCATGTATTAGCAGCATGTATTAGCAGCATGTATTAGCAACATGTATTAGCAGCATGTATTAGCAGCATGTATTAGCAGCATGTATTAGCAGCATGTATTAGCATCATGTATTAGCAGCATGTATTAGCATCATGTATTAGCAGCATGTATTAGCAGCATGTATTAGCATCATGTATTAGCAGCATGTATTAGCAGCATGTATTAGCAGCATGTATTAGCAGCATGTATTAGCAGCATGTATTAGCATCATGTATTAGCATCATGTATTAGCAGCATGTATTAGCAGCATGTATTAGCAGCATGTATTAGCAGCATGTATTAGCATCATGTATTAGCAGCATGTATTAGCAGCATGTATTAGCAGCATGTATTAGCAGCATGTATTAGCATCATGTATTAGCAGCATGTATTAGCAGCATGTATTAGCAGCATGTATTAGCAGCATGTATTAGCATCATGTATTAGCAGCATGTATTAGCATCATGTATTAGCAGCATGTATTAGCAGCATGTATTAGCAGCATGTATTAGCATCATGTATTAGCAGCATGTATTAGCAGCATGTATTAGCAGCATGTATTAGCAGCATGTATTAGCAGCACGTATTAGCGGCATGTATTAGCAACATGTATTAGCAGCATGTATTAGCAGCATGTATTAGCATCATGTATTAGCAGCATGTATTAGCAGCATGTATTAGCAGCATGTATTAGCAACATGTATTAGCAGCATGTATTAGCAGCATGTATTAGCAGCATGTATTAGCAGCATGTATTAGCAGCATGTATTAGCAGCATGTATTAGCAGCATGTATTAGCAACATGTATTAGCAGCATGTATTAGCAGCATGTATTAGCAGCATGTATTAGCAGCATGTATTAGCAGCATGTATTAGCAGCATGTATTAGCAGC